>NW_028295746.1:1464786-2036200 GCF_964341445.2 Mesoplodon mirus | reverse complement strand
ATCACAAAGTTCCATGACACCTGCCATCACAATGTTCCAAAACCCCTGTCATCAAAATGCTCCATGACCCTTTCCATCCCAAAACTCCAAGTCCCTTGACATCACAATGTTCTATAACCCCTGCCATCAAAATGTTCCATTACACTTTTTATCAAATTGCTGCATGACCCGGTCATCAAAATGCTCCCTGCACGTCTCATTACAATGCACCATGCCCTTGTCATGAAAATGCTCCATGACTTGTCATCACAAATCTCCATGACCCTTGGCATCACAATGCTCCATGCCTTTGTCAGCAAAATGCTACATGACCTTGTCATTACAATGCTCTATGTGCTTGTTATCACAATATACCATTACAATTGTCATCACAATATTCCATGAACCTTGGGATCACATTGCTTCATTCCCTTGTCATCACAATGCTCCATGCTCCTTGAAATCAAAATGATCCATGACCTCTGTCATCACAATGCTCCAAGCCCTTGTGATCACAATGTTCCATAACACTTGTCATGACAACGCTCCATGATGCTTGTCATCACAATACTCCATGTCCTTTTCATCACAATGCTCCATGACCTTTGTCATCACAATTCTCAATACACTTGTCATCACAATGCTCCCTGACACTTGTCGTCAGAATGCTCCTTGAACCCTGTCATGAAAAGGCTCCATGCCTTTTCATCACAATGTCCCATGCTGTTTACATCACAATGCTCCATGCCATTGTCATCAAAATACTCCACAAGCTTGTCATCAGAATGTTTCATGACATTTGTCATCACAATTCTCCATGCACTTGTCAGCACAATGCTCTCTGACCCTTGACATCACAATGCTCCAAGCCATTGTCGTCACAATGCTCCATTACCTTTGTCATCAGAATCCTCCATGACACTTGGCATCACAATGCTCCATGCCATTTTCATCACAATGGGCCATTACATATGTCATCACAATGCTCCCTGTCGCCTGTCTTCACAATACTGCATGACGTGGACATCACAATGCTCCATGCCCTTGTTATCACAATGCTCCATGACCCCTGTCATCACAATGCTCCATAACTGCAGTCATCACAATGCTCCATGACCTTTGTCATCACAATGGTCCATGCCCTCATCATCAACAGTCTCTGTGACCTTTTTAACCACAATGCTCCTTGAACATTTGATCACAATGCTCTTTGACCCGTGTCATCATAATTCTCTATGCCTTTCTCAGCACAATTCTCCATGACCCTTGTCATCACAATGCTCCATGCGCTTGTCAGCACAATGCTCCATGACACAGGTCATCACGATGCACCATGCGCTTGTCATCACAGTGCTCCACCATCTTGTCATCACAATGCTCCATAAAATTTGTCATCACAATGCTCCATGCACTTCTCATCAAAATGCTCTCTCACCACTGATATCACAATGATACATCATTATTTGTCACAGTACTCCCTCATCCCTGTCATCACAATGTTCCATGACTCCTGTCACCACAATGCTACATGCAATTATCAGCACAATGTTCGATGACCCCTAACATCACAATGTTCCATAACACCTGTCATCAAAATGCTCCATGACACTTTTCATCAAAATGCTCCAAGACCCCTGACATCACAATGTTCCATAACTCCTGTCATCAAAATGTTCCATGACACATTTCATCCAACTGCTCCATGACCCTGTCATCACAATGCTCCCTGGCCTTCTCATCAAAATGCACAACGCCCTTGCCATCCAAATGCTCCATGACATTTGTCATCACAAAGATCCATGACCCTTGGCATCACAATGCTCCATGTCATTGTCATCACAATGCTCCATGAACGCTCTCATCACATGGCTCCATGCCCTTGTCATCACAAAGCTCCATGACACATGTCATCAGAATGCTCCATGGCCTTCTCATCACAATGTCCCATGCCCTTGCCATCACAATGCTCCATTACCACTGTCATAACATTGGTCCATGACCACTGCCATCACGATATTCCATGGCCTTGTCATCACAACGCTCCATCACCCTTCTCTTCACAATGCTCCAAGAACCCTGTAATCACAATGCTCTATGTCCCTTTTCATTTCAATGATCTATGAACCCTGTCATCACAATGCACCATGCACATCATCATAATGCTTCATGCTATTTTCATCACAGTGAAATCAAAGTGCTCCATGACCTCTATCATAGCAATGCTACAAACCCTTGTGAATACAATATTCCATAACACTTGTCATCACAATGCCCCATGATGCTCGTCATCACGATTATCCATGGTCTTCTCATCACAATGCTCCATGACCTTTGTCATCACAATGCTCAATACACTTGTCATCAAAATGCTCCCTTACACTTGTTGTCTGTATGCTCCTTGAACAATGTCATGACAAGGCTCCATGCCTTTTTCATCACAATGATCCATGCCCTTTTCATCACAATGCTCCAAGACCCATGTAATCACAATGCTCCACGCCCTTGTCATCACAAATCTCAATAACACATGCCATGAGGATGCTCCTTGGTCTTCTCCTCAAAATGCTCCATGCTCTTGTCATCACAATGTTCCAAGATCCCTGTAATCACAATGCTCCATGCCCCTTTCCATCAGTATGCTCCATGAGACTTGTCATCACAAGGCTCCATGGTTTTCTCATCACAATGCTCCAGGACCTTGTCATCACAATGCATCACGACCTTGTCATGAAAATTTTCAATGGCCCTTGTCATCATAATGCTCCAAGCCCTAGTCATCACAATGCTCCATTATATTTGTCATCACAATCCTCCATTACATTTGGCATCACAATGCTCCATGCCATTGTCATCGCAATGCACCCTGACATATGTCATCACAATGCTCCCTGACACCTGTCTTCACAATACTCCATGACCTTCTCTTCACAATGCTCCATGCCCTTGTCATCACAATGCACCCTGCCCACTGTCATCACAATAATCTATGAAACTTGTCAAACCAATGCTCCATGCCACTGTCATCACAATGCTCCATGCCCTTGTCATCACAATGCTCCATGACCCCACTCATCACAATGATTCATAACGTTTGTCATCACAATGGTCCATGCCCGCGTCATCACAAGGCTCTGTGACCTTTGTAACCACAATGCTCCATGAACTTTTCATCACAATTCTCTGTGACCCTTGTCATCACAATGCTCCATGTCTTTGTGACAACAATGCTCCATGACCCTTGTCATCACAATGTGCCACACACATTTCATCACAACGGTCCACAACCTTGCCATTGCAATGCTCCATAAATCTTTTAATCACAATGCTCCATGCACTTCTCATCAAAATGCTCTCTCACCACAGATATCACAGTGTTCCATCACTAGTCATCACAATACTCCCTAACCCCTGTAATCACAATGTTCCATGACACTGTCATCACAGTGCTACATCCCCTTATCTTCACAATGTTCCATGACCGCTGACATCACAATATTTCATAAACCGTGTCATCAAAATGCTCCATGACCCTTTTCATCCCAAAGCTCCAAGACCCCTGACATCACAATGTTCTATAAACACTGCCATCAAAATGTTCCATTACACTTTTCATCAAATTGCTGCATGACCCGGTCATCAAAACGCTCCCTGCCCTTCACATCACAATGCACCATGCCCTTGTCATCAAAATGCTCCATGACTTGTCATCACAAATCTCCATGACCCTTGTCATCACAGTGCTCCATGTCATTGTCATCACAATGCCCCATGAACACTCTCATTATATTGTTCAATGCCCTTGTCATCACAAAGCTCCATGACACTTGTCATCACAATGCTCGATGCCCTTCTCATCACAATGCTCCATGCCCTTGTCATTACAATCCTGCATGACCCATGTATCATAGTGTTCCGTACCCTTGTCATCACAATGCTCCATTCCCACTCTCATCACAATAATCCATGAAACATTTCAGACCAATGTTCCATGTCCTTCTCATCACAATGCTCCATTACTCCTGTCATAACAATGCACGATGACCCCTGCCATCACAATGATCCACGGCCTAGTTATCACAATGCTCCATGACACTTGTCTTCACAATGCTGAAGACCCCTGTAATCACAATGCTCCATGCCCTTGTCATCACAAAGCTCCATGATGCATGTCATCAGAATGTTCCATGGCCTTCTCATCAAAATGCTCCATGCCCTTGTCATCAAAATGCTCCAAGACCCCTGTAAACACAATGCTCAATGCCCCTTTTCATCTCAATGCTCCATGAACACTGTCATCACAATGCACCATGCCCATCATCATAATGCTTCAGGCTATTGTCATCACAATGAAATCAATATTCTCCATGACCTCTGTCATCATAATGCTCCAAACCCTTGTGATCACAATGTTCCATAACACTTATCATCACAACACCCTATGACGCTCATCATCACAGTTATCCATGGCCTTCTCATCACAATGTTCCATGATCTTTGTCATCACAATGCTCAAAACACTTGTCATCACAATGCTCCCTGACACTTGTCGTCAGTATGCTCCTTGAACCCTGTCATGACAAGGCTCCATGCCTATTTCATCACAAAAATCCATGCCCTTTTCATCACAATGCTCCAAGATCCCTTTAATCACAATGCTCCATGCCCTTGTCATCAAAAAGCTCAATGACGCATGTCATCAGAATGCTTCATGTCCTTCTCATCACAATGCTCCATGTCATTGTCATCACAATGCTCCATGATCGCTCTCATCACATTGCTCCATGCACTTATCTTCACAAAGTTCCATGACACATGTCATCAGAATGTTCCATGGCCTTCTCCTCACAATGCTCCATGCCCTTGTCATCACAATGCTCCATGACACCTGTCATCACAATAATCCATGAATATTTTCAGCCCAGTGTTCCATGACCTTCTCATCACAATGCTCCATGACCAATATCATCACAATGATCCATGACCACTGTCATCACAACACTCCATGACACCTGACAATACAATGATCCGGGACTCTTGTCATCACAATGCTCCAAGACCCCTGTAATCACAATGCTCCATGACCCCTGTCATCACAATACTCCATGAACATTTTCAGCCCAATGTTCCATGACACTTGTCATCACAATGATCCATGCCTTGTCATCACAAAGCTCCATGACACATGTCATCAGAATTTTAGATGGGCTTCTCATCACAATGTTCCATGCCCTTGTCATCACACTGCTCCATGCACTTGTAATCACAATGTGCCTAGACCCCTGTAATCACAATGCTCCATGCCCCTTTACATCAGTATGCTCCATGAGATTTGTCATCACAAGGCTCCATGATTTTCTCAACACAATGCTCCAGGACCTTGTCATCACAATGCTTCACGACCTTGTCATGAAAATTCTCAAAGGCCTTTGTCATCATAATGCTCCAATCCGTAGTCATCACAATGCTCCATTATATTTGTCATCACAATCCTCCATTACATTTGGCATCACAATACTCCCTGCCGTTGTCATCTCAGTGGATCTTGACATATGTCATCACAATGCTCCCTGACACCTGTCTTCACAATACTCCATGACCTTCTCTTCACAATGCTCCATGCCATAGTCATCACAATGCACTATGTCCACTGTCATCACAATAATCTATGAAACTTGTCAGCCCAATGCTTGGAGCCCAATGCTCCATGCCCCTGTCATAACAATGCTCCATGTCCCTGTCACCACAATGCTCCAAGAACATTTTCAGCCCAGTGCTCCAAGACCCTTATCATCACAATGATCCATGCCCTTGTCATCCCAATGCTCCATGACCCCTGTATTCACAATGCTCCATGACGCTTGTCATCACAGTGCTGCATGACACATGTCATCACAATGCTCCATGCCTTTGTCAGCAAAATGCTACATGACCTTGTCATTGCAATGCTCTATGCGCTTGTCATCACAATACTCCATTTCCATTGTCATCATAATCCTCCATGAACCTTGGGATCACATTGCTTCATGCCCTTGTCATCACAGTGCTCCATGCTCCTTGAAATCAAAATGATCCATGACCTCTGTCATCACAATGCTCCAAACACTTTTGATCACAATGTTCCATAACCCGTGTCATCACAACGCTCCATGATGCCTGTCATCACAATACTCCATGCCCTTTTCATCACAATGCTCCATGACCTTTGTCATCACAATTCTCAATACACTTGTCATCACAATGCTCCCTGACACTTGTCATCAGAATGCTCCTTGAACCCTGTCACGAAAAGGCTCCATGCCTTTTTCATCACAATGCCCCATGCCGTTTTCATCACAATGCTCCATGCCATTGTCATCAAAATACTCCACAAGTTGTCATCAGAATGCTCCATGACCCTTGTCATCACAATTCTCCATGCACTTGTCAGCACAATGCTCCCTGACCCTTGTCATCACAATGCTCCAAGCCATGGTCATCACAATGCTCCATTACCTTTGTCATCAGAATCCTCCATGACACTTGGCATCACAATGCTCCATGCCATTGTCATCACAATGGGCCATTACATATGTCATCACAATGCTCCCTGACACCTGTTTTCACAATACTGCATGACCTGGTCAACACAATGCTCCATGCCCTTGTCATCACAATGCGCCATACCAACTGTCATCACAGTAATCTATGATACATATTAGACCAGTGTTCCATGCCTTTGTCATCACAGTGCTCCATGCCCTTGTTATCACAGTGTTCCATGACCCCTCTCATCACAATGCTCCGTGACTCCAGTCATCCCAATGCTTCATGACCTTTGTCATCACAATGGTCCATGCCCTCGTCATCAATAGACTCTGTGACCTTTTTAACCACAATGCTCCATGAAATTTTCATCACAATGCTCTTTCACCCTTGTCATCACAATGATCTCTGCCTTTCTCTGCACAATGCTCCATGACCCTTGTCATTACTATGCTACATGCGCTTGTCAGCAAAATGCTCCGTGACACATGTCATCGCAATGCACCATGCGCCTTTCATCACAGTGCTCCACAATCTTGTCATCACAATGCTCCAAAAAAATTGTCCTCACAATGCTCCATGCACTTCTCATCAAAATGCTCTCTCACAACTGATATCACTATGCTACATCAGTATTTGTCACAATACTCCCTCACCCCTGTCATCAGAATGTTCCATGACTCCTGTCATCACAATGCTACATGCTCTTATCATCACAATGTTCTATGAACCATGACATCACAATGTTCCATAATACCAGTCATCAAAATGTTCCATGACACTTTTCATCCAATTGCTCCATGACCCTGTCATCACAATGCTCCCTGCCCTTCTCATCACAATGCACAACGCCCTTGCCATCAAAATGCTCCATGACTTTGTCATCACAAAGATCCATGACCCTTGGCATCACAATGCTCCATGTCCTTGTCATCACATTGCTCCAAGCTCTTGTCTTCACATAGCTCCATGACACAAGTCATCAGAATGCTCCATGGCCCTCATCACAATTCTGAATGCCCTTGCCATCACAATGCTCCATTACCACTGTCATAATAATGCTCCATGACCCCTGCCACCACGATGTTCCATGGCCTTGTCAGCACAAAGCTCCATGACCCTTCTCATCACAATGCTCCAAGAACACTGTAATCACAATGCTCTATGCCCCGTTTCATCTCAATGATCCATGAACCCTGTCATCAAAATGCACCATGCCCATCATCATAATGCTTCATGCTATTGTCATCACGAAGAAATCAAAATGCTCCATGACCTCTGTCATAACAATGCTCCAAACCCTTGTGATCACAATATTCCATAACACTTGTCATCACAATGCCACATGACGCTCGTCATCACAGTTATTCATGGTCTTCTCATCACAATGCTCCATGACCTTCGTCATCACAATGCTCAATACAATTGTCATCAAAATGCTCCCTGACACTTGTTGTCTGTATGTTCCTTGAACCCTGTCATGACAAGGCTCCATGCCTTTTTCATCACAATGATCCATGCCCTTTTCATCACAATGCTCCAAGACCCATGTAACCACAATGCTCCATGCCCTTGTCATCACAAAGCTCAATGACACATGCCATCAGGATTCTCCTTTGTCTTCTACTCACTATCCTCGATGCCCTTGTCATTACAATGTTCCAAGACCCCTGTAATCACAATGCTCCATTCCCCTTTTCTTTAGTATGCCCCATGAGACTTGTCATCACAAGGCTCCATGGTTTTGTCATCACAATGCTCCAGGACATTGTCATCACAATGCTTCACGACCTTGTCATGAAAATTTTAAATGGCCCTTGTCATCATAATGCTCCAAGCCCTAATCATCACAATGCTCTATTATATTTGTCTTCACAATTCTCCATTACATTTGGCATCACAATGCTCCATGCCATTTTCATCGCAATGGCCCATGACATATGTCATCAGAATGCTCCCTGACACCTGTCTTCACAATACTCCATCACCTTATCATCACAATCCTCCATGTCCTTGTCATCACAATGCACCATGCACACTCTCATCACAGTAATCTATGAAATTCTCAGACCAATGCTCCATGCCACTGTCATCACAATGCTCCATGACCCCTGTCATCACAATGCTCCGTGACTCCAGTCATCACAATGCTTCATAACGTTTGTCATCACAATGGTCCATGCCCGTGTCATCACAAGGCTCTGTGACCTTTGTAACCACAATGCTCCATGAAATTTTAATCACAATTCTGTGACAATTGTCATCACAGTGTGCCATGTCTTTGTCAGAACAATGCTCCATGACCATTTTCATCACAATGTGCCACGCACATTTCATCACAACGGTCCACAAACTTGTCATTGCAATACCCCATAAACGTTGTAATCACAATGTTCCATGCACTTCTCATCAAAATGCTCTCTCACCAGAGATATCACAATGTTCCATCACTAGTCATCACAATACTCCCTCATCCCTCTAATCACAATGTTCCATGACACTGTCATCACAATGCTACATCCCCTTATCATCACAAAGTTCCATGACCACTGCCATCTCAATGTTCCATAACCCCTGTCATCAAAATGCTCCATGACCCTTTCCATCCCAAAGCTCCAAGTCCCCTGACATCACAATGTTCTATAACCCCTGCCATCAAAATGTTCCATTACACTTTTTATCAAATTGCTACATGACCCGGTCATCAAAATGCTCCCTGCACTTCTCATTACAATGAACCATGCCCTTGTCTTGAAAATGCTCCATGACTTGTCATCACAAATCTCCATGACCCTTGGCATCACAATGCTCCATGTCATTGTCATCACAATGCTCCATGATCGCTCTCATCACATTGCTCCATGCACTTATCTTCACAAAGTTCCATGACACATGTCATCAGAATGTTCCATGGCCTTCTCCTCACAATGCTCCATGCCCTTGTCATCACAATGCTCCATGACACCTGTCATCACAATAATCCATGAATATTTTCAGCCCAGTGTTCCATGACCTTCTCATCACAATGCTCCATGACCAATATCATCACAATGATCCATGACCACTGTCATCACAACACTCCATGACACCTGACAATACAATGATCCGGGACTCTTGTCATCACAATGCTCCAAGACCCCTGTAATCACAATGCTCCATGACCCCTGTCATCACAATACTCCATGAACATTTTCAGCCCAATGTTCCATGACACTTGTCATCACAATGATCCATGCCTTGTCATCACAAAGCTCCATGACACATGTCATCAGAATTTTAGATGGGCTTCTCATCACAATGTTCCATGCCCTTGTCATCACACTGCTCCATGCACTTGTAATCACAATGTGCCTAGACCCCTGTAATCACAATGCTCCATGCCCCTTTACATCAGTATGCTCCATGAGATTTGTCATCACAAGGCTCCATGATTTTCTCAACACAATGCTCCAGGACCTTGTCATCACAATGCTTCACGACCTTGTCATGAAAATTCTCAAAGGCCTTTGTCATCATAATGCTCCAATCCGTAGTCATCACAATGCTCCATTATATTTGTCATCACAATCCTCCATTACATTTGGCATCACAATACTCCCTGCCGTTGTCATCTCAGTGGATCTTGACATATGTCATCACAATGCTCCCTGACACCTGTCTTCACAATACTCCATGACCTTCTCTTCACAATGCTCCATGCCATAGTCATCACAATGCACTATGTCCACTGTCATCACAATAATCTATGAAACTTGTCAGCCCAATGCTTGGAGCCCAATGCTCCATGCCCCTGTCATAACAATGCTCCATGTCCCTGTCACCACAATGCTCCAAGAACATTTTCAGCCCAGTGCTCCAAGACCCTTATCATCACAATGATCCATGCCCTTGTCATCCCAATGCTCCATGACCCCTGTATTCACAATGCTCCATGACGCTTGTCATCACAGTGCTGCATGACACATGTCATCACAATGCTCCATGCCTTTGTCAGCAAAATGCTACATGACCTTGTCATTGCAATGCTCTATGCGCTTGTCATCACAATACTCCATTTCCATTGTCATCATAATCCTCCATGAACCTTGGGATCACATTGCTTCATGCCCTTGTCATCACAGTGCTCCATGCTCCTTGAAATCAAAATGATCCATGACCTCTGTCATCACAATGCTCCAAACACTTTTGATCACAATGTTCCATAACCCGTGTCATCACAACGCTCCATGATGCCTGTCATCACAATACTCCATGCCCTTTTCATCACAATGCTCCATGACCTTTGTCATCACAATTCTCAATACACTTGTCATCACAATGCTCCCTGACACTTGTCATCAGAATGCTCCTTGAACCCTGTCACGAAAAGGCTCCATGCCTTTTTCATCACAATGCCCCATGCCGTTTTCATCACAATGCTCCATGCCATTGTCATCAAAATACTCCACAAGTTGTCATCAGAATGCTCCATGACCCTTGTCATCACAATTCTCCATGCACTTGTCAGCACAATGCTCCCTGACCCTTGTCATCACAATGCTCCAAGCCATGGTCATCACAATGCTCCATTACCTTTGTCATCAGAATCCTCCATGACACTTGGCATCACAATGCTCCATGCCATTGTCATCACAATGGGCCATTACATATGTCATCACAATGCTCCCTGACACCTGTTTTCACAATACTGCATGACCTGGTCAACACAATGCTCCATGCCCTTGTCATCACAATGCGCCATACCAACTGTCATCACAGTAATCTATGATACATATTAGACCAGTGTTCCATGCCTTTGTCATCACAGTGCTCCATGCCCTTGTTATCACAGTGTTCCATGACCCCTCTCATCACAATGCTCCGTGACTCCAGTCATCCCAATGCTTCATGACCTTTGTCATCACAATGGTCCATGCCCTCGTCATCAATAGACTCTGTGACCTTTTTAACCACAATGCTCCATGAAATTTTCATCACAATGCTCTTTCACCCTTGTCATCACAATGATCTCTGCCTTTCTCTGCACAATGCTCCATGACCCTTGTCATTACTATGCTACATGCGCTTGTCAGCAAAATGCTCCGTGACACATGTCATCGCAATGCACCATGCGCCTTTCATCACAGTGCTCCACAATCTTGTCATCACAATGCTCCAAAAAAATTGTCCTCACAATGCTCCATGCACTTCTCATCAAAATGCTCTCTCACAACTGATATCACTATGCTACATCAGTATTTGTCACAATACTCCCTCACCCCTGTCATCAGAATGTTCCATGACTCCTGTCATCACAATGCTACATGCTCTTATCATCACAATGTTCTATGAACCATGACATCACAATGTTCCATAATACCAGTCATCAAAATGTTCCATGACACTTTTCATCCAATTGCTCCATGACCCTGTCATCACAATGCTCCCTGCCCTTCTCATCACAATGCACAACGCCCTTGCCATCAAAATGCTCCATGACTTTGTCATCACAAAGATCCATGACCCTTGGCATCACAATGCTCCATGTCCTTGTCATCACATTGCTCCAAGCTCTTGTCTTCACATAGCTCCATGACACAAGTCATCAGAATGCTCCATGGCCCTCATCACAATTCTGAATGCCCTTGCCATCACAATGCTCCATTACCACTGTCATAATAATGCTCCATGACCCCTGCCACCACGATGTTCCATGGCCTTGTCAGCACAAAGCTCCATGACCCTTCTCATCACAATGCTCCAAGAACACTGTAATCACAATGCTCTATGCCCCGTTTCATCTCAATGATCCATGAACCCTGTCATCAAAATGCACCATGCCCATCATCATAATGCTTCATGCTATTGTCATCACGAAGAAATCAAAATGCTCCATGACCTCTGTCATAACAATGCTCCAAACCCTTGTGATCACAATATTCCATAACACTTGTCATCACAATGCCACATGACGCTCGTCATCACAGTTATTCATGGTCTTCTCATCACAATGCTCCATGACCTTCGTCATCACAATGCTCAATACAATTGTCATCAAAATGCTCCCTGACACTTGTTGTCTGTATGTTCCTTGAACCCTGTCATGACAAGGCTCCATGCCTTTTTCATCACAATGATCCATGCCCTTTTCATCACAATGCTCCAAGACCCATGTAACCACAATGCTCCATGCCCTTGTCATCACAAAGCTCAATGACACATGCCATCAGGATTCTCCTTTGTCTTCTACTCACTATCCTCGATGCCCTTGTCATTACAATGTTCCAAGACCCCTGTAATCACAATGCTCCATTCCCCTTTTCTTTAGTATGCCCCATGAGACTTGTCATCACAAGGCTCCATGGTTTTGTCATCACAATGCTCCAGGACATTGTCATCACAATGCTTCACGACCTTGTCATGAAAATTTTAAATGGCCCTTGTCATCATAATGCTCCAAGCCCTAATCATCACAATGCTCTATTATATTTGTCTTCACAATTCTCCATTACATTTGGCATCACAATGCTCCATGCCATTTTCATCGCAATGGCCCATGACATATGTCATCAGAATGCTCCCTGACACCTGTCTTCACAATACTCCATCACCTTATCATCACAATCCTCCATGTCCTTGTCATCACAATGCACCATGCACACTCTCATCACAGTAATCTATGAAATTCTCAGACCAATGCTCCATGCCACTGTCATCACAATGCTCCATGACCCCTGTCATCACAATGCTCCGTGACTCCAGTCATCACAATGCTTCATAACGTTTGTCATCACAATGGTCCATGCCCGTGTCATCACAAGGCTCTGTGACCTTTGTAACCACAATGCTCCATGAAATTTTAATCACAATTCTGTGACAATTGTCATCACAGTGTGCCATGTCTTTGTCAGAACAATGCTCCATGACCATTTTCATCACAATGTGCCACGCACATTTCATCACAACGGTCCACAAACTTGTCATTGCAATACCCCATAAACGTTGTAATCACAATGTTCCATGCACTTCTCATCAAAATGCTCTCTCACCAGAGATATCACAATGTTCCATCACTAGTCATCACAATACTCCCTCATCCCTCTAATCACAATGTTCCATGACACTGTCATCACAATGCTACATCCCCTTATCATCACAAAGTTCCATGACCACTGCCATCTCAATGTTCCATAACCCCTGTCATCAAAATGCTCCATGACCCTTTCCATCCCAAAGCTCCAAGTCCCCTGACATCACAATGTTCTATAACCCCTGCCATCAAAATGTTCCATTACACTTTTTATCAAATTGCTACATGACCCGGTCATCAAAATGCTCCCTGCACTTCTCATTACAATGAACCATGCCCTTGTCTTGAAAATGCTCCATGACTTGTCATCACAAATCTCCATGACCCTTGGCATCACAATGCTCCATGTCATTGTCATCACAATGCTCCATGATCGCTCTCATCACATTGCTCCATGCACTTATCTTCACAAAGTTCCATGACACATGTCATCAGAATGTTCCATGGCCTTCTCCTCACAATGCTCCATGCCCTTGTCATCACAATGCTCCATGACACCTGTCATCACAATAATCCATGAATATTTTCAGCCCAGTGTTCCATGACCTTCTCATCACAATGCTCCATGACCAATATCATCACAATGATCCATGACCACTGTCATCACAACACTCCATGACACCTGACAATACAATGATCCGGGACTCTTGTCATCACAATGCTCCAAGACCCCTGTAATCACAATGCTCCATGACCCCTGTCATCACAATACTCCATGAACATTTTCAGCCCAATGTTCCATGACACTTGTCATCACAATGATCCATGCCTTGTCATCACAAAGCTCCATGACACATGTCATCAGAATTTTAGATGGGCTTCTCATCACAATGTTCCATGCCCTTGTCATCACACTGCTCCATGCACTTGTAATCACAATGTGCCTAGACCCCTGTAATCACAATGCTCCATGCCCCTTTACATCAGTATGCTCCATGAGATTTGTCATCACAAGGCTCCATGATTTTCTCAACACAATGCTCCAGGACCTTGTCATCACAATGCTTCACGACCTTGTCATGAAAATTCTCAAAGGCCTTTGTCATCATAATGCACCAATCCGTAGTCATCACAATGCTCCATTATATTTGTCATCACAATCCTCCATTACATTTGGCATCACAATACTCCCTGCCGTTGTCATCTCAGTGGATCTTGACATATGTCATCACAATGCTCCCTGACACCTGTCTTCACAATACTCCATGACCTTCTCTTCACAATGCTCCATGCCATAGTCATCACAATGCACTATGTCCACTGTCATCACAATAATCTATGAAACTTGTCAGCCCAATGCTTGGAGCCCAATGCTCCATGCCCCTGTCATAACAATGCTCCATGTCCCTGTCACCACAATGCTCCAAGAACATTTTCAGCCCAGTGCTCCAAGACCCTTATCATCACAATGATCCATGCCCTTGTCATCCCAATGCTCCATGACCCCTGTATTCACAATGCTCCATGACGCTTGTCATCACAGTGCTGCATGACACATGTCATCACAATGCTCCATGCCTTTGTCAGCAAAATGCTACATGACCTTGTCATTGCAATGCTCTATGCGCTTGTCATCACAATACTCCATTTCCATTGTCATCATAATCCTCCATGAACCTTGGGATCACATTGCTTCATGCCCTTGTCATCACAGTGCTCCATGCTCCTTGAAATCAAAATGATCCATGACCTCTGTCATCACAATGCTCCAAACACTTTTGATCACAATGTTCCATAACCCGTGTCATCACAACGCTCCATGATGCCTGTCATCACAATACTCCATGCCCTTTTCATCACAATGCTCCATGACCTTTGTCATCACAATTCTCAATACACTTGTCATCACAATGCTCCCTGACACTTGTCATCAGAATGCTCCTTGAACCCTGTCACGAAAAGGCTCCATGCCTTTTTCATCACAATGCCCCATGCCGTTTTCATCACAATGCTCCATGCCATTGTCATCAAAATACTCCACAAGTTGTCATCAGAATGCTCCATGACCCTTGTCATCACAATTCTCCATGCACTTGTCAGCACAATGCTCCCTGACCCTTGTCATCACAATGCTCCAAGCCATGGTCATCACAATGCTCCATTACCTTTGTCATCAGAATCCTCCATGACACTTGGCATCACAATGCTCCATGCCATTGTCATCACAATGGGCCATTACATATGTCATCACAATGCTCCCTGACACCTGTTTTCACAATACTGCATGACCTGGTCAACACAATGCTCCATGCCCTTGTCATCACAATGCGCCATACCAACTGTCATCACAGTAATCTATGATACATATTAGACCAGTGTTCCATGCCTTTGTCATCACAGTGCTCCATGCCCTTGTTATCACAGTGTTCCATGACCCCTCTCATCACAATGCTCCGTGACTCCAGTCATCCCAATGCTTCATGACCTTTGTCATCACAATGGTCCATGCCCTCGTCATCAATAGACTCTGTGACCTTTTTAACCACAATGCTCCATGAAATTTTCATCACAATGCTCTTTCACCCTTGTCATCACAATGATCTCTGCCTTTCTCTGCACAATGCTCCATGACCCTTGTCATTACTATGCTACATGCGCTTGTCAGCAAAATGCTCCGTGACACATGTCATCGCAATGCACCATGCGCCTTTCATCACAGTGCTCCACAATCTTGTCATCACAATGCTCCAAAAAAATTGTCCTCACAATGCTCCATGCACTTCTCATCAAAATGCTCTCTCACAACTGATATCACTATGCTACATCAGTATTTGTCACAATACTCCCTCACCCCTGTCATCAGAATGTTCCATGACTCCTGTCATCACAATGCTACATGCTCTTATCATCACAATGTTCTATGAACCATGACATCACAATGTTCCATAATACCAGTCATCAAAATGTTCCATGACACTTTTCATCCAATTGCTCCATGACCCTGTCATCACAATGCTCCCTGCCCTTCTCATCACAATGCACAACGCCCTTGCCATCAAAATGCTCCATGACTTTGTCATCACAAAGATCCATGACCCTTGGCATCACAATGCTCCATGTCCTTGTCATCACATTGCTCCAAGCTCTTGTCTTCACATAGCTCCATGACACAAGTCATCAGAATGCTCCATGGCCCTCATCACAATTCTGAATGCCCTTGCCATCACAATGCTCCATTACCACTGTCATAATAATGCTCCATGACCCCTGCCACCACGATGTTCCATGGCCTTGTCAGCACAAAGCTCCATGACCCTTCTCATCACAATGCTCCAAGAACACTGTAATCACAATGCTCTATGCCCCGTTTCATCTCAATGATCCATGAACCCTGTCATCAAAATGCACCATGCCCATCATCATAATGCTTCATGCTATTGTCATCACGAAGAAATCAAAATGCTCCATGACCTCTGTCATAACAATGCTCCAAACCCTTGTGATCACAATATTCCATAACACTTGTCATCACAATGCCACATGACGCTCGTCATCACAGTTATTCATGGTCTTCTCATCACAATGCTCCATGACCTTCGTCATCACAATGCTCAATACAATTGTCATCAAAATGCTCCCTGACACTTGTTGTCTGTATGTTCCTTGAACCCTGTCATGACAAGGCTCCATGCCTTTTTCATCACAATGATCCATGCCCTTTTCATCACAATGCTCCAAGACCCATGTAACCACAATGCTCCATGCCCTTGTCATCACAAAGCTCAATGACACATGCCATCAGGATTCTCCTTTGTCTTCTACTCACTATCCTCGATGCCCTTGTCATTACAATGTTCCAAGACCCCTGTAATCACAATGCTCCATTCCCCTTTTCTTTAGTATGCCCCATGAGACTTGTCATCACAAGGCTCCATGGTTTTGTCATCACAATGCTCCAGGACATTGTCATCACAATGCTTCACGACCTTGTCATGAAAATTTTAAATGGCCCTTGTCATCATAATGCTCCAAGCCCTAATCATCACAATGCTCTATTATATTTGTCTTCACAATTCTCCATTACATTTGGCATCACAATGCTCCATGCCATTTTCATCGCAATGGCCCATGACATATGTCATCAGAATGCTCCCTGACACCTGTCTTCACAATACTCCATCACCTTATCATCACAATCCTCCATGTCCTTGTCATCACAATGCACCATGCACACTCTCATCACAGTAATCTATGAAATTCTCAGACCAATGCTCCATGCCACTGTCATCACAATGCTCCATGACCCCTGTCATCACAATGCTCCGTGACTCCAGTCATCACAATGCTTCATAACGTTTGTCATCACAATGGTCCATGCCCGTGTCATCACAAGGCTCTGTGACCTTTGTAACCACAATGCTCCATGAAATTTTAATCACAATTCTGTGACAATTGTCATCACAGTGTGCCATGTCTTTGTCAGAACAATGCTCCATGACCATTTTCATCACAATGTGCCACGCACATTTCATCACAACGGTCCACAAACTTGTCATTGCAATACCCCATAAACGTTGTAATCACAATGTTCCATGCACTTCTCATCAAAATGCTCTCTCACCAGAGATATCACAATGTTCCATCACTAGTCATCACAATACTCCCTCATCCCTCTAATCACAATGTTCCATGACACTGTCATCACAATGCTACATCCCCTTATCATCACAAAGTTCCATGACCACTGCCATCTCAATGTTCCATAACCCCTGTCATCAAAATGCTCCATGACCCTTTCCATCCCAAAGCTCCAAGTCCCCTGACATCACAATGTTCTATAACCCCTGCCATCAAAATGTTCCATTACACTTTTTATCAAATTGCTACATGACCCGGTCATCAAAATGCTCCCTGCACTTCTCATTACAATGAACCATGCCCTTGTCTTGAAAATGCTCCATGACTTGTCATCACAAATCTCCATGACCCTTGGCATCACAATGCTCCATGTCATTGTCATCACAATGCTCCATGATCGCTCTCATCACATTGCTCCATGCACTTATCTTCACAAAGTTCCATGACACATGTCATCAGAATGTTCCATGGCCTTCTCCTCACAATGCTCCATGCCCTTGTCATCACAATGCTCCATGACACCTGTCATCACAATAATCCATGAATATTTTCAGCCCAGTGTTCCATGACCTTCTCATCACAATGCTCCATGACCAATATCATCACAATGATCCATGACCACTGTCATCACAACACTCCATGACACCTGACAATACAATGATCCGGGACTCTTGTCATCACAATGCTCCAAGACCCCTGTAATCACAATGCTCCATGACCCCTGTCATCACAATACTCCATGAACATTTTCAGCCCAATGTTCCATGACACTTGTCATCACAATGATCCATGCCTTGTCATCACAAAGCTCCATGACACATGTCATCAGAATTTTAGATGGGCTTCTCATCACAATGTTCCATGCCCTTGTCATCACACTGCTCCATGCACTTGTAATCACAATGTGCCTAGACCCCTGTAATCACAATGCTCCATGCCCCTTTACATCAGTATGCTCCATGAGATTTGTCATCACAAGGCTCCATGATTTTCTCAACACAATGCTCCAGGACCTTGTCATCACAATGCTTCACGACCTTGTCATGAAAATTCTCAAAGGCCTTTGTCATCATAATGCACCAATCCGTAGTCATCACAATGCTCCATTATATTTGTCATCACAATCCTCCATTACATTTGGCATCACAATACTCCCTGCCGTTGTCATCTCAGTGGATCTTGACATATGTCATCACAATGCTCCCTGACACCTGTCTTCACAATACTCCATGACCTTCTCTTCACAATGCTCCATGCCATAGTCATCACAATGCACTATGTCCACTGTCATCACAATAATCTATGAAACTTGTCAGCCCAATGCTTGGAGCCCAATGCTCCATGCCCCTGTCATAACAATGCTCCATGTCCCTGTCACCACAATGCTCCAAGAACATTTTCAGCCCAGTGCTCCAAGACCCTTATCATCACAATGATCCATGCCCTTGTCATCCCAATGCTCCATGACCCCTGTATTCACAATGCTCCATGACGCTTGTCATCACAGTGCTGCATGACACATGTCATCACAATGCTCCATGCCTTTGTCAGCAAAATGCTACATGACCTTGTCATTGCAATGCTCTATGCGCTTGTCATCACAATACTCCATTTCCATTGTCATCATAATCCTCCATGAACCTTGGGATCACATTGCTTCATGCCCTTGTCATCACAGTGCTCCATGCTCCTTGAAATCAAAATGATCCATGACCTCTGTCATCACAATGCTCCAAACACTTTTGATCACAATGTTCCATAACCCGTGTCATCACAACGCTCCATGATGCCTGTCATCACAATACTCCATGCCCTTTTCATCACAATGCTCCATGACCTTTGTCATCACAATTCTCAATACACTTGTCATCACAATGCTCCCTGACACTTGTCATCAGAATGCTCCTTGAACCCTGTCACGAAAAGGCTCCATGCCTTTTTCATCACAATGCCCCATGCCGTTTTCATCACAATGCTCCATGCCATTGTCATCAAAATACTCCACAAGTTGTCATCAGAATGCTCCATGACCCTTGTCATCACAATTCTCCATGCACTTGTCAGCACAATGCTCCCTGACCCTTGTCATCACAATGCTCCAAGCCATGGTCATCACAATGCTCCATTACCTTTGTCATCAGAATCCTCCATGACACTTGGCATCACAATGCTCCATGCCATTGTCATCACAATGGGCCATTACATATGTCATCACAATGCTCCCTGACACCTGTTTTCACAATACTGCATGACCTGGTCAACACAATGCTCCATGCCCTTGTCATCACAATGCGCCATACCAACTGTCATCACAGTAATCTATGATACATATTAGACCAGTGTTCCATGCCTTTGTCATCACAGTGCTCCATGCCCTTGTTATCACAGTGTTCCATGACCCCTCTCATCACAATGCTCCGTGACTCCAGTCATCCCAATGCTTCATGACCTTTGTCATCACAATGGTCCATGCCCTCGTCATCAATAGACTCTGTGACCTTTTTAACCACAATGCTCCATGAAATTTTCATCACAATGCTCTTTCACCCTTGTCATCACAATGATCTCTGCCTTTCTCTGCACAATGCTCCATGACCCTTGTCATTACTATGCTACATGCGCTTGTCAGCAAAATGCTCCGTGACACATGTCATCGCAATGCACCATGCGCCTTTCATCACAGTGCTCCACAATCTTGTCATCACAATGCTCCAAAAAAATTGTCCTCACAATGCTCCATGCACTTCTCATCAAAATGCTCTCTCACAACTGATATCACTATGCTACATCAGTATTTGTCACAATACTCCCTCACCCCTGTCATCAGAATGTTCCATGACTCCTGTCATCACAATGCTACATGCTCTTATCATCACAATGTTCTATGAACCATGACATCACAATATTCCATAATACCAGTCATCAAAATGTTCCATGACACTTTTCATCCAATTGCTCCATGACCCTGTCATCACAATGCTCCCTGCCCTTCTCATCACAATGCACAACGCCCTTGCCATCAAAATGCTCCATGACTTTGTCATCACAAAGATCCATGACCCTTGGCATCACAATGCTCCATGTCCTTGTCATCACATTGCTCCAAGCTCTTGTCTTCACATAGCTCCATGACACAAGTCATCAGAATGCTCCATGGCCCTCATCACAATTCTGAATGCCCTTGCCATCACAATGCTCCATTACCACTGTCATAATAATGCTCCATGACCCCTGCCACCACGATGTTCCATGGCCTTGTCAGCACAAAGCTCCATGACCCTTCTCATCACAATGCTCCAAGAACACTGTAATCACAATGCTCTATGCCCCGTTTCATCTCAATGATCCATGAACCCTGTCATCAAAATGCACCATGCCCATCATCATAATGCTTCATGCTATTGTCATCACGAAGAAATCAAAATGCTCCATGACCTCTGTCATAACAATGCTCCAAACCCTTGTGATCACAATATTCCATAACACTTGTCATCACAATGCCACATGACGCTCGTCATCACAGTTATTCATGGTCTTCTCATCACAATGCTCCATGACCTTCGTCATCACAATGCTCAATACAATTGTCATCAAAATGCTCCCTGACACTTGTTGTCTGTATGTTCCTTGAACCCTGTCATGACAAGGCTCCATGCCTTTTTCATCACAATGATCCATGCCCTTTTCATCACAATGCTCCAAGACCCATGTAACCACAATGCTCCATGCCCTTGTCATCACAAAGCTCAATGACACATGCCATCAGGATTCTCCTTTGTCTTCTACTCACTATCCTCGATGCCCTTGTCATTACAATGTTCCAAGACCCCTGTAATCACAATGCTCCATTCCCCTTTTCTTTAGTATGCCCCATGAGACTTGTCATCACAAGGCTCCATGGTTTTGTCATCACAATGCTCCAGGACATTGTCATCACAATGCTTCACGACCTTGTCATGAAAATTTTAAATGGCCCTTGTCATCATAATGCTCCAAGCCCTAATCATCACAATGCTCTATTATATTTGTCTTCACAATTCTCCATTACATTTGGCATCACAATGCTCCATGCCATTTTCATCGCAATGGCCCATGACATATGTCATCAGAATGCTCCCTGACACCTGTCTTCACAATACTCCATCACCTTATCATCACAATCCTCCATGTCCTTGTCATCACAATGCACCATGCACACTCTCATCACAGTAATCTATGAAATTCTCAGACCAATGCTCCATGCCACTGTCATCACAATGCTCCATGACCCCTGTCATCACAATGCTCCGTGACTCCAGTCATCACAATGCTTCATAACGTTTGTCATCACAATGGTCCATGCCCGTGTCATCACAAGGCTCTGTGACCTTTGTAACCACAATGCTCCATGAAATTTTAATCACAATTCTGTGACAATTGTCATCACAGTGTGCCATGTCTTTGTCAGAACAATGCTCCATGACCATTTTCATCACAATGTGCCACGCACATTTCATCACAACGGTCCACAAACTTGTCATTGCAATACCCCATAAACGTTGTAATCACAATGTTCCATGCACTTCTCATCAAAATGCTCTCTCACCAGAGATATCACAATGTTCCATCACTAGTCATCACAATACTCCCTCATCCCTCTAATCACAATGTTCCATGACACTGTCATCACAATGCTACATCCCCTTATCATCACAAAGTTCCATGACCACTGCCATCTCAATGTTCCATAACCCCTGTCATCAAAATGCTCCATGACCCTTTCCATCCCAAAGCTCCAAGTCCCCTGACATCACAATGTTCTATAACCCCTGCCATCAAAATGTTCCATTACACTTTTTATCAAATTGCTACATGACCCGGTCATCAAAATGCTCCCTGCACTTCTCATTACAATGAACCATGCCCTTGTCTTGAAAATGCTCCATGACTTGTCATCACAAATCTCCATGACCCTTGGCATCACAATGCTCCATGTCATTGTCATCACAATGCTCCATGAACACTCTCATCACATTGCTCGATGCCCTTCTCATCACAATGCTCCATGCCCTTGTCATTACAGTCCTGCATGACCCATGTATCACAGTGTTCCGTGCCCTTGTCATCACAATGCTCCATGCCCACTCTCATCACAATAATCCATGAAACATTTCAGACCAATATTCCATACCTTTCTCATCACAATGCTCCATTACTCCTGTCATAACAATGCACCATGACCCCTGCCATCACAATGTTCCACGGCCTAGTCATCACAAGGTTCCATGACACTTCTCATCACAATGCTCAAGACCCCTGAAATCACAATGCTCCATGCCCTTGTCATCACAAAGCTCCATGAAGCATGTCATCAGAATGATCCATGGCCTTCTCATCACAATGTTCCATGCCCTTGTCAGCACAATGCTCCAAGACCCTTGTAATCACAATGTTCCATGCCACTTTTCATCTCAATGCCCCAGGAACCCTGTCATCACAATGCACCATGCCCATCATCATAATGCTTCAGGCTATTGTCATCACAATGAAATCAATATTCTGCATGTCCTCTGTCATCATAATGCTCCAAACCCTTGTGATCACAATTTTGCATAACACTTATCATCACAACACCCCATGATGCTCATCATCACAATTATCCATGGTCTTCTCATCACAATGCTCCATGATCTTTGTCATCACAATGCTCAATACAATTGTCATCACAATGCTCCCTGACACTTGTCGTCAGTATGCTCTTTGAACCCTGTCATGACAAGGCTCCATTCCTTTTTCATCACAATGATCCATGCCCTTTTCATCACAGTGCTCCAAGATCCCTGTAATCACAGTGCTCCATGCCCTTGTCATCACAAAACTACAGGAAACATGTCATCAGAATGCTCCATGGCCTTCTCATCACAATGATCCATGCCCTAGTCATCACAATGCTCCAAGACCCCTGTAATCACAGTGCTGCATGCCACTTTTCATCAGAATGCTCCATGAGACTTGTCATCACAAGCCTCCATGGTCTTCTCATCACAATGCTCCAGGACCTTGTCATCACCATGCTCCATTTCCTTGTCATCACAATGCTCCAGGACCCATATCATCACAATACTCCATGCACATTTTCAGCCCAATGCTCCACGGCCTACTCATTACAATTCTCCATGGCCAGTATCATCACAATGCTCCATGACCACTGTCATGACAACACTCCATGACACCTCACAACACAATGATCCGGGACTATTGTTATCACAATGATCCATGCCCTTATCATCCCAATGCTCCATTACCCCTGTATTCACAATGCTCCGTGACGCTTGTCATCACAGTGCTCCATGACACATGTCCTCACAATGCTCCATGCCTTTGTCAGCAAAATGCTACATGACAATGTCATTACAA
The DNA here is from genome assembly GCF_964341445.2 of Mesoplodon mirus. NCBI lineage: Eukaryota > Metazoa > Chordata > Mammalia > Artiodactyla > Ziphiidae > Mesoplodon > Mesoplodon mirus. The sequence continues at coordinate 2,011,656 of NW_028295746.1, read as the reverse complement.
TGCTTTGTGTGTTTGTCATCACAATACTCCATTTCCATTGTCATCACAATCCTCCATGAAACTTGGAATCACATTGCTTCATTCCTTTGTAATCACAATGCTCCATCCTCCTTGAAATCAAAATGATCCATGACCTCTGTCATCACAATGCTCCAAAACCTTGTGACCACAGTGATCCATAACACTTGTCATCACAATGCTTCATGATGCCTGTCATCACAATACTCCATGCCCTTTAAAACACAATGCTCCATGACCTTTTTCATCACAATTCTCAATATACATGTCATCACAATGCTCCCTGACACTTGTCATCAGAATGTTCCTTGAACCCTGTCACGAAAAGGCTCCATGCCTTTTTCATCACAAAGCCCCATACCGTTTTCATCACAATGCTCCATGCCATTGTCATCAAAATACTCCACAAGCTTGTCATCAGAATGCTCCATGACCCTTTTCATCACAATTATCCATGCACTTGTCAGCACAATGCTCCCTGACCATTGTCATCACAATGCTCCAAGCCATTGTCATCAAAATGCTCCATTACCTTTGTCATCATAATCCTCCATGACACTTGGCATCACAATGCTCCATGCAATTGTCATCACAATGGGCCATTACATATGTCATCACAATGCTCCCTGACAACTGTCTTCACAATACTGCATGATCTGGTCAACACAATGCTCCATGCCCTTGTCATCACAATGCGCCATTCCAACTGTCATCGCAGTAATCCATGAAAATTATTAGACCAATGATCCATGCCCTTTTCGTCACAATGCTCCATGCCCTTGTTATCACAATGCTCCATGACCCCTGTCATCACAATGCTCCGTGACTCCAGTAATCAAAATGCTTCATGACCTTTGTCATCACAATGGTCCATGCCTTCGTCATCAACAGTCTCTGTGACATTTTTATCCACAATGCTCCATGAACTTTTCATCACAATGCTCTTTGACCCTTGTCATCACAATGCTCTATGCCTTTCTCAGCACAATGCTCCATGACCATTGTCATCACAATATTCCAAGCCTTTGTCATCACAATGCTCCATTATATTTGTCATCAGAATCCTCCATGACACTTGTCATCACAATGCTCTTTGACACTTGTCATCAGAATCCTCCATGACACCTGGCATCACAATTCTCCATGCCATTTTCATCACAATGGACCATTACATATGTCATCACAATGCTCCCTCACACCTGTCTTCAGAATACTGCATGACGTGGTCATCACAATGCTCCATGCCCTTGTCATCACAATGCGCCCTTCCATCTTTCATCACAATAATCCATGAAACGTATTAGACCAATGCTCCATGCCATTGTCATCACAATGCTCCATGTCCCTGTTATCACAATGTTCCAAGACCCCTGTAATCAGAATGCTCCATGCCCCTTTTCATCAGTATGCTCCATGAGACTTGTCTTCACAAGGCTCCATGGTTTTCTAATCACATATCTCCAGGAACTTGTCATCACAATGCTTCAAGACCTTGTCATGAAAATTCTCAATGGCCCTTGTCATCATAATGCTCCAAGCCCTAGTCATCACAATGCTCCATTATATTTGTCATCACAATACTCCATTACCTTTGGCATCTCAATGCTCCCTGCCATTGTCATCGCAATGGACCTTGACATAGGTCATCACAATGCTCCCTGACACCTGTCTTTACAATACTCCATGACCTTCTCATCAAAATGATCCATGCCATTGTCATACCAATGCTCCATGACCCCTGTATTCACAATGCTCCCTGACCCTTGTCATCACAGTGCTCCATGACACCTGTCTTCACAATACTCCATGACCTTCTCATCACAATGCTCCATGCCCTTTTCATCACAATGCACCATGTCCACTGTCATCACAATAATCTATGAAACTTTTCAGACCAATGCTCCATGCCCCTGTCATCGCAATGCTCCATGCCCTTGTCATCACACTGCTCCATTACCCCTGTCATTACAATGCTCCGTGAATCCAGTCATCACAATACTTCATAAAGTTTGTCAACACAACGGTCCATGCTTGCATCCTCAAAAGGCTCTGTGTCTTTTGTAACCTCAATGCTCCATGAAATTTTCAACACAATGCTCCATGACCCTTGTCATCACAATGCTCCATGCCTTTGTGAGAACAATACTCCATGACCCTTGTCATCACAATGTGCCACGCGCTTTTCATCACAATGATCCACAACCTTGTCATCACTATCCGCCATAAACCTTGTAATCACAATGCTCCATAAACTACTCATCCAAATGCTCTCTCACCTGAGATATCACAATGTTCTGTCACTAGTTATAACAATCCTCCCTCACCCCTGTAATCACAATGTTCCATGACCACTGTCATCAGAATGCTACATCCCCTTATCAGCACAATGTTCCTTAACCCCTGACATCACAATCTTCCATAAGCCTGTCATCAAAATGCTCCATGACCCATTTCATCCCAAAGCTCCATGACACCTGGCATCAAAATGTTCTATAACCCCTTTCATCAAAATGTTCCATTACAATTTTCATCAAATTGCTGCATGACCCTCTCATCAAAATGCTCCCTGCCCTTCTCATCACAATGCACCACACCCTTGTCATCAAAATGTTCTATGACCTTTGTCATCACAAAGCTCCATGACCCTTGGCATCACAATGCTCCATGTCATTGTCATCACAGTGCTCCATAAACCCTCTCATCACATTGCTCCATGCCCTTGTCATTACAAAGCTCCATGACACTTGTCATCACAATGATCGATGCCATTCTCATCACAATGCTCCTTGCCCTTGTCATTACAATCCTCCATGACCCATGTATCACAGTGTTCCGTGCCCTTGTCCTCACAATGCTCCATGCCCACTCTCATCAGAATAATCCATGAAACATTTCAGACCAATGCTCAATGCCATTCTCATCACAATGATCCATTACCTCTGTCATAACAATGCTCCATGACCACTGCCATCACAATGTTCCATTACAATTTTCATCAAATTGCTGCATGACCCGGTCATCAAAATGCTTCCTGCCCTTCTCATCACAATGCACCATGCCCTTGTCATCAAAATGGTCCATGACTTGTCATCACAAAGCTCCATAACACCTGTCATCACAATGCTCCATGCATTTGTCAGCAAAATTCTACATGAAATTGTCATTAGAAAGCTCTATGCGCTTGTCATTCAATGCTCCAAGAACCCTGTAATCACAATGCTCCATGCCCTTTTTCATCTCAGTGCTCCATGAACCCTGTCATCACAATGCACCATGTCCATCATCATAATGCTTCAGGCTATTCTCATCACAATGAAATCAAAATTCTCCATGACCTCTGTCATCATAATGCTCCAAACCCTTCTGATAACAATGTTCCATAACACTTATCATCACAACACCGCATGACGATCATCATCACAATTATCCATGGACTTCTCATCACAATGCTCCATGATCTTTCTCATCACAATGCTCAATACACTTGTCATCACTATGCTCCCTGACACTTGTCGTCAGTATGCTCATTGAACCCTGTCATGACAAGGCTCCATGCATTTTTCATCACAGTGATCCATGCCCTTTTCATCACAATGCACCATGACCCCTGTAATCACAGTGCTCTATGCCCTTGTCATCACAAAGCTCCATGATGCAAGTCATCAGAATGCTCCATGGCCTTCTCCTCACAACGCTCGATGTCATTGTCATCACAATGCTCCATGAACCCTCTCATCACATTGCTCCTTGCCCTTGACATTACAATCCTCCATGACCCATGTATGACAGTGTTCCGTGCCCTGGTCATCACAATGCTCCATGCCCAATCTCATCACAATAATCCATGAAATATTTCAGACCAGTGCTCAATTCCCTTCTCATAACAATGTTCCATTACCTCTGTCATAACAATGCTCCATGACCATTGCCATCACAATGTTCCACCGCCTTGTCATCACAAGGCTCCATTACCCATGTCATCGCAATGATCCAAGACACGTGTAATCAAAATGCTCCATGAACTTGTCATAACAAAGCTCCGTGACGCATGTCATCAGTAGGTTCCATGGCCTTCTCTTCACAATGTTCCATGCCCTTGTCATCACAATGCTCCATGACCCCTGTAATCACAATGCTCCTTGCCCCTTTTCATCTCAATGATCCATGAACCCTGTCATCAAAATGCACCATGCCAATCATCCTAATGTTTCATGCTATTGTCATCACAATGAAATCAAAATGCTCCATGACCTCTGTCATAACAATGTTCCAAACCCTTGTGATCACAATATTCCATAACAGTTGTCATCACAATGTCCCATGACGCTCGTCATCACAATTATCCATGGTTTTCTCATCACAATGCTCCATGTCCTTTGTCATCACAATGCTCAATACACTTGTCATCAAAATACTCCCTGACACTTGTTGTCTGTATGCTCCTTGAACCCAGTCACGACAAGGCTCCTTGCCTATTTCTTCACAATTATCCATGCCCTTTTCATCACAATCCTCCCTCACCCCTGTTATCACAATATTCCATGGCCCCTGTCATCACAATGCTACATCCCCTTATCAGCACAATGTTCCATGACCCCTGACATCACAATGTTCCATAACCCCTGTCATCAATATGCTCCATGACCCATTTGATCCCAAAGCTCCATGACCCCTGGCATCACAATGCTCTATAACCCCTGTCATCAAAATGTTACATTACACTTTTCAGCAAATTACTGCATGACCCTGTCATCAAAATGCTCCCTGCCCTTCTCATCACAATGCACCACACCCTTGTCATCAAAATGCTCCATGACATTTGCCATCACAAATCTCCATGACCCACGGCATCACAATGCTCCATGTCATTGTCATCATAATGCTCCATGAACCCTCTCATCACATTGCTCCATGCCCTTGTCATGACAAAGCTCCATGACACTTGTCATCACAATGCTCGATGTCCTTCTCATCACAATGCTCCATGCCCTTGTCATTACAATCCCCCTTGACCAATGTATCACAGTATACCCTGCCCTTGTCATCACAATAAACCATGAAATATTTCAGACCAATGCTCAATGCCCTTCTCATCACAATGCTCCATTACCTCTGTCATAACAATGCTCCATGACCCCTGCCATCACAATGTTCCACGGCCTTGTCATCACAAGGCTCCATGACCCTTGTCATCACAATGCTCCAAGACCCCTGTAATCACAATGCTCCATGCCCTTGTCATCACAAAGCTCCATGACGCATGTCATCAGAATGTTCCATGGACTTCTCCTCACAGTGCTCCATGCCATTGTCATCACAATGCTCCAAGACCCCGGTAATCACAACACTCCATGCACCTTTTCATCAGAATGCTCCATGAGACTTGTCATCACAAGTCTCCATGGTCATCTCATCACAATGCTCCAGGACCATGTCATCACCACGCTGCATTCCCTTGTCATCACAATGCTCCATGAACATTTTCAGCCCAGTGCTCCATGACCTTCTCTTCACAATGCTCCATGACCAATAGCATCACAATGATCCATGACCACTGTCATCACAACACTCCATGACATATGACAACACAATGATCCGTGACTCTTGTCATCACAATGCTCCAAGACCCCTGTAATCACAATGCTCCATGACCCCTGTCATCACAATACTCCATGAACATTTTCAGCCCAATGTTCCATGACCCTTCTCATCACAATGATCCATGCCCTTGTCATCAAAAAGCTCGATGACACATGTCTTCAGAATTTTAGATGGCCTTCTCATCACAATGTTCCATGCCCTTGTCATCACAAGGCTCCATGCTTTGTCATCACAATGTGCCTAGACCCCTGTAATCACAATGCTCCATGCCCCTTTTCATCAGTATGCTCCATGAGATTTGTCATCACAAGGCTCCATGATTTTCTCAACACAATGCTCCAGGACCTTGTCATCACAATGCTTCACGACCTTGTCATGAAAATTCTCAATGGCCCTTGTCATCATAATGCTCCAATCCCTAGTCATCACAATGCTCCCTTATATTTGTCATAACAATCCTACATTACATTTGGCATCACAATACTCCCTGTCATTGTCATCGCAATGGATCATGACATAAGTCATCACAATGCTCCCTGACACCTGTCTTCACAATACTCCATGACCTTCTCTTCACAATGCTCCATGCCATTGTCATCACAATGCACTATGCCCACTGTCATCACAATAATCTATTAAACTTGTCAGCCCAATGCTCCATGCCACTGCCATAACAATGCTCCATGTACCTGTCATCACAATGCTCCATGCCCTTGTCATGAAAATGCTCCATGACTTGTCATTACAAAGCTCCATGTCCCATGACCCATGTATCACAGTGTTCCGTGCCCTTGTCATCACAATACACCATGCTACTCTCATCACAATAATCCATGAAATATTTCAGACCAATGTTCCATGCACTTCTCATCAAAATGCTCCATTACCCCTGTCATAACAATGCTCCATGACCCCTGCCATCACAATGTTCCACGGCTTGTCATCACAAGGCTCCATTACATTTTTCATCACAATGCCCCATGACGCTCGTCATCACAATTATCCATGGTCTTCTCATCACAATGTTCCATGATCTTTGTCATCACAATGCTCAAAACACTTGTCATCACAATGATCCCTGACACTTGTCGTCAGTATGCTCCTTGAACCCTGTCATGACAAGGCTGCATGCCTTTTTCATCACAATGTTTCATGCCCTTTTCATAACAATGTTCCAAGACCCCTGTAATCACAATGATCCATGCCCTTGTCATCACAAATCTCCATGACACATGTCATCACAATGCTCCATGGCCTTCTCATCACTATGATCCATGCCCTTGTCATAACAATGCTCCAAGACTCCTGTAATCACAATGCTCCATGCCCCTTTTCAACAGAATGCTCCATGAGACTTCTCATCAAAAGTCTCCATGGTCTTCTCATCACAATGCTCTAGGACTTGTCATCACCATGCTCCATTCCCTTGTCATCGCAATGCTCCATGACCAATATCATCACAATACTCCATGACCACTGTCATCACCACACTCCATGACACCTGACAACACAATGATCCGGGACTCTTGTCATCACAATGCTCCAAGACCCCTGTAATCACAATGCTCCATGCCCTTGTCATCACAAAGCTCAATGACACATGTCATCAGAATGTTACATGGCCTTTTCATCAAATGCTCCATGCCCTTGTCTTCACAATGCACCATGCACTTGTCAGCACAATTCTCACTGACCCTTGTCATCACAGTGCTCCAAGCCATTGTCATCACAATGCTCCATTACCTTTGTCATCAGAATCCTCCATGAAACTTGGCATCACAATGCTCCATGCCATTGTCATCACAATGGGCAATTACATATATCATCACAGTGCTCCCTGACAACTCTCTTCACAATAGAGCAAGACCTGGTCATCACAATTCTTCACGCCCTTGTCATCACAATGCTCCATGACCCCTTCCATCACAATTTTCCACGGCCTGTCCTCACAAGGCTCCAGGACCCTTGTCATCACAATGCTCCAAGACCCCTGTAATCACCATGCTCCATGCCCTTGTCATCACAAAGCTCCATGACACACGTCATCAGAATGTTCCATGGACTTCTCATCAAAAAGCTCCATGTCCATGTCATCACAATTCACCATGTCCAATGTCATCACAATAGTCTATGAAACTTGTCAGACCAATGCTCCATGCCCCTGTCATCACAATGCTCAATGCCCTTGTCATCAAAATGCTCCATGACCCCTGTCATCACAATGCTCCGTGACTCCAGTCATCACAATGCTTCATAAGTTTGTCATCTGAACGGTCCATTCTCGCGTCATCACAAGGCTCTGTGACCTTTGTAACCACAATGCTCCATGAACATTTCATCTCAATGCTCCGTGACCCTTGTCATCACAATGCTCCATGCCTTTGTCAGAACAATGCTCCATGACCCTTGTCATCACAATGTGCCATGCACTTTTCATCACAATGATCCACAACATTGTCATCGCTATGCTAAATAAACCATGTAATCACAATGCTCCATGCACTTCTCATCCAAATCTTCTCTCACATGAGATATCACAATGTTCCATCACTAGTCATCAGAATCCTCCCTCACCACTGTTATCACAATGTTCCATGACCCCTCTCAACACAATGCTACATCCCCTTATCATCACAAAGTTCCATGACCCATGACATCACAATGTTCCATAACCACTGTCATCAAAATGCTCCATGACACTTTTCATCCCAATCCTCCATGACCCCTGTATTCACAATGCTCTGTGACGCTTGTCATCACAGTGCTCCATGATACCTGTCATCACAATGCTCCATGCCTTTGTCAGCAAAATTCTACAAGACCTTGTCATTACAATGCTCTATGTGCTTGTCATCACAATACTGCATTACCATTGTCATCACTATCCTCCATGAACCTTGGGATCCCATTGCTTCATGCCCTTGTCATCACAATGCTCCATGCTCCTTGAAATCAAAATGATCCATGACCTCTGTCATCGCAATGCTCCAAACCCTTGTGATCACAATGTTCCATAACACTTTTCATCACAATGCTCCATGATGCCTGTCATCACAATACCCCATGCCCTTTTCATCACAATGCTCCATGACCTTTGTCATCACAATTCTCAATACACTTGTCATCACAATGCTCCCTGACACTTGTCGTCAGAAGGCTCCTTGAACCCTGTCACGAAAAGGTTCCTTGCCTTTTTCATCACAAAGCCCCATGCCGTTTTCATCACAATGCTCCATGCCATTGTCATCAAAATACTCCACAAGCTTTTCATCAGAATGCTCCATGACCCTTGTCATCACAATTCTCCATGCACTTGTCAGCACAATGCTCCCTGAACCTTGTCATCACTATGCTCCAAGCCATTGTCATCACAATGCTCCTTTACCTTTGTCATCAGAATCCTCCAAGACACTTGGCCTCAAAATGCTCCATGCCATTGTCATCACAATGGGATAATACATATGTCATCACAATGCTCCGTGACACCTCTTTTCACAATACTGCCTGATCTGTTCATCACAATGCTCCATGCCCTTGTCATCACAATGCGCCATTCCAACTGTCATCACAATAATCCATGAAACTTATTAGACCAATGCTCCATGCACTTGTCATCACAATGTTGCATGCCCTTTTTATCACAATGTTCCAAGACCCCTGTAATCAGAATGCTCCATGCCCCTTTTCATCAGTATGCTCCATGAGACTTGTCATCTCAAGGCTCCAAGGATTTCTCACCACAATGCTCCAGGACCTTGTCATCACAATGCTTCACGACAATGTCATGAAAATTCTCAATGGCCCTTGCCATCATAATGCTCCAAGCCCTAGTCATCACAATGCTCCATTATATTTGTCATTACAATCCTCCATTACATTTCGCATCACAATGCTCCATGCCATTGTCATCGCAATGGACCATGAGATATGTCATCACAATGCTCCCTGACAACTGTCTTCACAATACTCCATGACCTTGTCATCATAATGCTCCATGCCCTTGTCATCACAATGCACCATGTCCACTGTCATCACAATCATCTATGAAACTTGTCAGACCAAAGCTCCATGCCCCTGTCATCAGAGTGCTCCATGCCCTTGTCATCACAATGCTCCATGACCCCTGTCATCACACTGCCCCGTGTCTCCAGTCATCACAATGCTTCATGACGTTTATCATCACAACGGTCCATGCCCGTGATATCACAAGGCTCTGTGACCATTTTAACCACAACGCTCCATGAACTTTTCAGCACAATGCTCCGTGACCCTTGTCATCACAATGCTCCATGCCTTTGTCAGAACAATGCTCCATTACCCTTGTCCTCACAATGTGCCATGTGCTTTTCATCACAATGATCCACAAACTTATCATCGCTATGCTCCATAAACATTGTAATCACAATGCTCCATGAACTTCTCATCCAAATGCTCTCTCACATGAGATATCACAATGTTCCATCACTAGTCATCACTATCCTCCCTCATCCCTGTTATCACAATGTTCCATGACCCCTGTCATCACAATGCTACATCCCCTTATCTGCACAATGTTCCATGACCCCTGACATCACAATGTTCCATAACACCTGTCACCAAAATGTTCCATTACACTTTTCATCAAATTGCTGCATGACCCTGTCATCAAAATGCTCCCTGCCCTTCTCATCACAATGCACCACACCCTTGTCATCAAAATGCTCCATGACCTTTGTCATCACAAAGCTTCATAACACTTGGCATCACAATGCTCCATGTCATTGTCATCACAATGCTCCATGAACCCTCTCATCACATGGCTCCATGCCCTTGTCATCAAAAAGCACCATGACACTTGTCATCACAATGCTCCATGCCCTTGTCATTACAATCCTCCATGACCCATGTATCACAGTGTTCCGTACCCTTCTCATCACAATGCTCCATGCCCACTCTCATCACAACAATCCATGAAACGTTTCAGACCAATGCTCAATGCCCTTCTCATCACAAGGCTCCATTACCTCTGTCATAACAATGCTCCATGACACCTGCCATCACAATGTTCCACGGCCTAGTCATCACAAGGCTCCATGACTCTTGTCATCACAATGCTCCAAGACCCCTCTAATCACAATGCTCCATGCCCTTGTCATCACAAAGCTCCATGACGCATGTAATCAGAATATTCCATGGCCTTCTCCTCACAATGCTCCATGCCCTTGTAATCACAATGCTCCAAGACCCCTGTAATCACAATGCTCCATGCCGCTTTTCATCAGAATGCTCCATGAAACTTGTCATCACAAGTCTCCCTGGTCATCTCATCACAATGCTCCAGGACCTTGTCATCACCACGCTCCATTCCATTGTCATCACAATGCTCCATGACGCCTGTCATCACAATACTCCAGGAACATTTTCAGCCCAGTGGTCCATGACCCTTGTCATCACAATGATCCATGCCCTTGTCATCCTAATGCTCCATGACCCCTGTATTCACAATGCTCCGTGACGATTTTCATCACAGTGCTCCATGACCCCTGTCATCACAATGCTCCGTGACTCCAGTCATCAAAATTCTTCATAGCATTTGTCATCACAATTGTCGATAAACATGTCATCACAAGGCTCTGTGACCTTTGTAAACACAATTCTCCATGAACTTTTCATCACAATGCTCCGTGACACTTGTCATCACAATGCTCCATGCCTTTGTCAGAAAAATGCTCCATGACCCTTGTCATTATAATGTGCGACACGCTTTTCATCCCAACGGTCCACAAATTTGTCATTGCAATGCTCCATAAACCTTGTAATCACAATGCTCCATTCCCTTCTCATCACAATGCTCCATTACCCCTCTCATAACAATGCTCCATTACCACTGCCATCACAAAGTTCCACGGCCTTGTCTTCACAAGGCTCCATGACACTTGTCATCAAAAGGCTCCAAGACTCCTGTAAGCACAATGCTCCATGCCTTTGTCATCACAAAGCACCATGACACATGTCATCAGAATGTTCCATGTCCTTCTCCACACAATGCTCCATGCCCTTGTCATCAAAATGCTCCAAGTCCCCTGTAATCACAATGCTCCATGCCCCTTTTCATCTCAATGCTCCATGAACCCTCTCATCACAATGCATCATGCCAATCATCATAATGCTTCCGGCTATTGTCAGCACAATGAAATCAAAATTCTCCATGACCTCTGTCATCACAATGCTCCATGACCCCTGTCATCACAATGATCTATGCCCTTGTCATCCCAATGCTACATGACCCCTGTATTCACAATGCTCCGTGACACGTGTCATCACAGTGCGCCATGACACTTGTCATCACAATGCTCCATGCCTTTGTCAGCAAAATGCTACATGACCTTGTCATTATAATGCTCTATGCGCTTGTCTTCACAATACTCCATTACGGTTGTCATCACAATCCTCCATGAACCTTGGGATCACATTGCTTCCTGCCCTTGTCATCACAGTGCTCCATGCTCCTTGAAATCAAAATGATCCATGAACTCTGTCATCACAATGCTCCAAACACTTGTGATCACAGTGTTCCATAACACTTGTCATAACAATGCTCCATGATGCCTGTCATCACAATACTCCATGCCCTTTTCATCACAATGCTCCATGACCTTTGTCATCACAATTCTCAATACACTTGTCATCACAATGCTCCCTGACACTTGTCATCAGAATGCTCCTTGAAACATGTCACGAAAAGACTCCATGCCTTTTTCATCACAATGCCCCATGCAGTTTTCATCACAATGCTCCATGCCATTGTCATCAAAATACTCCAAAAGCTTGTCATCAGAATGCTCCATGACCCTTGTCATCACAATTCTCCATGCACTTGTCAGCACAATGCTCCCTGACCCTTGTCATCACAATGCTCCAAGCCATTGTCAGCACAATGCTCCATTACCTTTGTCATCAGAATCCTCCATGACACTTGGCATCACAATGCTCCATGCCATTGTCATCACAATGGGTCATTACATATGTCATCACAATGCTCCCTGACACCTGTCTTCACAATACTGCATGACCTGGTCATCACAATGCTCCATGCCCTGGTCATCACAATGCGCATATTCCAACTGTGATCGCAATAATCCATGAAACTTATTAGACCAATGCTCCATGCCTTGTCATCACAATACTCCATGCCCTTGTTATCACAATGCTTCATGACCTTTGTCATCACAATTGTCAATGACCTCGTCATCAACACTCTCTGTGACCATTTTAACCACAATGCTCCATGAACTTTTCATCACAATGCTCTTTGACCCTTGTCATCACAATGCTCTATGCCTTTCTCAGCACAATGCTCCATGACCCTTGTCATCACAATGCTCCATGCACTTGTCAGCACAATGCTCCATGACACATGTCATCCCAATGCACCATGCGCTTTTCATCACAGTGCTCCCCAATCTTGACATCACAATGCTCCATGAAACTTGTCATCACAATGCTCCATGGACTTCTCACCAAAATGCTCTCTCACCACTGATATCACAATGTTACATCACAATTCGTCACAGTATTCCCTTACCCCTGTCATTAAAATGTGCCATAACTCCTCTCATCACAGTGCTACATGCACTTATCATCACAATGTTCGATGACCCCTGGCATCACAATGTTCCATAACCACGGTCATCAAAATGTTCCATGACACTTTTCATCAAATTGCTCCATGACCCTGTCATCACAATGCTCCCTACACTTCTCATCACAATGCACAACGCACTTGTCATCAAATGCTCCATATCATTGTCATCACGATGCTCCATTAAGGTTCTCATCACATTGCTTCATGTCCTTGTCATCACAAACCTCCATGACACATATCATCAGAATGCTCCATGGCCTTCTCATCACAATGCTCCTTGCCCTGCCATCACAATGCTCCATTATCCCTGTCATACCCATGATCCATGACCCCTGCCATCACGATATTCCATGGCCTTGTCATCACAAGGCTCCATGACCCTTCTCATCACAATGCTCCAAGAACCCTGTAACCACAATGATCCATGCCCATTTTCATCTCAATGATTCATGAACCCTGTCATCACAATGCACCATGACCATCATCATAATGCTTCATGCTATTGTCATCACAATGAAATCAAAATGCTCTATGACCTCTGTCATAACAATGCTCCAAACACTTGTGATCACAATATTCCAAAGCGCTTGTCATCACAATGCTCCATGATGCTCGTCATCACAGTTATCCATGGACTTCTCATCACAATGCTCCATGACCTTTGTCATCACGATGCTCAATACACTTGTCATCAAAATGCTCCCTGACACTTGTTGTCTATATGCTCCTTGAACCCTGTCATGACAGGGCTCCACGCTTTTTCATCACAATGCTCCAAGACCCCTTTAATCACAATGCTCCATGCCCTTGTCATCACAAAGCTAAAGGACGCATGTCTTCAGAATGCTCTTGGCCTTCTCCTCACAATGCTCCATGCACATGTCATCACAATGTTCCAAGACGCCTGTAATCACAATGGTCCATGTCCATTTTCATCAGTATGCTCCATGAGATTTGTCATCACAAGGCTCCATGTTTTTCTCATCTCAATGCTCCAGGACATTGTCATCACAATGCTTCACGACCTTGTCCTGAAAATTCTCAATGGCTCTTGTCATCATAATGGTCCAAGCCCTAGTCATCACAGTGCTCCATTATATTTGTCAACACAATCCTCCTTTACATTTGGCATCACAAGGCTCCCTGCTATTGTCTTCGCAATGGACCATGACATATGTCATCACAATGCTCCCTGACAACTGTCTTCACAATACTCCATGACCTTCTCATCACAATGATCCATGTCCTTGTCATCACAATGCACCATGTCCACTGTCGTCACAATAATCTATGAAAGTTGTCAGACGAATGCTGCATGCCCCTGTCATCACAATGCTCCATGCCCTTGTCATCACAATGCACCATGACCCCTGTCATCACAATGCTCCGTGACTCCAGTCATCACAATGCTTCATAACATTTGTCATCACAATGCTCCATGCCCGCGTCATCACAAGGCTCTGTGTCGTTTGTAACCACAATGCTCCATGAACATTTCATCACAATGCTCCGTGACCCTTGTCATCACAATGCTCCATGCCTTTGTCAAAAAAATGCTCCATGATCCTTTTCATCACAATTTGCCACTCAATTTTCATCACAACGGTCCACAATTTTCTCATTGCAATGTTCCATAAAACTTGTAATCACAATGCTCCATGCCCTTCTCATCACAATGCTCCATTACCCCTGTCATAACAGTGCTCCATGACCCCATCCATCACGATGTTCCATGGCCTTGTCATCACAAGGCTCCATGACACTTGTCATCACAATGCTCCAAGACCCCGATAATAACAATGCTCCATGCCTTTGTCATCACAAAGCACCATGACACATGTCATCAGAATGTTCTGTGGACTTGTCATTAAATGCTCCATGCCCCTGTCATCACAGTGCTCCAAGACCCCTGTAATCACAATGCTTCATGCCCCTATTCATCTCCATGCTCCATGAACCCTGTCATCTCAATGCATCATGCCCATCATCATATTGCTTCCGGCTATTGTCAGCACAATGAAATCAAAATTCTCCTTGACTTCTGTCATCACAAAGCTCCATGACGCCTGTCATCACAATACTCCATGAACATTTTCAGCCCACTGCTCCATGACACTTGTCATCACAATGATCTATGCCCTTGTCATCCCAATGCTCTATGACCCCTGAATTCACAATGCTCCGTGACGCTTGTCATCACAGTGCTCCATGACACCTGTCATCACAATGCTCCATGACTTTGTCAGCAAAATGCTACATGCCCTTGTCATTACAATGCTCTATGCGCTTGTCATCACAATACTCCATTTCCATTGTCATCACAATCCTCCATGAACCTTGGGATCACATTGCTTCATGCCCTTGTCATCACAATGCTCCATGCTCCTTGAAATCAAAATGATCCATGACCTCTGTCATCACAATGCTCCAAACCATTGTGATCCCAAAGTTCCATAACACTTGTCATCACAATGCTCCATGATGACTGTCATCACAAAATTCCATGCCCTTTTCATCACAATGCTCCATGACCTTTGTCATCACAATGCTCAGTTCACTTGTCATCAAAATGCTCCCTGACACTGGTCATCAGAATGCTCCTTCAACCCTGTCATGAAAAGGCTCCATGCCTTTTTCATCACAATGCCCCATTCCATTTTCATCACAATGCTCCGTGACCATTGTCATCAAAATGCTCCATGCCTTTGTTTGAAAAATGTTCCATGACCCTTGTCATCACAATGTGCCATTCGCTTTTCATCACAACGGTCGAGAAACTTGTCATTGCAATGCTCCATAAACCTTGTAATCACAATGCTCCATACACTTCTCATCAAAATGCTCTCTCACCAGAGATATCACAGTGTTTCATCACTAGTCGTCACAATACTCCCTCACCCCTGTAATCACAATGTCCCATGACCCCTGTCATCACAATGCTACATCCCCTTATCATCTCAATGTTCCTTGACCCCTGACATCACAATGTTCTATAACTCCTGTCATCAATATATTCCAATACACTTTTCATCAAATTGCTGCATGACCCTGGCATCAAAATACTCCCTGCCATTCTCATCACAATGCACCATGCACTTGTCATCAAAATGCTCCATGACCTTTGTCATCACAAAGCTCCATGACCCTTGGCATCACAATGCTCGATGTCATTGTCATCACAATGCTCCATGAACCCTCTCATCACATTTCTCCATGCCCTTGTCATCACAAAGCTCCATGACACTTGTAATCACAATGCTCGATGCCCTTCTCATCACAATGCCCCATGCCCTTGTCATTACAATCCTCCATGACCCATGTATCACAGTGTTCCATGCCCTTATCATCACAATGCTCTATGCCCACTCTCATCACAATAATCCATGAATCATTTCAGATCAATGCTCCATGCCCTTCTCATCACAATTCTCCTTTACCTCTGTCATAACTATGCTCCATGACACCTGCCATAACAATGTTCCACGGCCTTGTCATCACAAGGCTCCATGACACTTGTCATCACAATGCTCCACGACCCATCTATTCAAAATGCTCCATGCCCTTGTCATCAAAAAGCTACATGACGCATGTCATCAGAATGTTCCATGGCCCTGTCATCAAAATTCTCCATGCCCTTGTCATCACAATGCTCCAAGACCCTTGTAATCAAAATGCTCCATGCGTCTTTTCATCTCAATGCTGCATGAAACCTGTCATCACAATGGACCATGCCCATCATCATAATGCTTCAGGCTATTGTCATCACAATGAAATCGAAATGCTCCATGACCTCTGTCATCACAATGCTCCAAACCCTGGTGATCACAATGTTCCATAACACTTATCATCACAAAACCCCTTGACACTCATCATCACAATTATCCATGGTCTTCTCATCACAATGCTCCATGACCTTTGTCATCACAATGCTTAATACACTTGTTATCACAATGCTCCCTGACACTTGTCATCAGTATGCTCCATTAACCCTGTCATGACACGTCTCCATGCCTTTTTCATCACAATGATCCATGGCATTTTAATCACAATGCTCCAAGACACCTGTAATCACAATGCTCCATGCCCTTGTCATCATAAAGCTCAATGATGCATGTCATCAGAATGCTCCATGGCCTTCTCATCACAATGCTCCATGCCCTTGTCATCACAATGCTCCAAGACCCCTGTAATCACAATGCTCCATGTCCCTTTTCATCAGAATGCTCCATGAGACTTGTCATCACAAGTTTCCATTGTTTTCTCATCAAAGTGCCCCAGGAACTTGTCATCAAAATGCTCCATGATCCCTGTCATCACAATACTCCATGAATATTTTCAGCCCAATGCTCCATGACCTTCTCATCAAAATGCTCCATGACCCCTGTCATCACAATACTCCATGAACATTTTCAGCCCAATGCTCCATGACCCTTGTCATCACAATGATCCATGCCCTTGTCATCCCAATGCTCCATGAACCCTGTATTCACAATGCTCCGTGACGCTTGTCATCACAGTGCGCCATGACACCTGTCATCACAATGCTCCATGCCTTTGTCAGCAAAATACTACCTGACCTTGTCATTGCAATGCTCTATGCGCTTGTCTTCACAATTCTCCATTCCCATTGTCATCACAGTCCTCCATGAACCTTGGGATCACATTGCTTCATGCCCTTGTCATCACAATGCTCCATGCTCCTTGAAATCTAAATGATCCATGACCTCTGTCATCAAAATGCTCCAAACACTTGTGATCACAATGTTCCATAGCACTTGTCATCACAACGCTCTAAGATGCCTGTCATCACATTACTCCATGCCTATTTCATCACAATGCTCCATGACCTTTGTCATCACAATTCTCAATACACTTGTCATCACAATTCTCCCTGACACTTGTCATCAGAATGCTCCTTGAACTCTTTCACGAAAATGCTCCATGCCTTTATCATCACAATGCCCATGCCGTTTTCATCACAATGATCCATGCCATTGTCATCAAAATACTCCACAAGCTTGTCATCAGAATGCTCCATGACGCTTGTAATCACAATTCTCCATGCACTTGTCAGCACAATGCTCCCTGACCCTTGTCATCACAATGCTCCAAGCCATTGTCATCACAATGCGCCATTTCCATTGTCATCAGAATCCTCCATGACACTTGGTATCACAATGATCCATGCCATTGTCATCACAAAGGGCCATTACATATGTCATCACTATGCTCCCTGACACCTGTCTTCACAATACTTCATGACCTGGTCATCACAATGCTCCATGCCCTTGTCATCACAATGCGCCATTCCAACTGTCATCGCAATAATCCATGAAACTTATTAGACCAATGTTCCCTGCCCTTGTCATCACAATGCTCCATGCCCTTGTTTTCACAATGCTCCATGACCCCTGTCATCACAATGCTCCATGAATCGATTCATCACAATGCTTCATGACCTTTGTCATCACAATGGTCCATGCCCTCGTCATCCACAGTCTCTGTGACATATTTAACCACAATGCTCCATGAAATTTTCATCACAGTGCTCTTTGACCCTTGTCATCACAATGCTCTATGCCTTCCTCAGCACAATGCTCCATGACCCTTGTCATCACAATGCTCCATGCGCTTGTCAGCACAATGCACCATGACCCGTGTCATCACAATGCACCCTGCACTTGTCATCACAGTGCTCCACATTCTTGTCACCACAATGCTCCATAAAACTTGTCATCACAATTCTCCATGCACTTCTCATCAAAATGCTCTCTCACCACAGATATCACAATGTTACATCACTATTCATCACAATACTCCCTCACCACTGTCATCACAATGTTCCATGACTCCTGTCTTTGCAATGCTACATGCACTTATCATCACAAAGTTCGATGACCACTGACATCACAATGTTCCATAACCCCTGTCATCAAAATATTCCATGACGCTTTTCATCAAATTGCTCTATGACCCTGTCATCACACTGCTCCCTGCCCTTCTCATCACATTGAACCACCCCTTGTCATCAAATTGCTCCATGACCTTTGTCATCACAAAGCTCCATGACCCTTGGCATCCCAATGCTCCATGCCATTGTCATCACAATGCTCCATGAACCCTCTAATCACAATGCTCCATGCCCATTTGCATCTCAATGCTTCATGAACCCTGTCATCAAAATGCACCATGCCCATCATCATAATGCTTCAGGCTCTTGTCATCACTATGAAATAAAAATATTCGATCATCTGTCTCATCACAATGCTCCAAATCCTTGTGATCACAATGTTCTATAACACTTATCATCACAACGCCCCATGACGCTCATCATCACAATTATCCATGCTCTTCTGATCACAGTGCTCCATGAACTTTGTCATCACAATGCTCTATAAACTTGTCATCACAATGCTCCCTGACACTTGTCATCAGTATGCTCCTGGAACCCTGTCATGACAAGGCTCCATATCATTTTCATAACAATGATCCATGCCAATTTCATCACAATGCTCCAAGACACCAGTAATCACAGTGCTCCATGCCCTTGTCATCACAATGCTCCAAGACCCCTGTAATCACAATACTCCATGCCCCTTTTCATCAGAATGCTCCATGAGACTTGTTATTACAAGGCTCCATGGTCTCCTCATCACAATGCTCCAGGAACTTTTCATCACAGTGCTCCATTCCCTTGTCATCACAATGCTCCATGACCCCTGTCCTCACAATACTTCATGAACATTTTCAGTCCAATTCTCCAGGAACTTCTCATCACAATGCTTCATGATACCTATCATCACAATGCTCCATGACCACTGTCATCACAACGCTCCATGATCCCTGACAACACAGTGATCCGGGACTCTTGTCATCACAATGCACCATTCCCTAGTCATCACAATGCTCCATGAACATTTTCAGCCCAATGCTCCATGACACTTGTCATCACAATGATCCATGGCCTTGCCATCCCTATGCTCCATGACCCCTGTAATCACAATGATCCGTGATGCTTCTCATCACAGTGCTCCATGACCCTTATCATCACAATGCTCCATGCCTGTGTCAGCAAAATGCTACATGACCTTGTCATCACAATGCTCCATTTGCTTGTCATCACAATACTCCATTACCATTGTCATCACAATCCTCCATGAAACTTGGGATCACATTGCTTCATGCCCTTGTCATCCCAATGCTCCATGCTCCTTGAAAGCAAAATGATCCATGACTTCTATCATCACAATGCTCCAAACCCTTGTGATCACAATGTTCCATAACACTTGTCATCACAACGCTCAATGATGCCTGTCATCACAATACTCCATGCACTTTTCGTCAAAATGCTCCATGATCTTTTTCATCACCATTGTCAATACACTTGTCATCACAATGTTCCCTGACACTTGTCGTCAGTATGCTCCTTGAAACCTGTCATGAAATGGCTTCATGCCTTTTTTATCACAATGCTCCATGCCCTTTTCATCACAAGGCTCCATGCCATTGTAATCACAATACTCCACAAGCTTGTCATCAGAATGCTCCATGACCCTTGTCATCACAATGCTCCATGGCCACTGTCATCACAATGCTCCATACCCCTTGTCATTACTGTGCTCCATGACGCTCGTCATCACAATTATCCATGGTCTTCTCATCACAATGCTCCACGCCCTTGTCATCAAAATGCTCCATGACCCTTGTCATCACAATGCTCCATGTCCCCTGTCATCACAATTCTCCTCGTTCTTGGCATCACTATGCTCCATGACACTTCTCATCACCGTGTTACATGATTTGTCATCACAATTCTCTATGCACTTGTCATCGAAATGCTCCATCACACTTCTCATCACCGTGTTACATGATTTGTCATCACAATTCTCTATGCACTTGTCATCGCAATGCTCCATCACCCCTGTCATAGGAAGCTCCATGTGCTTCTCATCACAATGCTTCATGAACTTGTCATCAAAATTCTCAATGGCCCTTGTCATCACAATGCTCCATGCCCTTGTCATCACAATGCTCCATGTCCATTGTCATCACAATGCTCCAAGCCCTTGTCATCAAAATGCTCCATTACATTTGTCATCACAATCCTCCATGACACTTGGCATCACAATATTCCATTCCATTGTCATCGCAATGGACCATGACATATGTCATCACAATGCTCCCTGAGAACTGTCTTCAAAATACTCCATGACCTTCTCATCACAATGCTCCAGGCCTTTGTCATCACATTGCACCATGCCCACTGTCATCACAATAATCCATGAAACATGTCAGGCCAATTCTCCATGCCCCTGTCATCACAATGCTCATTGCCTTTTCATCACAAAGCTCTATGACCCCTGTCATCACAATGCTCTGTGACTCCAGTCATCACAATGCTTCATGACATTTGTCATCACAATGGTCCATGCCTTCGTCATCACAAGGCTCTGTGACCTTTGTCACCAAAATGCTCCATGAAATTTTCATCACAATGCTCGGTGACCCTTGTCATCACATTGCTCTATGCCTTTGTCTGCACAGTGCTCCATGACCCATGTCATCACAATGCACCATGTGCTTGTCATCACAGTGTTCCACAATCTTGTCATCACAATGCTCCATAAAACCTGTCCTCACAATGCTCCGTGCACTTCTTATCAAAATGCTCTCTCACGAATGATATCAAAATGTTCCCTCACTAGTCATCAAAATACACCCACTCCCCTGTCATCACAATGGTCCACAACACCGTCATGAAAATGTTCCATGACTCCTGACATCACAATGTTCCATAAGCCGTCATCAAAATGTTCCATGACACTTTTCATCACATTGCTCCATGACCCTTTCATCACAATGCTCCCTGCCCATCACAAGAGAATGCACCACACCCTTGTCATCAAAAGGCTCCATGACCTTTGTCATCACAAAACTCCATGACCCTTGGCATCACAATGCTCCATGCCATTGTCATCACAATGCTCCAAAAACCTCTCATCACATTGTTCCAAGCCTTTGTCATCACAGGATCCATGATGCTTTTCATCACAATGCTCGATGCCATTCTTCTCACAATGCTCCATGCGCTTCTGATTACCATCCTCCATGAACCATGTATCACAGTGTTCCGTGCCATTGTTATCACAGTGCTCCTTGCCCCCTCTCATCACAATAATCCATGAAACATTTCAGACCAATGTTCCATGCCCTTTTCATCACAATGATCCAAGACTCCTGTAATCATAATGCTCCATGCCCATTTTCATCTCAATGCTCCATGAACGCTGTCATCACAATGCACCAAATGCGCATCATCATAAGGCTTCATGCTATTGTCAACACAATGAAATCAAAATGCTCTATGACCTCTGTCATCACAATGCTCCAAATCCTTGTGATCACAATATTCCATAACACCTATCATCACAACGCCCCATAACGCTCGTCATCACAAGTATCCATGGTCTTCTAATCACAATGCTCCATGACATTTGTCATCACAGTGCTCAATACCCTTGTCATCACAATGGTCCCCTACACTTGTCACCAGTATGCTCCTTGAACCCTGTCATGACAAGGCTCCATGCCTTTTTCATCACAATGTTACATGCCCTTTCCCTCACAGTGCTCCAAGACCCCTGTAATCACAATGCTCCATACCCTTGTCATCACAAAGCTCCATGATGCATGTCATCAGAACGCTCCATGACATTCTCATCCCATTGTTCACTGCCCTTGTCATCATAATGCTCCAAGAGCCCTGTAATCACAATGTTCCATGCCCTTGTCATCACAAAGCTCCATGATGCATGTCATCAGAACCCTCCATGTCATTCTCATCCCAATGTTCCATGCCCTTGTCATCACAATGCTCCAAGACCCCTGTAATCACAGTGCTCCATGACCCTTTTCATCAGAATGCTCCATGAGACTTGTCATCACATGGCTCCATGGTGTTCTCATCACAATGCTCCAGTACCTTGTCATCACAATGCTCCTTGACCCCTGTCATCACAATACTCCATGAACATTTTCAGCCCAATGCTCCATGACGTTCTCATCACAATGCTCCATGACCTCTGTCATAACAATGCTCCATGACCACTGTCATCACAACGCTCCATGAACCCTGACAACACAATGATCCGGGAATCTTGTCATCAAAATGCTCCATGCAGTTGTCATCCCAATGCTCCATGAACCCTCTAATCACAATGCTCCATGACACTTGTCATCACAGTGCTCCATGAACCTTGTCATCACAATGCCTTTGACAGCAAAATGATACATAATCTTGTCATCACAATGCTCCATGCGCTTGTCATCACAATCCTCCATGACCCTTGGGATCATATTGCTTTATGCCCTTGTCATCTCTATCTTGCTTTTCTGGTTTTTACAGATTTTCGGATGTCCTTTTTGACCGGTGGGAAGTGACAATTCTTTGTAGTGTGGATTTGCATTGTGCGCTTGCTTGATTGGCCAAAAAGGGCCTATGCCTTTTCTCCTGAATATATTCAGGAGAAAATTCATATGCTGTTTTTGGCCAAGTGCATCATTCTCGAAGTTGTGATGCCTTTCCTGTGCTTTAAATGCGATTCCAATTTACCTCTTGATATATGTTTTGTGCAATTCCACCTCATTTTCAAGTCAGCTTTGTTGCCTTCCCTCAACAGATTTTTGGAAGAGAGTAGTCATTTACAACTCTGCAGGTTTTTGATTTGCTTTGCCCCTGAGCTCCAATTTTCAAATCCCATTTTTGGGAGCTGACCGCAAATCCACAATTTTGCTTCAGAAACTATACTGGTTCCAGGGGTGGCTATACTGGTTCCCTGTGGGTGGCTGAGGCTTTGGTTAATTCTTCTTCCTGACGGGAGTTTAGAGTGACATGTGTCCGTCCAAAGGCCTACATCTACTCTCTGATTGGTTCTCCCTCTTCCCTTTCATCCTCTGCACAATTAGCAAACTGTGCGAACCAGGAGGTTATAGGGGATGACTCTCCTAAGTTGGGAGATTGATAGTAAAGTAGTTGGAATGCCAAACTGTAGCACAAGGAGAGGAAAAAGTAGGAGACTTTCAGAAACCTTTCGCCATCACAGGGTGTCCATTCTCTAGGTTTCCCATACATGTTATAACTGTAGTGATATTCCCTTCTACCTGGAAATTTGGGACCCATGGAATGGTGGCATGCATTACTACTTTAAAGGGTCTGCATTTTCTCTCCCAATCTCACCAGTCCTCTCAGTCCCAAGTGTCCAGCCTTATGTCTCATACAGCTGTCTTTGCAGATAGGGTCATTCTAGGTTTCATCAGAACCCCTGAAGGAATTGTGTAAGAATTTCGCTGTTTTTTGTTTTGTTTTTGAAATTCATTTTTATAATGGGGTTGAGCTGATTTTCACTGACGTGTTTATGCCGGTCTAGACACACTTGATTCCCTTACAGAGGCATATCAATACATAGGTTTTAAGATTCTTACTAATCAGATATATTCCTCTGTGGGGAATAGGGGTTTTGAGTCCCGTTCACTGAGGAAGGTGTAGGTCTTGTCTATTCTGTATTTGGTTTATGGAATGGTACCTGTGCTAATATCAAACTCTGGTTTTATGCATCACCCCACCTCTCCTTTCCCCTTAAGGAGGCATAAGAGTGTTTTCTAAATGTGAGACGCTGCTCTCTTTCCTAATTCAGTTCATGTGTTGTGATGTTGACATCCCCTCTCTAAGTGATATCTTATGATAAGATTCTTTTTCTGTGTGACTAATTTCCCTTAGAATCATCATACCTAAATCCTCTCATTATGCTGCTACTGGCCTTATGACATTGATTTCACGTCTGAGTGATATTCCGTTGTACAAAATTACCACAAGTTCTCTATGCATTTCTCTTTTTCCTGGGATACTTTAGGTGTATCGAAGTTGAGGTTCTTGTATGCAGAGCAGCCCTAAACTTTTGGTTGCCTGTGTCTTGTTGATATTTAGTCTTCCCAAGTTATATGTCCATGAGTTGAAGTCCCCTTTGCTCGGGGGCTTTGTATTTTAGATGTTTTAGGAAACAGCATACACTTCTTCAGAGTAGCTCTTGGATATTTATACCCCACCCATCAGCGTGACTAGTCTCCCTGTTTTCCATGGCCTCTCCTGCATTTTTGATTTGTACACATTTTTTGGATGGCCTTTCTGAGCAGTAGAAATTGAGACTTCTTTATTGTGCGGATTTGCATTTCCCTCTTGCTTGGTTGGCCAAAAACTCTGTATGTGTTTTTTTCCTGAAGATATTCACGAAAAAAATGCATACACCCTTTTGCCCAACTGCATCATTTTAGAAATTCTGCTGCTTTTCATATGCTTTAAATGTGAGTACAATCTACCTTTTGAAAAATGTTTCCTGTAATTCTGCCTCTCATTCAGAACCTCTTCGTTGCCTTACCTGAATATATTTTTGGACGTTGGTTATCATTTATATCTTTGCAGGTCTTTGAATTGTCTGCTCCTGAGCTCCATTTTGATACTCGCTTTTTTTGTGAGCTGGCCGCCAAACCATTGGATTGATTCCGGCCCTATTCTGGTTCTGGGGAGGCAGGCTGAGCCTTTGGTTAATTCTTCTTCCTAAAGGGATATTAGAGTGACATGTGCCTGTCAAAACTCCTACAGCTAATCTCTCACTGGTTCCTCCTATCCCATTTATCCTCTTCAAAAATTGCAAACTGTGTGAAACAGGAGGTTAAAGGTGCTGATTCTCCAAGTGGGGAGATTGTTAGTAATGTGGCTGGAATGGTGAACCCCAGCACCAGGAGATCAAAAATGAGGTGCATTTTAGACACCTTTCCTGAGCACACGGTGTACATTCATCTCGGTTTCCCAGGCATGTTTTTGCTGTCAGAAGATTCCCTTGAAACTGCCCATTTGGGACCCATGGAATGGGTACCAGGCAGTATTACTTTAAAAAGTCTGCATTTCCTCACCCAGCCTCTCTAACATCTCTTAGCCTGCATAGCTTCCAGCCTTATATATCATCCTGCTGTGGGTCTACATGTGTTCAATCCATGTTACATCGTAGCCCTTCAACAAAAGTTGTAAGAATTTTTGTCTGTCTCACCGTTTTTATAAATATTTTTAAATTTATTTTTATATTGGTTACAGCTGATTTTCAAAGCTCTGTTTTTTGCTGCTGTACATCCACTTGATTCAGGTACTGTGTGACAACAATAAATTCTTTCTCAGATGCTTACGAGTCATATGTATTATTTTCCAGTGACTTGAGTGGACTGAGTGCAGTTCTTTGAGGTACCCTGTAGGCCTTGCCAGTTATTCAATTCGGTACTTGGAATGGTATCTTTGCTAATTTCAACCTCCTGGATAATACCTCACCATTCCCCACCTTTCGCATTTAGCAGCCTTATGTCTCTTTTCTACATATTTGACTATGTTTCTGTTTTGTAGGTTATTTCATGTGTAGCCATGTTTGATTCCACCTTTAAGTGACATCTTATGATATGTGTCTTTTTCTTTGTGACATGTGTCACTTAGAATGATCGTATGTAACTCCTCCAGAGTTGTTACAACTGGCCTTATTTCATTGATTTCTGGATGAGTAATATTCCACTTTACATAAGTACCCCATCTCTTTTATCCATTTTATCCTTCCAGGGACATTTAGGTTATATCCAAGTGGAGGCCCTTTTTAACAAAGAGGTGGTAAACGTTGGAGTGCCTGTTTTCTGTCATTTTTTGTTTTTCTCAAGGTATACGCCCATGAGTGCAAGTGCCCTATGCTCTGTAGCTCAGTTTTCAGATGTTTTAGCAAAC
Source organism: Mesoplodon mirus (assembly GCF_964341445.2). Lineage (NCBI taxonomy): Eukaryota > Metazoa > Chordata > Mammalia > Artiodactyla > Ziphiidae > Mesoplodon > Mesoplodon mirus. Next base: position 1,984,603 of record NW_028295746.1, on the reverse strand, counting down.
ACAATATACTTCTCCAGAGTGGCCGTTGGCACATTACATTTCCACTATCAGCCTCACAGGGCTCCCTTTTCTCCTCACCCTGTCCTGCATTTCTGGTGTTTACACTTTATGTGGATGGCCCTTCTGACTGATGTGAAGTGATACATTTTGTAGTATTGATTTCCAGTGCCCACCTGTTTGGTTGGATAAAAAGTGTGTATGGCCTTTACTTGAATATATTCACAAAAAAATGCATACGCCCTTTTGGGCCACCTGCATCATTGGCGATGTTCAGCCCCTTTTCTTGTGCTTTAATGGGGAGTCCTTTCTACCTCTTCAAATCTGTTTCCTGCCACTCTCCCTTGCTTACAAGTCCTTTTCTGTGACTTACCTCAAGACATTTTTCGACAATAGATATTTTCAACTCTGCAGATTCATGAATATTATTGCCCCCGAGTTCCATTTTTCAACTTGTGTTTTTGGAAACTGGACACAAAACAGCGGGATTTCCTCTAGCCCTATTCTGTTTCCATGGGCAATTATAGCCTTTGATGAATTTGTCTTCCAGATAGGAAATTAGAGTGGCATTTGCCTGTCTGAACAACTAAGACTTGTCTCTAAATTTTTCTCATCCTTCCGCTTCATCCTCTGGACAAATTCCAAACTGTGTGCAACAGGATGTTGACGGTGCTGATATCCCCAAGTAAGGAGATTGTCAGGAAAGAGGCTGGAGGGTTGAACCTGTGCACCAGGCGATGAGGACATGAGGTGCCTTTTCCAAAAGCTTTCCGATCAAGCGGCGTACCATCGTCTAGGTGTGACAGGCATGTTTTAGCTGTAGGATGCGTCCCGTGCATGTAAGGAGAACACCAGGGATTTTTCCAAATCAGTGCCTCCCCGAACCCCAAACTGGGGAATTTTTAAGCTACGGCTACACGTATGTCCATTAAGGGCCTTGGGAAATAGGCAGATCCCAAATTTTAGATGATTGAAATCTTCAGGTTCAGAAGCGCTCACCATCGGCCTTGCTTAGGTTACATTTTATCTGTCATTGATAGATGATGTCAATAAAAATATCGATTCGTTTTCAGATTATTTCCCCTTATAGGTTATTGCAAAATATTCAGTGTAGTTCCCTGTGCTATACAGTAGTTCCTTGTTGATGATCTATTTTATACATAGCAGTGTGTATGTGTTAATCCCAAACTGTTAATTTATCCCTTTTCCTACCTTTCCCCTTTGGTAATAATAAATTATAAGATTTTATACTTCTCAGAAATGGGGGAGCTGAAAGAGAGGAATCCTTTTCAATGGAAAAGCATTCAAAACAAGATTGAAGTTGCAGCCAAGAGTATTCGATGTACAACCATGGAAATAAATCACTTCATTTCTCTAATGTTGACCTGACAAATAAGACAGACGTCTTCACTGAACTTGCTTATAGTAAAGTGATGGAATTATCAAATGTAAGTCTTAGATAAATCTTATTTTACCCGAGCATTATACACTGCTGTATGTTAACTACAGTTTGGCTCACACATCTGTTCATTGAAGTTACAATGTTCTCAATTTCTGTTACTGATCCTCCAGAGTGTACCCCAACAGGAGTCCCCAAGCCCAGTGTCATTGGAGCCAACAGATCAAGACTGAGTTTGGTTCAGAAGCAAAGGAAACATTATTTTGACAACAGAATGGAGAGGTGAGAGTGTGCACTCCCCCACGGGCTGTGGGCTGGGCTGCTGTGTATGGATCCCGGCAGCGTCAGTGGGAGTTAGGGGATGGAGCTCTCGAGGGCTGGGTTGGCTGCAGCTCAGGCTCTATGCCGTGGAGTCTGCATGGGACTCCGCTAGCTGAGGTGTCGACCCAGGCATTCTGCACTAGGAAATCAGGTCTGAAGTGCCGGGTGTGGGACCTCTGCATGCGGAACCCTAGGAGCACGTGAAATTAGACAAAGCACAAAGGAAAAACAGGTTAGACTTTATTTTATTGCCCAGATTCTCTTTTTATCTCCCAGGAATTTTTAATGAACGTTGCCAGAGACGAACCCCTCCTCTGCTTTTTGTTCCGTTCCTCATTCTTGGGGTGTTGAGGGTGCAGACCCCTCTTTTGTAACTGCTTCATGCTGTGGTGGCAGCCCTGATAACTGGGGGGAGGGGCAAAACATCTCCCCACCAGCCTCCAGGTGAGGTTGATTGTTGCAAAGACTCCTGCCTCACTTCTCGTCCGCCTGAGCTCCAGCATTGGAAGTGTTATAGATTCTAATGACCTTTAAGGGTCCAGGAAAGAGATGCACAAAGATGCTGTGGTGGCAGGTTTCACCCCACCCCACATTTGTTCAGTGACATTAGGCTGACGGTTTTTGCCAGCCTAGATGCTCTGACCAGTAGTCTGTGCTTTCTTTAATTAGGTCCCTGAATTAATGTACAAACAGCACCATGTGTCAGAGCCCTGCCCGTGCAACTCCCAGACAGTCCAGGGTAAGTGGTGATCCAGGACCATGACGTCCACTGAGTCAACGGCCTTTAGAAGTAGCCAGCAGTCCAGCCGGTCATATTGGCCACCACCACCGCGGTGTCTGTAGGGTTTTCTATGGTGAAAGCGTGATATACGTTTCCCCCGCCAAGCTTATTAGCTCCCTTCTGGGTGCAGTAAGTCCTGCAAGCAGTAGTCTGCTCTTTCGGGGCACAGTCTTGTTGTTTTCGGAGAGAAACTCCAGGTCAAGTGATGGTCACACAAGTCATCTTGGGGGCCCGATGCCCCCATTTGTCTCTCTGGAGGTTGGAGTTGGAAGGCCTCCTCACTCGAGGTCAGTGTGTCCAAAGATCCACCCCTGCAACTTCAGGACATGATGGGTGGTTAGGATCACCACGTGGGGTCCTTTTCCCTTAGGAGGGAGCTGGCCTTGGGGGCTGCTGATTTCTAGCTTTTTAGATACCCCAGTATCCTGGCCTGATGAGTCGGTGGGCAAAGCCCTTGGTGACCATAGTTTATCATACCTGAAGGGCATTCTTGTGTTGCTCCATTTCAAGTGGTCCCAGTTTTTGCACTAAGGCTCCAAGGGCAATTAACCTTTGACCGGGTATGTAAAGGTCAAAGGGTTTAGCTAAATTAGTGAGTTCCTGGGCAAGGATCTGAATTGACTGCTCTTTCCATTCTTGAAAGGCTGCTTCTGGATTCTATTCAAAAGGATCATCATCTTTTCATGTCAGTGTTTCAGGTAGAGGCCCAGCTATTAGACTGTAGTTAGGGATCGAGATGCAGAAAACCTTGGCCTCCCCAGGAACCCCTAAGCTGTCTTCTAGTTTTAGAAGAGGTAAGGCTGCAAATGGCTTCTTCCCTATCCTGGGATGTGTTTCTCTGAATATCTGTGAGAATGAAGCACAGGCATGTCACCTGAGCCTGAGATATTTGAGCCTTTTCCTTGGACACCTTCTATCCTTTCTTGGCTAGGTAGTTCCGAGGCGTCTTTAGTAGGCCTGGCGATCAGAATGTCATCTGCATATTGAAGGAGGGTTCCCTTTTACAGAGGTAGAACTTTTAGGTCTTTAGAGGACATTTCCCCAATGATGGTGTGGGGATTTTTGAACCATTGGTGCAGGACAGCCCAGCATTATTGCTTGTGTTGCATGTTGTGTCCTGCCACACACAAGCCAAAAATTCTTGTGACTCTGAGATGAATGGAATACAGAAGAAGGCATCATTGAAGTATAATACAGAATGCCATGGCCTGGTGGATGGTAGAATCAGCAGCAGGGTGTAGGAAATAGGAGCTACTGGATGTATATCCTCGGTGGCTTCACTGACTGTCGTGACATCCTTTACCAGGTCTCCAGCAGCCAATGGGGCTCTCGTGGTCAGGCCAATCCCAGGATATGGAGCTCACCTGGGTTGCATCCCACACCCCACAGCCCACGGGGCTCTGGTGTTCAAGTCCCTCCCAGGGTACGGAGCTCACCTGTGCAGCTGCCCAGCAGCCCATGGGGCTCTCATAGTCAGGCCCTACCCAGGATACGGAACTCCCCTGGGCAGGTACCCCAGCAGGGCTGGACACACAGGAACTGTGCACATAGCCCACCTTGCAGAGAACCCCCAGCTCACCTGTCGCTCACAGCTGACACAGAACACCTCAGAGCAGGACTTGAACTAACAAACAGCAGCTCTGACAGGTCTGTGACCCTGGCTATCACTCTGTGCAGCCTCTCTCTGCCTGGTCTTCCAGACACTTCCACTGCAGCCAGGGCACCAGGCCTCTGTCTCCACCCACCATCACTCCTCTCCCTGACTCCTGGGTTCCTCTCATTAGGATAGGGTCTTCTTGAAGTTGTTTTCCACTCATGGACCAGATAAAATGATAAGAAAACAAGCCGCAGCTGCAGCCCCTTGTCTATCCTGACTCTCAAGAGCCCACACCTGTTCCTTGGGACTGACCCGTTTAGCAAGGTTCATTTTCGGCAACTGTGAGCCCCTGAGGGGTGAGGATTGGCTGATTTGGGCAGCCTGACACTGCCTGCCAGCCCCCCCCCACAGGTGTGCCTGGGTTGAGGTCAATATAAACACCTCTCCAGTCAGCAAGAGCCCCTGTAGCTGTGCCTGACGCCGTATTCTCTGCCCCGTCAGCAGTTTCGGGGCTGGGGTGGTGGGAGGGAGTGAGGGGCCGTGGCTTTGTGGGTGGCCCAGTGTGATTTGGGCTCTGCTGGACTTTCTGCAGGAGTTGCCAGGCTGCCACCTGCTAAAGAAGAGGATGTGTCACCCATACCTGCTACTGGAATTTCTCCCCAGGCAGAGGTGAGGAAGTAAAAAAGCAGTGGGGGCCGTGGCAGGAGGGGTATCTCAGGCAGGGAAATGGAAAGATTCCAGAAGAGCATCTGGGGCCAGGACCATCCTGGCTGGCCTGCAGGCACCAAGTCGGCCTGCGTGCTCTCGCTAGTGTGGCTCCACAGCCCTTCCTGTAGGCTTGCAAGTGCTTGTACATATTCAGGTGTTTTACCTGGAAAGGGTGGGAAGAGTTCAGCTGCAACAGGACTGGGGCTCAGCTCACATTTACTCACAGACGCCTCGACATATTCCCCCAGCTTTGCAATGAGGATGCTCCTTGTGGGGGGGAGCACTGCTGACTGCATGGGAGACGATTTCCCACCTCTGACCACCTTAAGAATTTTTTACCACTGGAGCAAGTGCCCTGATACGATTATCCTCTCTATAACTGGTGAGTTCTGTTTGTTTGTTTGTTTTTTTCTTTTTTTCTTTTTGGTTCAAGTTAGATTTTATTTATTCCTCTTTTTTTTTTAATTTGGAGATATACACATGGAAATAATTCATTAATATGAAGACGTCTATGTGAAGGGAAAAACTATTTTTCTGTTTTATTTTATTAAATGTTATTTATATAGTTTTTTTTTAATTTATTTCTTTTATACAGCAAGTTCTTATTGGATATCTATTTCATACATATAAGTGTGCACATGTGAATCCCGTCTCCCAATTCATCCCACCACCACCCTCACATGGCGTTCTCTCCTTGGTGTCCATATGTTTGTTCTTTACATCTGTATCTCTATCTCTGCCCTGCACACCGGTTCATCTGTACCATTTTTCTAGGTTCCACATATGTGCATTAATATACAATATTTGTTTTTCTCTTTCTGACTTACTTCACTCTGTATGACAGTCTCTAGATCCATCAAGGTCTCTACAAATGACCCAATTTCATTCCTATGTATGGCTGAGTAATATTCCGTTGTATATATGTACCACATCTTTATCCATTCATCTGTCTGTGGGCACTTAGGTTGCTTTCATTACCTGTCTATTGTAAATAGTGCTGCAGTGAACATTGTGGTGAATGTGTCTTTTTGATTTATGGTTTTCTCTGGGTATATGCCCAGTAATGGGATTGCTGGATTATATGGTAATTCTATTTTTAGTTTTTTAAGGAACCTCCATACTGTTCTCCATAGAGACTGTATCGATTTACATTCCCACCAATAGTGGAAGAAGGTTCCTTTTCTCCACACCCTCTCCAGCATTTGTTGTTTGTAGATTTTCTGATGATGCCCATTCTAACAGGTGTGACGTGATACCTCATTGTAGTTTCGATTTCCATTTCTCTAATAATTAGTGATATTGAGCAGATTTTCATGTGCGTACTGGCCATCTCTATGTCTTCTTGGAAGAAATGTCTATTTAGATCTTCCATTTTTGTATTGGGTTGTTTGTTTTATTAATATTGAGCTGCATGAGCTGTTTATATATATTGGAGATTAATCATTTGTCCATTGATTCGTTTGCAAATATTTTCTGCCATTCTGAGGGTTGTCTTTTCGTCTTGTTTGTAGTTTCCTTTGTTTTGCAAAAGCTTTTACGTTTCATTAGGTCCCATCTGTTTAGTTTTCTTTTTTATTTCATTACTATAGGAGGTGGATCGAAAGATCTTACTGTGATTTACGTCAGAGTATCCTTCGTAAGTTTTCCTCTCAGAGTTTTATACTGTCCGGTCTTACATTAAGGTCTCTAATCCATTTTGAATATATTTTTATGTATGGTGTTGGAGAGTGTTCTAATTTCATTCTTTTACATGTAGCTCTCCATATTTCCCAGCACCAATGATTGAAGAGACTGTCTTATCTCCATTGTATAGTCTTGCCTCCTTTGTCATAGATTAGTTGACCATAGGTGTGTAGGTTTATCCTTGGGCTTTCTTTTTTTTTTTTCTTTTACACGTTTATTGGAGTATAATTGCTTTACAATGGAGTGTTCGTTTCTGCTATATAACAAAGTGAATCAGCTATACATATACAAATATCACCAGATCCCCTCCCTCTTGCATCTCCCTCCCACACTCCATATCCCACCCCTTTATGTGGTCACAAAGCACCGAGCTGATCTCCCTGTTCTATGTGGTTGCTTCCCAGTAACTATCGGTGTTACATTTGGTAATGTATTTATGTCCATGCCACTCTCTCACTTCGTCCCAGCTTACCCATCCCCCTTCTGGTATCCTCAAGTCCTTTCTCTATGTCTGTGTCCTTAATCCTGTCCTGCCACTAGGTTCTTCAAAATCTTTTTTTTTTCTTCATTAGATTCCATATATCTCTGTTAACATACAGTATTTGTTTTTCCCTTTCAGACTTACTTCACTGTGTAGGACAGATTCTAAGTCCATCCACCTCAGTACAAATAACTCAGTTTTGCTTCTTTTTATGGTTGAGTAATATTTGATTGTATATATGTGCCAGATCTTCTTTATCCATTCATCTGTCGATGGACACTTAGGTTGCTTCCATGTCCTGGCTAATGCAAATAGAGCTGCAATGAACATTTTTGTACATAACTCTTTTTGAATTATGGTTTTCGAAAGGCAAATGCCCAGTACTTGGATTGTTGTGTCGTATGGTACTTCTATGGTTAGTTATTTAAAGGAACCTCTGTACTGTTCTCCCTAGTGCCCATATCAATTTACATTCCCACCCACAGTGCAAGTGTGTTCCCTTTTCTCCAATAAAGGCCTCTCCAGCGTTTATTGTTTTGTAGATTTTTTTGATGATTGCCACTCTGACTGCTGTGAGGTGATACCTCACGGTAGTTTTGATTTGCATTTCTCTAATGATTAGTGATGTTCAGCATCCTTTCATGTGTTTCTTGGTAATCTGTATATCTTCTTTGGAGAAATGTCTATTTAGGTCTTCTGCCCGTTTTTGGATTGGGTTGTTTGTTTTTGTGATATTGAGCTACATGAGGTGCTTGTAAAGTTAGGAGACTAATCCTTTGTCAATTGCTTCATTTGAAAATATTTTCTCCCATTCTGAGGGTTGTTTTTGCATCTTGTTTATGTTTTCCTGTACTGTGTAAAAGCTTTTAAGTTTCATTAGGTCCCATTTGTTGATTTCTGTTTTTATTTCCATTTCTCTAATTGGTGGGTCAAAAAGGATCTTGCTGTGATTTATGCCATAGAGTGTTCTGCCTATGGTTTCCTCTAAGTGTTTTATAGTGTCTGGTCTTATATTTAGATCTCTAATCAATTTAGAGTTTATTTTTGTGTATGGTGTTACGGAGTGTTCTAATTTCATTCTTTTATGTGTAGGGGTCCAGTTTTCCCAGCAACAATTACTGAAAAGACTGTCTTTTCTCCATTGTATATCCTTAGCTCCTTTGTCATAGATGAGATAGCCATAGGTATGTAGGTTTATCTCTGGGCTTTCTGTCCTGTTCCATTGATCTGTGTTTATGCCAATCTACATACACTTGATTCCATTATGGAGACATATAAATACATAGGTTTCAAGGTTATTACCAGTCAGATATATTCCTCTTCAGTGAATAGGGTGTTTTGTGTCCAGTTCATTGAGAAAGGAGTAGGTCTTGTCTATTACATATTTGGTATATGGAATGGGATCTGTGCTAATTTCAAACTCTGCTTTTACACATCACCCCACGTCACCTTTCCCCTTAAGGAGGCATAAGTGTGTTTGCTAAATGTGTAACTCTGTTCTCTTTTGAAATTCAGTTCATGTGTAGCCATGTTTACATTTCCTCTATAAGTGATATATTACAATAAGTTTCTTTTTCTTTGTGGCTCATTTCACTTAGCATCATCATACCTAAAGCCACTCATTAAGCTGCTATTGGCCTTATGACATTGATTTTATGTCTGAGTGACATTCCATTGTATATAAGTACCACAACATCTATATCCATTTTTTTTCCTTTCCTGGGATATATAAAGTGTACCGAAGTCGAGGTTCTTGTAAACAGAGCAGCCCTAAATTTAGGGCTGGCTGTGTGTTGTGGATTTTTAGTTTTCCCAAAATACACGCCCATGAGTGGAAGTGTGCTATGCTCTGTAGCTCTGTTTTAGAAAACAACATACAGTTCTCCAGAGAGTCTGTTGGCAATTTACATCCTGTCCATCGGCGTAACCAGGCTCCCTTTTCTCCATGGCCTGTCCTGCATTTGTGGCTTTTACACTATTTGTGGATGGTCCTTTTGACTGGAGGTAAGGGACACTTCTATGTAGTGTGGATTTGCAATGCCTGATGGCTTGCTTAGCCTAAAAGGGCATATGCATTTTTTCCCGAATATATTCAGGAAAATACACATAGTCCCTTTTCAGCCAAGGGCAACATTGTCGAAATTCTGTCGCTTTTCATGTGCTTTAAAGACGACTCCAATCTACCTCTTGAAATCTCTTTCCTTCAATTCTGCCTTGCATTCAAATCCTCTTCACTGCCTTTCCTCAATATATTTCTGGATGATAGTTGTCCTTTATAACTCTGCAAGTTTGTGAATTGCTGTGCCCCTGATTTCCATTTTTCAGCTCGCCTCTTTGTGAGCTGGCTGCAATACCGCTGGATGGCTTTAGGCCATACTCTGGTTCCAGGGCTTCAGGCTGAGCCTTTGGTTAATTATTCTTCCTGATGGGAAACTAGAGTGGCATGTGCCCATCCAAACACCTACAGCTAATCTCTCATTTATTTCCCCTCTTCCTGTTCATCCTCTGCACAATTTGCAAACTGTGCATAATGGGAGGGTAAAGGCGCTGACACTCCAAGTCGGGACATTTTTAGTAATGCAGATGGAATGGCAAAGCCAAGCACGACAAAAGGAAAAATGAGGTACCTTTTAGAAAACTTTCCCAATTTCACAGTGTACCATCCACTGGGTTTCCCATGCATGTTTTAACTATAGGAAGATTCCCTTAAACCTGGAGAGTTGGGACCACTATAATGGGTAGCACACAGTATTGCTCTAAGTGGTGTTCTTTTGTTCACACAACCTCAGCAATCTTGTCAGCCCCAAGAGTCCAGTCTTATGTCTCATCCAGCTGTGGGTGTAAAGGTGGTCAATCTAGCTTGCATCACAGGCCCTGAACGTAATTTTTAAGACTTTCTCTCTGTTTTTGCATTTTGCTTTTGAAATTTATTTTTATAAGTGGGTTTAACTGAATTTCAGTGCTGTGTTCATGCCGTTATACACACACATGATTCCTTTATGGAGACATGAGAATACATATGTTTTAAAATACTTAGAGTCAGACATATTCATCTGCAATGAATAGGGGGTGTTGAGTCCAGTTCATTGTGCCGGGAGTAGGTGTTGTCTATTACATACATGGTTTATATAACGGTATCTGTGCTAATTTAAAACTGTGGTTTTATGCATCACCCCGCCTCGGCTTTCCTCTTAAGCAAGCAAAAGATGTTTCCTAAATGTGTGACTCTGTTGTGTTTGTCATTCAGTTCATGTGTAGTCATGTGTACATTCCCGCTTTGAGTGATACCTTATGATAAGATTAGTTACTCTGTAATCTTTACTTACTCCGTTCATGTGTAGCCATGTTTACAGGACCTTCATAAGTGATATCTTATGATAAGTTTCTTTTTCTGTGTGACTTATTTCACTTAGAATCATCGTACCTGAATCCACTCATTTTGTTGCTACTGGTCTTATGACATTGATTTCATGGCTGAGGGATATTCCATCGTACGTAAGTACCACTATTTTTTGAACAATTTTTAACTTTCCTGGGATATTTAAGGTGTACCCAAGTTGAGGTTCTTGTAAGCAGTGCATCCCTAAATTTTGGGGTGGGTCTGTCTTATTGATTTTCAGTTTTCCCAAGGTATATTCCCTAGACTGGAAGTGCCCTTGGCTATGTAGCTTTGTTGTTTACATGTTTTAGGGAACACAATACACTCCTCCAGAGAGGCAGTTGCCAACTTACATCCCGCCCAACAGCATAACAAGCCTCCATGTTCTCCAGGTCCTCTCTTGCCTTTCTGGTTTTTACACATTTTGCCTATGTCCCTTTTGACCGGTGGGAAGGGATATTTCCTTGTACTGCAGATTTGTCTTGCCCGCTTGCTTGCTTCGCCAAAAAGGGCGTATGCATTTTCTCCTGAATATATTCAGGAGAAAACGAATACACCATTTTTGGACAAGTGCATCATTGTCGAAGTTTTGCCCCTCTTCCTGTGCTTGAAAGGTGATTCCAACGTACCTCTTGAAATCTGTTTACTGCGATTCTGCCTCACTTTCAAGTCCACCTCGTTGCCTTCCTTCAAACAATTTTTGGACGATAGCTGTCCTTTATTACTCTGCCAGTTTGTGAACTGCTGTGTCTCTGAGCTCCATTTATCAAATCGTTTTTTGTGAGCTGAGCGCAAGTCCAAATTTTCGGTTCAGGACCTATACTGGTTTCTGGCAGCGGGATGAGGCTTTGGTTAATTCTTCTTCCTGCCGGGCAATTAGAGTCACATGTGCCCGTCCAAATGCCTAACAGCTACTCTCTCATTGGTTCTCCCTGGTCCCTTTCATCCTCTGCCAAATTGGCAACCTGTGTTATCCAGGAGGTTAAAGGGGCTGTCTCTCTAAGTTGGGAGATTGAAAGTCAAGTGGTTGGAAAGTCAAATTGGAACACCAGTAGAGGGACTATTCCTTGAGTTTTAGAAAGTTGTCGTATTCACAGTGTGTCCATTCTCTAGGTTTCCAGTACATGTTATAGCTGTCTTAATATTCCCTTCAACCTGGAGAGTTTGGAACCATGGAATGGCGGCCACGCATTATTGCTTTAAATGGTCTGTGTTTGCTCACGCAGTCTCACCAAGCCTCTCAGTCGCAAGTGTCCAGCCTTATGCCCCATCAAGCTGTAGTTGTAGATAGATTCAGTCCAGGTTTCATCAGAGACCCTGAAGGAATTGTAAAGAATGTCCCTGTTTTTTTGTTTTGTTTTTGAAATTCCTTTTAATAGTGGGTTTGAGCTGATTCCCACTGCCATGTTTATGCCAGTCTAGACACACTTGATTACCTTATGGAGACATATCAATAAATAGGTTTTAAGATTCTTACTAGTCAGATATATTCCTCTGTGGAAAATATGGTGTTTTGAGTCCCTTTCCCCGAGGAAGGTGTAGGTTTAACTATTCCATAGTTGGTTTTTGGACCAGTACCTGTGTTATATCAGACTCTGGTTTTATGCATCACCCCACCTCTCCTTCCCCCTTAAGCAGGCATAAGAGTGTATTCTAAATGTGAGACTCTGTTCTCTTTCCTAACTCAGTTCATGTGTAGCCATGTTTACAGGATCTTCATGAGTCATATCCCATTATAAGCTTCTTTTTCTTTGTGACTTATTTCACTTAGAATCATCGTACCTGAATCCACTCATTTTGCTGCTACAGGTCTTATGACATTGATTTCATGGCTGAGGGATATTCCATCGTACATATGTACCACAATTTTTTGAACCATTTTTCACTTTCTTGTGATAATTAATATGTACCCAAGTTGAGGTTCTTGTAAGCAGTGCATCCCTAAATTTTGTGGTGGCTCTGTCTTATTCATTTTCAGTTTTCCCAAGGTATATTCCCTAGACTTGAAGTGCCCTTGGCTATGTAGCTCAGTTGTTTACTTGTTTTAGGGAACACAATGCACTCCTCCAGAGTGGCAGTTGGCAACTTACATTCTGCCCATCAGCATAAAAAGGCTCCCGGTTCTCCAGGTCCTCTTTTGCCTTTCTGGTTTTTGCACATTGTGCTGATGTCCCTTTTGACTGGTGGGAAGTGATGCTTCTTTGTACTGCAGATTTGCATAGCCCGCTTGCTTGCTTGGCCAAAAAGGGTGTATGCGTTTTCCCCTGAATATATTCAGGAGAAAACACATACACACTTTTTGGCCAATTGCATCATTGTCGAAGTTGTGCCCCTCTTCCTGTGCTTTACAGGTGATTCCAACATACCACTTGAAATCGGTTTCCTGCTATTCTGCCTCACTTTCAAGTCCGCCTCTTTGCCTTCCTTCAAAAGATTTTTGGAAGATAGCTGTCCTTTATTACTCTGCCAGTTTGTGAATTGCTGTGCACCTGAGCTCCATTTATCAAATCGTTTTTTGTGAGCTGACCGCAAGTCCAAAATTTCGGTTCAGGACCTATACTGGTTCCCGGCAGGGGGAAGAGTCTTTGGTTAATTATTCTTCCTGCCAGACAATTAGAGTGACATATGCCCGTGCAAATGCCTAACATCTACTCTCTCATTTGTTCTCCCTCTTCCCTTTCATCCTCTGCCAAATTGGCAACCTCTGAGAACCAGGAGGTTAAAGGTGCTGTCTCTCGAAGTTGGGAGAATGATAGTAAAGCTGTTGGAAAGTCAAACTGGCGCACAAGGAGGGGGACAATTCGTTGAGATTTAGAAACCTTTCATATTCACAGTGTGTCCATTCTCTAGGTTTCCCGTACATGTTAGAGCTGTAGTAATATTCCCTTCAACCTGGAGAGCTGGGACCCATGGAATGGGTGCCATGCATTATTGCTTTAAAGGGTCTGCATTTGCTCACCCAGTCTCACCAATCCTCCCAGGCCCAAGTGTCCAGCCTTGTGCCACATCCAGCTGTCATTGTAGACATGGTCATTCCAGGTTTCATCAGAGACCCTGAAGGAATTGTAAACAATTTCCCTGTTTTTCTGTTTTGTTTTTGAAATTTTTTTTATATTGGGTTTGAGCTGGTTCTCGCTGCCATGTTTATGCCAGTCTAGACACACTTGATTCCCTTACGGAGACATATCAGTACACAGGTTTTAAGATTCTTATTAGTCAGATATATTCCTCTGCACGGAATATGGGTTGTTGCGTCCCGTTCACTGAGGAAGTTGTAGGTCTTGCTATTACGTATTAGGTTTTTGGAATGGTACTTGTTCTAATATTAAACTCTTGTTTTATGCATCACCCCACCTCTCCTTCCCCCTTATGCAGGCATCAGAGTGTTTTCTAAATGTGAGACTCTGTTCTCTTTCCTAACTCAGTTCATGTGTAGCCATGTTTACAGGATACCTATAAGTGATATCTTATGATAAGTTTCTTTTTCTGTGTGACTTATTTTACTTAGAATCATCGTACCTGAATCCACTCATTTTGCTGCTACTGGTCTTATGACATTGATTTCATGGCTGAGGGATATTTCATCGGACGTAAGTACCACAATTTTTTGTACCATTTTTATCTTTCAGGGATATTTACGGTGCACCCAAATGAGCTTCTTGTAAGCAGTGCAGCCCTAAATAGTGGGGTGGCTCTGTCTTATTGATTTTCAGTTTTCCCAAGGTATATTCCCTAGACTTGAAGTGCCCTTGGCTCTGTACCTCTGTTGTTTACTTGTTTTAGGGAACTCAATGCACTCCTTCAGAGAGGCAGTTGACAATTTACATCCCGCCCATCAGCATAACAAGGCTCCCTGTTCTCCAGGACCTGTCTTGCCTTTCTGGTAATTACCCATTTTGTGGATGTCCCTTTTGACCGGTGGGAAGTGATACTTCTTTGTAGTGCAGATTTGATTTGCCTGCTTGCTTGCCTGGCCAAAAAGCGTATATGTGTTTTCTCCTGAATATATTCAGGAGAAAACTCATACGCCCTTTTTGGCCTAGTGCATCATTGTCGAAGTTGTGCCCCTTTACCTGTGCTTTAAAGGTGATTCCAACGTACCTCTTGAAATCTGCCTCCTGCTATTCTGCCTCGCTTTCAAGTCCGCCTCGTTGCCTACATTAAACAGATATTTGGACGATAGTTGTCCTGTATTTCTCTGCCAGTTTGTGAATTGCTGTGCCCCTGAGCTCCATTTTTCAACTCGTATTTTGTGAGCTGAATGCAAGTCCAAACTTTGGATCAGGACCTATACTGGTGTCCGTTGGGTGGCTGAGACTTTGGTTTATTCTTCATCCTCCCAGGAAAAAGAGTGACATGTGCCAGTCCAAATGCCTAACAACTACTCTCTCATTGGTTCTCCCTCTTCCGTTTCATCCTCTGCCAAATTGGCAACCTGTGAGAACCAGGAGGTTAAAAGGGGCTATCTCTCTAAGTTGGGAGATTGATAGTAAAGCAGTTGGAAAGTCAAACAGGAGCACCAGGAGAGGGACTATTCGTTGAGTTTTAGAGACCTTTCGTATTCACAGTGTGTCCATTCTCTAGGTTTCCCGTACATGTTATAGCTATAGTAATATTCCCTTCAACCTGGAGAGTTGGGAAACATGGAATGGGTGCCACTCATTATTGCTTTAAAGGGTCTGCATTTGCTCACCCAATCTCACCAATCCTCTCAGTCCCAAGTGTCCAGCCTTATGCCACATCCAGCTGTCATTTTAGATAGGGTCATTCCAGGTTTCATCAGAGACCCTGAAGGAATTGTAAAGAATTTCCCTTTATTTTTGTTTTGTTTTTGAAATTCCTTTTTATAGTGGGTTTGAGCTGATTCTCGCTGCCATGTTTATGCCAGTCTAGACACACTTGATTCCCTTATGGAGACATATCAATACATAGGTTTTATGATTCATACTAGTAAGATATATTACTCTGCGGTGAATATGGGGTGTTGAGTCCCTTTCACTGAGGAAGGTGTAGGTCTTGTCTCTTCCGTATTTGGTTTTTGGAACGGTACCTGTACTAATATCAAACTCGGATTTTATGCATCACCCCACCTCTCCTTCCCCCTTAAGCAGGCATAAGGGTGTTTTTTAAATGTGAGTCTCTCTTCTCTTTCCTAACTCAGTTCATGTGTAGCCATGTTTACAGGATCTTCATAAGTGATATATTATGATAAGTTTCTTTTTCTGTGTGACTTATTTCACTTAGTATTATCGTACATGAATCCACTCATTTTGCTGCTACTGGCCTTATGACATTGATTTCATGGCTGAGGGATATTCCATCATATGTAAGTACCACAGTTTTTTGAACCATTTATGTCTTTCCTGGGATATTTCCAGTGTACCCATGTTGAGGTTTTTGTAAGCAGTTCATCCCTGAATTTTGGTGTGGACCTGTCTTATTTATTTTCAGTTTTCCCAAGGTATATTCCCTAGACTGGAAGTGCCCTTGGCTCTGTAGCTCTGTTGTTTATTTGTTTTAGGGAACACAATGCACTCCTCCAGAGAGGCAGTTGGCAATTTACATCCCGCCCATCAGCATAACCAGGCTCCCTGTTCTCCAGGGCCTGTCTTGCCTTTCTGTTTTTTACACATTTTGTGGATGTCCCTTTTGACTGGTGGGAAGTGATACTTCTTTGTAGTGCTGATTTGCATTGCCCACTTTCTTGCTTGTCCAAAAAGGGCATATGCATTTTCTCCTGTATATATTCACGTGAAAACCCATATGCACTTTATGGCATTTCCATAATTTTCGAAGTTGTAATGCTTTTCCTGTGTTTAAAGGTGATTCCAGTGTACCTCTTGAAATCTGTTTCATGCCATTCTGCCTCATTTTCCCTTCCACCTCGAGGCTTTCCCTCAACAGATTTTTGGAAGAGAGTAGTCCTTTATAACTCTGCATGTTAGTGAATTGCTGTGGCCCTGAGCTCCATTTTTCAACTCGCGTTTTTGTGAGCTGACCGCAAATCAACAGTTTTGTTTCTGGACTTCTAATGATTCTGGGGGGGGGCAGGCTGAGACTTTGGTTAATTCCTCTTTGTGACAGGAAATTATAGTGACATGTGGCTGTCCAAATGCCTAAAGCTACTCTCTCATTAGTTCTCTCTCTTCCCTTATATCCTCTGCACAATTTGCCAACTGTGCGAACCAGGAGTTTATAGGGGCTGACTTTCAAAGTTGGGAGATTGATAGTAAAGCAGTTGGAATGTCAAACTGGAGCACAAGGAGAGAAAAAAGTAGTAGAGTTTTAGAAACCTTTCACCATCAGATGGTTTCCATTCTCTAGGTTCCCATACATGTTATAACTGTAGTGATATTCCCTTCTACTTGGAGAGTTGGGAACCATGGAAAGCGTGGCAGGCATAATTGCTTTAAAGGGTCTGCAATTTTTCACCCAGTCTCACCAATGCTCTCAGTCCCAAGTGACCAGCCTTATGCCACATCCAGCTGTCATTGTAGATAGGGTCATTCCAAGTTTCATCAGAACCCCTGAAGGTATTGTGTAAGAATTTTACTGTTTTTATATTTTGTTTTGAAATTCAGTTTTATATTGGGTTTGAGCTGATTCTCACTGCCATGTTTATATCGTTCTAGACACACTTGTTTCCCTTACGGAGACATATAAATACATAGGTTTTAAAATTCTTACTAGTCAGATATGTTTCTCAGCGGGGAATAGGGATGTTGAGTTCCATTCACTGAGGAAGGAGTAGGGCTTGTCTCTTCTGTTTCTGGACTATGGAACGGTACCTGTGCTAATATCAATCTTATGTTTTGTGCATCCCCCCACATCTCTTTCCCCTTAAGCAAGCGTTAGAGAGTTTTCTAAATGTGAGACTCTGTTCTCTTCCCTAATTCAGTTCATATTTAGCCATGTTTACATTCCCTTCATAAGTGATATCTTATGTCAGAATGCACCATGGCCGTTCTCATAATAATGCTCCATGACCCCTGTCATAACAATGCACCATGCCCTGGTTATCACAATGCTCCATGTCCCTTGTCATCACAATTCTCCACGTCCAAAGTCATCACAGTGCTACATGACACTTCTCGTCAATATGTTACATGCTCTTGTCATCACAATTCTCCATCAACTTGACATTGCAATGCTCCATGCACTTGTCATCACAATGCTCCATGCACTTGTCATCACAATGCTCCATCCCCTTGTCATCACAATGCTCCATGACCCCTGTCATCACAATGCTCCCTGACACCTGTCCTCACAATGTTTCATGCCCCTTGTCATTACAGTGCTCCATGATGCTCAACATCACAATTACCCAAGGTCTTCTCATCACAAAGCTCCATGGCCAATATCATCAAAATGCTCCATGACCACTGTCAACACAACACTCCATGACACCTGACAACACAATGATACGGCACTCTTGTCATCACAATGTTCCATTCCCTAGTCATCACAATGCTCCATAGCCCCTGTCTTCACAATACTCCATGAACATTTTCAGCCCAATGTTCCATGACCCTTGTCATCACAATGATCCATGCCCTTGTCATCCCTATGCTCCATGACCCCTGTATTCACAATGCTCCGTAACGCTTGTCATCACAGTGCTCCATGACACATGTCATCACAATGCTCCATGCCTTTGTCAGCAAAATGCTACATGACCTTTCCATTACAATGCTCTATGCGCTTGTCATCACAATACTCCATTTCCATTGTCATCGCATTCCTCCATGAAACTTGGGATCACATTGCTTCATGCCCTTGTCATCACAATGCTCCATGCTACTTGAAATCAAAATGATCCATGACCTCTGTCATCACAATGCTCCAAACCCTTGTGATCACATTGTTCCATAACACTTGTCATCACAACGCTCCATGATGCCTGTCATCACAATAATCCATGCCCTTTTCATCACAAAGCTCCTTGACATTTGTCATCACAATTCTCAATACACTCGTCATCACAATGCTCCCTGACAGTTGTCATCAGAATGCTCTTTGAATCCTGTCACGAAAAGGCTCCATGCCTTTTTAATCACAATGCCCCATGCCGTTTTCATCACAATGCTCCATGCCATTGTCATCAAAATAATCCACAAGCTTCTCCTCAGAATGCTCCATGACCCTTGTCATCACAATGCTCCATGTCATTGTCATCACAATGGGCCATTACATATGTCATCACAATGCTCCCTAACACCTCTCTTCACAATACTGCATGACCTGGTCATCACAATGCTCCATGCCCTTGTCATGAAAATGCGCCATTCCAACTGTCATTGCAATAATCCATGAAATTTATGAGACCAATGTTCCATGCCCTTGTCATGACAATGCTACATGCCCTTGTTATCACAATGCTCCATGACCCCTATCATCACAATGCTCCGTGAATCCAGTCATCACAATGCTTCATGACCTTTGTCATCACAATGGTCCATGCCCTCGTCATCAACAGAATCTGTGACCTTTTTAACCACAATGCTCCATGAAATTTTCATCACAATGCTCTTTGACCCTTGTCATCACTATGCTCCATGCGCTTGTCAGCACAATGCTCCATGACACATGTCATCACAATGCACCATGCACATGTCATCACAGTGCTCCCCAATCTTGTCATCACAATGCTCCTTAAAATTTGTCATCACAATGCTCCATGCACTTCTCATCAAAATGCTCTCTCACCACTGATATCACAATGCTACATCACTATTTGTCACAATACTCCCTCACACCTGTCATCACAATGTTCCATGACTCCTGTCATGAGAAAGCTACATGCACTTATCATCACAATGTTCGATGACCCCTGACATCACAGTGTTCCATAACTCCTGTCATCAAAATGTTCCATGAAACTTTTCATCACATTGCTCCATGACCCTGTCATCAGAATGCTCCCTGCCCTTCTCATCACAATGCACAACGCCCTTGCCATCAAAATGCTCCATGACCTTTGTCATCACAAAGATCCGTGACCCTTGGCATCACAAAGCTCCATGTCATTGTCATCACATTGCTCCATGACCTTGTCTTCACAAAGCTCCATGACACATGTCTTCAGAATGCTCCAAGGCCTTCTCATCACAATGCTCCATGCCCTTGCCATAACAATGCTCCATTACCCCTGTCATAACAATGCTCCATGACCCCTGCCATCACGATGAACCATGGCCTTGTCATCACAAAGCGCCATGACACTTCTCATCACAATGCTCTAAGATCACTGTCATCACAATGCACCTTGCCCATCATCATAATGCTTCAGGCTATTGTCATCACAATGAAATCAAAATTCTCCTTGAACTCTGTCATCATAATGCTCCAAACCCTTGTGATCACAATGTTTCATAACACATATCATCACAACACCGCATGACGATCATCATCACAGTTATCCATGGTCTTCTCATCACAATGCTCCATGATCTTTGTCATCACAATGCTCAATACACTTGTCATCACAGTGCTCCCTGACACTTGTCGTCAGTATGCTCCTTGAACCCTGTCATGACAAGGCTCCATGCCATTTTCATCACAGTGATCCATTCCCATTTCATCACAATGCTCCAAGACCCCTGTAATCACAAAGCTCCAAGACCCCTGTAATCACAAAGCTCTATGCCCTTGTCATCAGAAAGCTCCATGATGCAAGACATCAGAATGCTCCATGGCCTTCTCCTCACAACGCTTGATGTCATTGTCATCACAGTGCTCCATGAACCCTCTTATCACATTGCTTCTTGCCCTTGACATTACAATCCTCCATGACCCATGTATCACAGTGTTCCGTGCCCTTTTCATCACAATGCTCCATGCCCAATCTCATCACAATAATCCATGAAATATTTCAGACCAATGCTCAATTCCCTTCTCATAACAATGCTCCATTACCTCTATCATAACAATGTTCCATGACCATTGCCATCACAATGTTCCACGGCCTTGTCATCACAAGGCTCCATTACCCATGTCTTCGCAATGCTCCAAGACACCTGTAATCAAAATGCTCCATGACCTTGTCATAAGAAAGCTCCATGACGCATGTCATCAGTAGGTTCCATGGCCTTCTCTTCACAATGTTCCATGCCCTTGTCATCAAGTGTTCCAAGACCCCTGTAATCACAATGCTCCATGTCCCTTTTCATCTCAATGATCCATGAACCCTGTCATCACAATGCACCATGCCCATCATCATAATGCTTCATGCTATTGTCATCACAATGAAATCAAAATGCTCCATGACCTCTGTCATAACAATGCTCCAAACCCTTGTGATCACAATATTCCATAACACTTGTCATCACAATGCCCCATGACAATCATCATCACAATTATCAATGGTCTTCTCATCACAATGCTCAATACACTTGTCATCAAAATGCTCCCTGACACTTGTTGTCTGTATGCTCCTTGAACCCTGCCATGACAAGGCTCCATGCCTTTTTCATCACAATGATCCATGCCCTTTTCCTCACAATGCTCCAAGAACCCTTTAAAGACCATGCTCCATGCCCTTGTCATCACAAAGCTCAATGAAACATGTCTTCAGAGTGCTCCTTGGCCTTCTCCTCACAATGCTCCATGCCCATGTCATCACAATGTTCCAAGACCCCTGTAATCACAATGGTCCATGCCCCTTTTCATCAGTATGCTCCATGAGATTTGTCATCACAAGTCTCTATGGATTTCTCAACACAATGCTCCAGGACCTTGTCATCACAATGCTTCACGACCTTGTTCTGAACATTCTCATTGGCCCTTGTCATCATAATGCTCCAAGCCCTAGTCATCACAATGCTCCATTATATTTGTCATCAAAATCCTCCATTATGTTTGGCATCACAATGCTCCCTGCCATTGTCATTGCAATGGACCATGACATATGTCATCACAATGCTCCCTGACACCTGTCTTCACAATACTCCATGACCTTCTCATCACAATGATCCATGCCCTTGTCATCACAATGCACTATGTCCAATGTCATCAAAATAATCTATGAAACTTGTCAGACCAATGCTACATGCCGCTGTCACCACAATGCTCCATGCCCTTGTCATCACAATGCTCCATGACCACTGTCATCACAATGCTCCGTGACTCCAGTCATCACAATGCTTCATAACATTTGTCATCACAATGGTCCATGCCCGCGTCATCACAAGGCTCTGTGACCTTTATAACCACAATGCTCCATGAACTTTTCATCACAATGCTCCGTGACCCTTTTCATCAAAATGCTCCATGCGTTTGTCAGAAAAATGCTCCATGACCCTTGTCATCACAAAGTGCTACGTGATTTTCATCACAACGATCCACAAATTTGTCATGGTAATGCTCCATAAACCTTGTAATCACAATGCTCCATGCCCTTCTCATCACAATGCTCCATTACTCCTGTCATAACAATGCTCCATGACCCCTGCCATCACAATATTCCATGGCCTTGTCATCACAAGGCTCCATGACACTTGTCATCACAATGCTCCAACACCACTGTAATCACAATGCTCCATGTCCTTGTCATCACAAAGCTCCATGACACATGCCATCAGAATGTTCCATGTCCTTCTCATCAAAATGCTCCATTCCCTTTTCATCACAGTGCTCCAAGACCCCAGTAATCACACTGCTCCATGCCCCTTTTCATCTCAATTCTCCATGAAACCTGTCATCACAATGCACCAAGCCCATCATCATAATGCTTCCGGCTATTGTCAGCACAATGAAATCAATATTCTCCATTACCTCTGTCATCACAATGCTCCATGACCCCTGTCATCACAATAATCCATGAACATTTTCAGCCCAATGCTCCATGACTCTTGTCATCACAATGATCCATGCCCTTGTCATCCCAAATCTTCATGACCCCTGTATTCACAATGCTCCGTGACGCTTTTCATCACAGTGCTCCATGACACCTGTCATGACAATGTTCCATGCCTTTGTCAGCAAAATGCTACATGACTTTGTCATTACCATGCTCTATGCGCTTGTCATCACAATACTGCATTACCATTGTCATCACAATCCTCCATGAATCTTGGGATCACATTGCTACATGTCCTTGTCATCACAATGCTCCATGCTCCTTGAAATCAAAATGATCCATGACCTCTGTCATCACAATGCTCCAAACACTTGTGATCACAATGTTCCATAAAACATGTCATCCCAACGCTCCATGATGCCTGTAATCACAATGCTCCATGCCCTTGTCATCACAATGCTCCATGACCTTTGTCGTCACAATTCTCAATACAAGTGTCAGCACAATGCTCCCTGACAATTTTCGTCAGAATGCTCCTTGAACCCTGTCACGAAAAGGCTGCATGCCTTTTTCATCACAAAGCCACTGTCATCACAATGCACCATTACCTTTGTCATCAGAATCCTCCATGACACCTGGCATTACAATGCTCCATGCGATTGTCATCACAATGGGCCATTACATATGTTATCACAATGCTCCCTGACACCTCTCTTCACAATACTGCATGACCTGGTCATCACAATGCTCCATGCCCTTGTCACCACAAGGCACCATTCCAACAGTCATCGCAATAATCCATGAAACTTATTAGACCAATGCTCCATGCCCTTGTCATCAAAATGCTCCATGACCCTTGTAATCACAATGCTCCATGAACTTTTCATCACAATGCTCTTTGTTCCTTGTCATCACAATGCTCTACGCCTTTCTCAGCGCATTGCTCCGTGACCCTTGTCATCACAATGCTCCATGCGCTTGTCAGCACGATGCTCCATGACACGTCATCATAATGCACCATGCGCTTGTCATCACAGTGCTCCACAAGCTTGTCATCACAATGCTCCATAAAACTTGTCATCACAATGCTCCATGCACTTCTCATCAAAATGCTCTCTCACCACAGATATCACAATGTTACATCACTATTCGTCACAATACTCACTCACCCCTGTTATCCCAATGTTCCATGACCCCTGTCATCACAATGCTACATGCACTTATCATCACAATGTTCGATGACCCCTGACATCACAATGCTCCATAACCCATGTCATCAAAATGCTCCTTGACCCTTTTCATCATAATGCTCCATGACCTCTGACATCACATTGTTCCATAACCCCTGTCATCAAAATTTTCCATGACACTTTTCATCAAATTGCTCCATGACCCTGTCATCACAATGCTCCCTGCCCTTCTCATCACAATGCACAACGCCCTTGTCATCAAAATCCTCCGTGACCTGTGTCATCACAAAGATCCATGACCCTTGGCATCACAGTGCTCCATGTCATTGTCATCACAATCCTCCATGAACACTCTCATCACATTGCTCCATGCCCTTGTCATCACAAAGCTCCATGACAGATGTCATCAGAATGCTCCATGGCCTTCTCATCACAATGTTCCATGCCCTTGCCGTCACAATTCTCCATTACCTCTGTCATAACAATGCTCCATGACCCCTGCCATCACGATGTTCCGTGGCCTTGTCATCACAGTGCTCCATGACACCTGTCATCACAATGCTCCATGACTTTGTCAGCAAAATGCTACATGACCTTGTCATTACAATGCTCTATGCGCTTGTCATCACAATACTCCATTTCCATTGTCATCACAATCCTCCATGAACCTTGAGAGCACATTGCTTCATGCCCTTGTCATCACAATGCTCAATGCTCCTTGAAATCAAAATGATCCATGTCCTCTGTCATCACAATGCTCCAAACCCTTGTGATCCCAGTGTTCCATAACACTTGTCATCACAATGCTCCATGATGCCTGTCATCACAAAATTCCATGCCCTTTTCATCACAGTGCTCCATGACATTTGGCATCAAAATGCTCAGTACACTTGTCATCACAATGCTCCCTGAAACTTGTCATCAGAATGCTCTTTGAACCCTGTCACGAAAAGGCTCCATGCCTTTTTCATCACAATGCCCCATTCCGTTTTCATCACAATGCTCCATGACCATTGTCATCAAAATGCTCCATGACTTTGTCTGAAAACTGTTTCATGACCCTTGTCATCACAATGTGCCATTCGCTTTTCATCACAACGGTCCAGAAAATTTTCATTGCAATGCTCCCTAAACCTTGTAATCACAATGCTCCATACACTTCTCATCAAAATGCTCTCTCACCAGAGATATCACAGTGTTCCAACACTAGTTGTCACAATACTCCCTCACTACTGTAATCACAATGTCCCATGACCCCTGTCATCACAATGCTACATCCCTTTATCATCACAATGTTCCGTGAGCCCTGACATCACAATATTCTATAACCCCTGTCATCAAAATGTTCCAATATACTTTCCATCATATTGCTGAATGACACAGTCATCAAAATACTCCCTGCCCTTATCATCACAATGCACCATGCACTTGTCATCAAAATGCTCCATGACATTTGTCATCACAAAGCGCCATGACACTTGGCATCACAATGCTCCATGAACCCTCTCATCACATTGCTCCATGCCCTTGTCATCACAAAGCTCCATGACACTTGTCATCAAAATGCTCGATGCCCTTCTCATCACAGTGCCCCATGACCTGGTCATTACAATCCTTCAAGACCCCTGTATCACAGTGTTCCATGCCCTTATCATCACAATGCACTATGCCCACTCTCATCACAATAATCCATGAAACTTATTAGACCAATGCTCCATTCCCTTGTCATCACAAGGCTCCATGCCCTTGTTATCACAATGTTCCATGACCCCTGTCATCACAATGCTCCATGCATCCATTCATCACAATGCTTCATGACCTTTGTCATCACAATGGTCCATACCCTCGTCATCAGCAGTCTCTGTGACCTTTTTAACCACAATGCTCCATTAACTTTTCATCACAATGCTCTTTGACCCTTGTCATCACAATGCTCTATGTCTTTCTCAGCACAGTGCTCCATGACCCTCGTCATCACAATGCCCCATGACCCATGTCATCACAATGCACCCTGCAATTTTCATCACAGTGCTCCACAATCTTGTCACCACAATGCTCCATAAAACTTGTCATCACAATTCTCCATGCATTTCTCATCAAAATGCTCTCTCAACACTGATATCACAATGTTACATCACTATTCATCACAATACTCCCTCACCCCTGTCATCACAATATTCCATGACATCTGTCTTTGCAATGTTACATGCACATATCATCACAAAGTTCGATGACCCCTGATATCACAATGTTCCATAACCCCTGTCATCAAAATGCTCCATAACAATTTTCCTCAAAATGCTCAATGACCCCTGACATCACAATGTTCCATAACAACTGTCATCAAAATATTCCATGACCCTTTTCATCAAATTGCTCTATAACCCTGTCATCACAATACTCCCTGCCCTTCTCATCACAATGTACCACGCCCTTGTCATCAAAATGCTCCATGACCTTTGTCATCACAAGGATCCATGACCCTTGGCATCTCAATGCTCCATGCCATTGTCATCACAAAACTCCATGAACCCTCT
This sequence comes from Mesoplodon mirus, assembly GCF_964341445.2. Lineage (NCBI taxonomy): Eukaryota > Metazoa > Chordata > Mammalia > Artiodactyla > Ziphiidae > Mesoplodon > Mesoplodon mirus. The sequence continues at coordinate 1,958,733 of NW_028295746.1, read as the reverse complement.
AATCACAATGCTCCATGCACATTTGCATCTCAATGCTCCATGAACCCTGTCATCAAAATGCACCATGCCCATCATCATAATGCTTCAGGCTATTGTCATCACAATGAAATCAAAATATTTGATGATCTATCTCATCACAATGCTCCAAATCCTTTTGATCACAATGTTCCATAACACTTATCATCAAAATGTCCCATGACGCTCATCATCACAATTATCCATGGTCTTCTCATCACAGTGCTCCATGACCTTTGTCATCACAGTGCTCTATACACTTGTCATCACAATGCTCCCTGACACTTGTCATCAGTATGCTCCTGGAACCCTGTCATGACAAGGCTCCATACCATTTTCATAACAATGATCCATGCCAATTTCATCCCAATGCTCCAAGACACCAGTAATCACAATGCTCCATGCCCTTGTCATCACAATGCCCCAAGACACCTGTAATCACAATACTCCATGCCCCTTTTCATCAGAATGCTCCATGAGACATGTTATTACAAGGCTAGATGGTCTTCTCATCACAGTTCTCCAGGAACTTTTCTTCACAGTGCTCCATTCCCTTGTCATCACAATGCTCCATGACCCCTGTCCTCACAATACTTCCTGAATATTTTCAGTCCAATTCTCCAGGAACTTCTCATTACAATGCTTCATGATCCCTATCATCACAATGCTCCATGACCCCTGTCATCACAACGCTCCATGACCCCTGAAAACACAGTGATCCGGGACTCTTGTCATCACGGTGCTCCATTCCCTAGTCATCACAATGCTCCATGAACATTTTCAGCCCAATGCTCCATAACCGTTGTCATCACAATGATCCATGACCTTGTCATCCCAATGCTCCATGATCCCTGTAATCCCAATGATCCGTGATGCTTCTCATCACAGTGCTCCATGACCCTTATCATCACAATGCTCCATGCCTGTGTCAGCAAAATGCTACATGACCTTGTCATCAAAATGCTGCATTTGCTTGTCATCACAATACTCCCTTACCATTGTCATCACAATCCTCCATGAATCTTGGGATCACATTGCTTAATGCCCTTGTCATCCCAATGCTCCATGCTCCTTGAAAACAAAATGATCCATGACTTCTATCATCACAATGCTCCAAACCCTTGTTATCACAAAGTTCCATAACACTTGTCATCACAACGCTCCATGATGCCTCTCATCACAGTACTCCATGTCCTTTTCGTCAAAATGCTCCATGATCTTTTTCATCACCATTCTCAATACACTTGTCATCACAATGTTCCCTGACACTTGTCGTCAGAATGCTCCTTGAAACCTGTCATGAAATGGCTTCATGCCTTTTTCATCACAATGCTCCATGCCCTTTTCATCACAATGCTCCATGCCATTGTCGTCACAGTACTCCACAAACTTGTCATCAGAATGCTCCATGGCCACTGTCATCACAATGCTCCATACACCTTGTCATTACTGTGCTCCATGACGCTCGTCATCACAATTATCCATGGTCTTCTCATCACAATGCTCTACGCCCTTGTCATCAAAATGCTCCATGACCCTTGTCATCACAATGCTCCATGGCCACTGTCATCACAATGCTCCATTCCCCTTGTCATTACAGTGCTCCATGACGCTCGTCATCACAATGCTCCACGGTCTTGCCATCACAATGCTCCATTCCCTTGTCATCACAATGCTCCATGCCCTGGTCATCACAATGCTCCATGTCACCTGTCATCACAATTCTCCTCGTTTTTGGCATCACTATGCTCCAAGACAGTTCTCATCACCGTGTTACATGATTTGTCATCACAATTCTCTATGCACTTGTCATCGCAATGCTCCATGACCCCTGTCATAGGAAGCTCCATGTGCTTCTCATCACAATGCTTCATGAACTTTTCATCAAAATTCTCAATGGCCCTTGTCATCACAATGCTCCATGTCCCTTGTCATCACAATGCTCCAAGCCCTTGTCATCAAAATGCTCCATTACATTTGTCATCACAATCCTCCATGACACTTGGCATCACAATGTTCCATTCCATTGTCATCGCAATGGACCATGACATATGTCATCACAATGCTCCCTGAGACCTGTCTTCAAAATACTCCATGACCTTCTCATCACAGTGCTCCATGCCTTGTCATCACATTGCACCTTGCCCACTGTCATCACAATAATCCATGAAACATGTCAGGCCAATGCTCCATGCCCCTGTCATCACAATGATCATTGCCTTTTCATCACAATGCTCTATGAACCCTGTCATCACAATGCTCCATGACTCCAGTCATCACAATGCTTCATGACCTTTGTCATCACAATGGTCCATGCCCTCATCATCACAAGGCTCTGTGACCTTTGTCACCAAAATGCTCCATGAAATTTTCATCACAATGCTCGTTGACCCTTCTCATCACAATGCTCCATGCCTTTGTCAGCACAGGGCTCCATGACCCATGTCATCACAATGCACCATGTGCTTGTCATAACAATGCTCCACAACCTTGTCATCACAATGCTCCATAAAACTTGTCCTCACATTGCTCCATGCACTTCTTATCAAAATGCTCTCTCACGAATGATATCAAAATGTTCCCTCACTAGTCATCACAATACACCCACTCCCCTGTCATCACAATGGTCCACAACACCGTCATGAAAATGTTCCATGACTCCTGACATCACAATGTTCCATAACCCCTGTCCTCAAAATGTTCCATGACACTTTTCATCAAATTGCTCCATGACCCTGTCATCACAATGCTCCCTGCCCTTCACAAGAGAATTCACCACACACTTGTCATCAAAATGCTCCATGACCTTTGTCATCACAAAACTCCCTGACCCTTGGCATCACAATGCTCCATGCCATTGTCATCACAATGCTCCAAAAACCTCTCATCACATCGTTCCAAGCCCTTGTCATCACAGTATCCATGATGCTTTTCATCACAATGCTTGATGCGATTCTTCTCACAGTGCTCCATGTGCTTGTCATTACAATCCTCCATGAACCATGTATCACAGTGTTCCGTGCCATTGTTATCACAGTGCTCCTTGCCCCCTCTCATCACAATAATCCATGAAACATCTCAGACCAATATTCCATGCCCTTTTCATCACAGTGATCCAAGACTCTTCTAATCATAATGCTCCATGCCCCTTTTCATCTCAATGCTCCATGAACGCTGTCATCACAATGCACCAATGCGCATCATCATAATGCTTCATGCTATTGTCATCACAATGAAATCAAAATGCTCTATGACCTCTGTCATCACAATGCTCCAAATCCTTGTGATCACAATATTCCCTAACACTTATCATCACAGCTCCCCATAACGCTCGTCATCAAAATTATCCATGGTCTTCTAATCACAATGCTCCATGACATTTGTCATCACAATGCTCAATACCCTTGTCATCACAATGGTCCCTGACACTTGTCATCAGTGTGCTCCTTGAACCCTCTCATGACAAGGCTACATGCCTTTTTCATCACAGTGTAACATGCCATTTTCCTCACAGTGCTCCAAGTCCCCTGTAATCACAATGCTCCATGCCCTTGTCATCACAAAGCTCCATGATGCATGTCACCAGAACGCTCCATGACATTCTCATCCCAATGTTCAATGCCCTTGTCATCACAATGCTCCAAGACCCCTGTAATCACAATGCTCCATGACCCTTTTCATCAGAATGCTCCATGAGACTTGTCATCATATGGCTCCATGGTCTTCTCCTCACAGTGCTCCAGTACCTTGTCATCACAATGCTCCTTGACCCCTGTCATCACAATACTCCATGAACATTTTCAGCCCAATGCTCCATGACGTTCTCATCACAATGCTCCATGACTTCTGTCATAACAGTGCTCCATGACCACTGTCATGACAATGCTCCATGAACCCTGACAACACAATGATCTGGGACGCTTGTCATCAAAATGCTCCATGCCCTTGTCATCCCAATGCTCCATGAACCCTTTAATCACAATGCTCCATGACGCTTGTCATCACAGTGCTCCATGAACCTTGTCATCACAATGCCTTTGTCAGCAAAATGATACATAATCTTGTCATCACAATGCTCCAAGACCCCTGTAATCACAATGCTCGATAACCCTTTTCATCAGAATGCTCCATGAGACTTGTCATCACATGGCTCCATGGTCTTCTCATCACAGTGCTCCAGTACCTTGTCATCACAATGCTCCTTGACCCCTGTCATCACAATACTCCATGAATATTTTCAGCCCAATGCTCCATGACGTTCTCATCACAATGCTCCATGACCTCTGTCATAACAATGCTCCATGACCACTGTCATCACAACGCTCCATGAACCCTGACAACACAATGATCCGGGACGCTTGTCATCAAAATGCTCCATGCCCTTGTCATCCCAATTCTCCATGAACCCTTTAATCAGAATGCTCAATGACGCTTGTCATCACAGTGCTCCATGAACCTTGTCATCACAATGCCTTTGTCAGCAAAATGATACATAATCTTGTCATCACAATGCTCCATGTGCTTGTCATCACAATCATCCATGACCCTTGGGATCATATTGCTTTATGCCCTTGTCATCTCTATCTTGCCTTTCTGGTTTTTACAGATTTTCGGATGCCCTTTTTGACCGGTGGGAAGCGACAATTCTTTGTAGTGTGGATTTGCGTTGTGTGCTTGCTTGATTGGCCAAAAAGGGCCTATGCCTTTTCTCCTGAATATATTCAGGAGAAAAGTCATACACTGTTTTTGGCCAAGTGCATCATTCTCGAAGCTGTGATGCCTTTCCTGTGCTTTAAAGGCGATTCCAATTTACCTCTTGAAATATGTTTTGTGCAATTCTGCCTCATTTTCAAGTCCGCTTTGTTGCCTTCCCTCAACAGATTTTTGGAAGAGAGTAGTCCTTTATAACTCTGTAGGTTTTTGATTTGCTTTGCCCCTGAGCTCCAATTTTCAAATCCCATTATTGGGAGCTGACCGCAAATCCACAATTTTGCTTCAGGACCTATACTGGTTCCAGGGGTGGCTATACTGGTTCCCTGTGGGTGGCTGAGGCTTTGGTTAATTCTTCTTCCTAATGGGAATTTAGAGTGACATGTGTCCGTCCAAATGCCTACATCTACTCTCTGATTGGTTCTCCCTCTTCCCTTTCATCCTCTGCACAATTAGCAAACTGTGCGAACCAGGAGGTTATAGGGGATGACTCTCCTAAGTTGGGAGATTGATAGTAAAGTTGTTGGAATGCCAAACAGTAGCACAAGGAGAGGAAAAAGTAGGAGACTTTCAGAAACCTTTCGCCACCACAGGGTGTCCATTCTCTAGGTTTCCCATATATGTTATAACTGTAGTGATATTCCCTTCTACCTGGAAATTTGGGAGCCATGGAATGGTGGCATGCATTACCTCTTTAAAGGGTCTGCATTTTCTCTCCCAATCTCACCAGTCCTCTCAGTCCCAAGTGTCCAGCCTTATGTCTCATACAGCTGTCTTTGCAGATAGGGTCATTCTAGGTTTCATCAGAACCCCTGAAGGAATTGTGTAAGAATTTCGCTGTTTTTTTGTTTTGTTTTTGAAATTCATTTTTATAATGGGGTTGAGCTGATTTTCCCTGACGTGTTCATGACGGTCTAGACACACTTGTTTCCCTTACAGAGGCATATCAATACATAGGTTTTAAGATTCTTACTAATCAGATATATTCCTCTGTGGGGAATAGGGGTTTTGAGTCCCGTTCACTGAGGAAGGTGTAGGTCTTGTCTATTCTGTATTTGGTTTATGGAATGGTACCTGTGCTAATATCAAACTCTGGTTTTATGCATCACCCCACCTCTCCTTTCCCCTTAAGGAGGCATAAGAGTGTTTTCTAAATGTGAGACGCTGCTCTCTTTCCTAATTCAGTTCATGTGTTGTGATGTTGACATTCCCTCTGTAAGTGATATCTTATGATAAGATTCTTTTTCTGTGTGACTAATTTCCCTAAGAATCATCATACCTAAATCCTCTCATTATGCTTCTACTTGGCCTTATGACATTGATTTCACGTCTGAGTGATATTCCATTGTACAAAATTACCACAAATTCTTTATGCATTTCTCTTTTTCCTGGGATACTTTAGGTGTACCGAAGTTGAGGTTCTTGTATGCAGAGCAGCCTTAAACTTTGGGGTGCCTGTGTCTTGTTGATATTTACTCTTCCCAAGTTATATGTCCGTGAGTTGAAGTCCCCTTTGCTCGGGGGCTTTGTATTTTAGATGTTTTAGGAAACAGCATACACTTCTTCAGAGTAGCTCTTGGATATTTATACCCCACCCATCAGCGTGACTAGTCTCCCTGTTTTCCATGGCCTCTCCTGCATTTTTGATTTGTACACATTTTTTGGATGGACTTTCTGAGCAGTGGAAATTGAGACTTCTTTATTGTGCGGATTTGCATTTCCCTCTTGCTTGGTTGGCCAGAAACTCTGTATGTGTTTTTTTCCTGAAGATATTCACGAAACAAACGCATACACCCTTTAGCCCAACTGCATCATTTTAGAAATTCTGCTGCTTTTCATATGCTTTAAATGTGAGTACAATCTACCTTTTGAAAAATGTTTCCTGCAATTCCGCCTCTCATTCAGAACCTCTTCGTTGCCTTACCTGAATATATTTTTGGACGTTGGTTATCATTTATATCTTTGCAGGTCTTTGAATTGTCTGCTCCTGAGCTCCATTTTGCAACTCGCTTTTATTGTGAGCTCGCCGCCAAACCATTGGATTGCTTCTGGCCCTATTCTGGTTCTGAGGAGGCAGGCTGAGCCTTTGGTTAATTCTTCTTCCTAATGGGAAATTAGAGTGACATGTGCCTGTCAAAACTCCTACAGCTAATCTCTCATTGGTTCCCCCTCTTCTCATTTATCCTCTGCACAAATTGCAAACTGTGTGAAACAGGAGGTTAAAGGTGCTGATTCTCCAAGAGGGAAGATTGTTAATAATGTGGCTGGAATGGCGAACCCCAGCACCAGGAGATCAAAAATGAGGTGCATTTTAGACACCTTTCCTGAGCACACGGTGTACATTCATCTCGGGTTCGCAGGCATGTTTTGGCTGTCAGAAGATTCCCTTGAAACTGCCCATTTGGGACCCATGGAATGGGTACCAGGCAGTATTACTTTAAAAGGTCTGCATGTCCTCACCCAGCCTCTCTAACATCTCTTAGCGTGCATAGCTTCCAGCCTTATATATCATCCTGCTGTGGGTCTACATGTGTTCAATCCATGTTACATCGTAGCCCTTCAACAAAAGTTGTAAGAATTTTTGTCTGTCTCACCGTTTTTATAAATATTTTTAAATTTATTTTTATATTGGTTACAGCTGATTTTCAAAGCTCTGTTTTTTGCTGCTGTACATCCACTTGATTCATGTACTGTGAGACAACAAGAAATTATTTTTCAGATGCTTACGAGTCATATGTATTATTGTCCAGTGACTTGAGTGGGCTGAGTGCAGTTCTTTGAGGTACCGTGTAGGCCTTGCCAGTTATTCAATTTGGTACTTGGAATGGTATCTTTGCTAATTTCAACCTCCTGGATAATACCTCACCATTCCCCACCTTTCCCATTTAGCAGCCTTATGTCTCTTTTCTACATATTTGACTATGTTTCTGTTTTGTAGTTTATTTCATGTGTAGCCATTTTTGATTCCACCTTTAAGTGACATCTTATGATATGTGTCTTTTTCTTTGTGACATGTGTCACTTAGAATGATCGTATGTAACTCCTCCAGAGTTGTTACAACTGGCCTTATTTCATTGATTTCTGGATGAGTAATATTCCACTCTACATAAGTACCCCATCTCTTTTATCCATTTTATCCTTCCAGGGACATTTAGGTTATATCCAAGTGGAGGCCCTTTTTAACAGAGAGGTGGTAAACGTTGGGGTGCCTGTTTTCTGTCATTTTTTTGTTTTTCCCAAGGTATACGCCCATGAGTGCAAGTGCCCTATGCTCTGTAGCTCAGTTTTCAGATGTTTTAGCAAACACAATACACTTCTCCAGAGTGGCCGTTGGCAAATTACATTTCCACTATCAGCCTAACAGGGCTCCCTTTTCTCCTCACCCTGTCCTGCATTTCTGGTGTTTACACTTTATGTGGATGGCCCTTCTGACTGATATGAAGTGATACATTTTGTAGTATTGATTTCCAGTGCCCACATGTTTGGTTGGATAAAAAGTGTGAATGGCCTTTACTTGAATATATTCAGAAAAAATGCATACGCCCTTTTGGGTCAAGTGCATCATTGACGATGTTCAGCCCCTTTTCTTGTGCTTTAATGGGGAGACCTTTCTACCTCTTCAAATCTGATTCCTGCCACTCTCCCTTGCTTATAAGTCCCTTTCTGTGACTTACCTCAAGACATTTTTCAACAATAGATATTTTCAACTCTGCAGTTTCATGAATTTTAGTGCCCCTGAGTTCCATTTTTCAACCTGTGTTTTTGGAAACTCGACACAAAACAGCAGGATTTCGTCTAGCCCTATTCTCTTTCTGTGGGTAATTCTAGCCTTTGATGAATTTGTTTTCCGGATTGGAAATTAGAGTGGCATGTGCCTGTCCAAACACCTAAGACCTGTCTCTAAAATTTTCTCATCCTTCCGCTTCATCCTCTGGACAGATTCCAAACTGTGTGCAACAGGATGTTGACGGTGCTGATATCCCCAAGTGAGGAGATTGTTAGGAAAGATGCTGGAGGGGTAAACCCGAGCACCAGGCGATGAGGAGATGAGGTGCCTTTTCCAAACTCTTTCCGATCAAACGGTGTACCTCCTCTAGGTGTGACAGGCATATTTTAGCTGTAGGAAGGGTCCCATACATGGAAGGAGAACACCAGGGATTTTTTCCAAATCAGTGCCTCCCCGAACCCCAAACTGGGGAATTTTTAAGCTACGGCTACACGTATGTCCATTAAGGGCCTTGGGAAATAGGCAGAGCCCAAACTTTAGATGATTGAAATCTTCAGGTTCAGAAGCGCTCACCATCGGCCTTGCTTAGGTTACATTTTATCTGTCATTGATAGATGATGTCAATAAAAATATCGATTCTTTTTCAGATTATTTCCCCTTATAGGTTATTGCAAAATATTCAGTGTAGTTCCCTGTGCTTTACAGTAGTTCCTTGTTGATGATCTATTTTATACATAGCAGTGTGTATGTGTTAATCCCAAAGTGTTAATTTATCCCTTCTCCTACCTTTTCCAATTGGTAATAATAAATTATAAGATTTTATACTTCTCAGAAATGGGGGAGCTGAAAGAGAGGAATCCTTTTCAATGGAAAAGCATTCAAAACAAGATTGAAGCTTCAGCCAAGAGTATTCGACGTACATCCATGGAAATAAATCACTTCATTTCTCTAATGTTGACCTGACAAATAAGACAGACGTCTTCACTGAACTTGCTTATAGTAAAGTGATGGAAATATCAAATGTAAGTCTTAGAAAAATCTTATTTTACCCGAGCATTATACACTGCTGTATGTTAACTACAGTTTGGCTCACACATCTGTTCATTGAAGTTACAATGTTCTCAATTTCTGTTACTGATCCTCCAGAATGGACCCCAACAGGAGTCCCCGTGCCCAGTGTCATTGGAGCCAACAGATCAAGACTGAGTTTGGTTCAGAAACAAAGGAAACATTATTTGGAAAACCGAATGGAGAGGTGAGAGCGTGCACTCCCCCACGGGCTGTGGGCTGGGATGCTGAGTAGGGATCCCGGCAGCGTCAGTGGGAGTTAGGGGATGGAGGTCTCGAGGGCTGGGTTGGCTGCAACTCAGGCTCTATGCCGTGCAGTCTGCATGGGACTCCGCTAGCTGAGGTGTCGACCCAGCCATTCTGCACTAGGAAGTCGGGTCTGAAGTGCCGGGTGTGGGACCTCTGCATGCGGAACCCTAGGAGCATGTGAAATTAGACAAAGCACAAAGGAAAAACAGGTTAGACTTTATTTTATTGCCCAGATTCTCTTTTTATCTCCCAGGAATTTTTAATGAACGTTGCCAGAGACGAACACCTCATCTGCTTTTTGTTCCGTTCCTCATTCTTGGGGTGTTGAGGGTGAAGACCCCTCTTTTGTAACTGCTTCATGCTGTGGTGGGAGCCCTGATACCTAGGGGGAGGGGCAAAACTTCTCCCCACCAGCCTCCAGGTGAGGTTGATTGTCCCAAAGCCTCCTGCCTCACTTCTCGTCCGCCTGAGCACCAGCTTTGGAAGTGTTATAGATTCTAATGACCTTTAAGGGTCCAGGAAAGAGATGCGCAGAGATGCTGTGGTGGCAGGTTTCACCCCTCCCCACATTTGTGCAGTGACATTAGGCTGACTTTTTTGCCAGCCTAGATGCTCTGACCAGTAGTCTGTGCTTTCTTTAATTAGGTCCCTGAATTAATGTACAAACAGCACCATGTGTCAGAGCCCTGCCTGCACAACTCCCAGACAGTCCAGGGTCAGTGGTGATCCAGGACCATGACGTCCACTGAGCCAACGGCCTTTAGAAGTAGCCAGCAGTCCAGCCGGTCATATTGGCCACCATCACCGCGGTGTCTGTAGGGTTTTCTATGGTGAAAGCGTGATATACGTTTCCCACACCAAGCTTATTAGCTCCCCTCTGGGTGCAGTAAGTCCTGCAAGCAGTAGTCTGCTCTTTCGGGGCACAGTCTTGTTGTTTTCTGAGAGAAACTCCAGGTCAAGTGATGGTCACGTGAGTCATCTTGGGGGCCCGTAGCCCCCATTTGTCTCTCTGGAGGTTGGAGTTGGAGGGCATGCTCACTCGAGGTCAGTGTGTCCACCGAGCGACCCCTGCAACTTCAGGACATGATGGGTGGTTAGGATCACCACGTGGTGTCCTATTCCCTTAGGAGGGAGCTGGCCTTGTGGGCTGCTGATTTCCAGCTTTTTAGATACCCCAGTATCCTGGCCTGATGAGTCAGTGGGCAAAGCCCTTGGTGACCATAGTTTATCATACCTGAAGGGCATTCTTGTGTTGCTCCATTTGAAGTGGTCCCTATTTTTGCACTAAGTCTCCAAGGGCGATTAACCTTTGACCGGGTATGTAAAGGTCAAAGGGTTTAGCTAAATTAGCGAGTTCCTGGGCAAGGATCTAAATTGACTGCTCTTTCCATTCTTGAAAGGCTGCTTCTGGATTATATTCAAAAGGATCATCATCTTTTCGTGTCAGTGTTTCAGGTAGAGGCCCAGCTATTAGACTGTAGTTAGGGATCCAGATGCAGAAAACCTAGGCCTCCCCAGAAACCCCTAAGCTGTCTTCTAATTTTAGAAGAGGTAAGGCTGCAAATGGCTTCTTCCCTATCCTGGGATGCGTTTCTCCAAATATCTGTGAGAATGAATCCCAGGCAAGTCACCTTAGCCTGGGATATTTGAGCCTTTCTCTTGGACACCTTCTATCCTTTCTTGCCTAGGTAGTTCCGAGGCGTCTTTAGTAGGCCTGGCAATCAGAATGTCATCTGCATATTGAAGGAGGGTTCCCTTTTACAGAGGTAGAACGTTTAGGTCTTTAGAGGACATTTCCCCAATGATGGTGTGGGGATTTTTGAACCATTGGGGCAGGACGGCCCAGCATTATTTGTTTTGTTGCATGTTGTGTCCTGCCACTCACAAGCCAAAAATTCTTGTGAATCTGAGATGAATGGAATACAGAAGAAGGCATCATTGAAGTCTAATACAGAATGCCATGGCCTCGTGGATGGTAGAATGAGCAGCAGGGTGTAGGAAATAGGATCTACTAGATGTAGATCCTCGGTGGCTTCACTGACTGTCCTGATATCCTTTACCAGGTTTCCAGCAGCCCATGGGGCTCTCGTGGTCAGGCCAATCCCAGGATATGGAGCTCACCTGGGCTGCATCCCACACCCCACAGCCCACGGGGCTCTGGTGTTCAAGTCCCTCCCAGGGTATGGAGCTCCCCTGTGCAGCTACCCAGCAGCACATGGGGCTCTCATAGTCAGGCCCTTCCCAGGATACGGAACTCCCCTGGGCAGGTACCCCAGCAGGGCTGGACACACAGGAACTGTGCACATAGCCCACCTTGCAGAGCACCCCCAGCTCACCTATCGCTCACAGCTGACACAGAACACCTCAGAGCAGGACTTGAACTAACAAACAGTAGCTCTGACAGGTCTGTGACCCTGGCTATCACTCTGTGCAGCCTCTCTCTGCCTGGTCTTCCAGACACTTCCACTGCAGCCAGGGCACCAGGCCTCTGTCTCCACCCACCATCACTCCTCTCCCTGACTCCTGGGTTCCTCTCATTAGGATAGGGTCTTCTTGAAGTTGTTTTCCACTCATGGACCAGATAAAATGATAAGAAAACAAGCCGCAGCTGCAGCCCCTTGTCTATCCTGACTCTCAAGGCCCACACCTGTTCCTTGGGACTGACCCGTTTAGCAAGGTTCATTTTCTGCTACTGTGAGCCCCTGAGGGGTGAGGTTTGGCTGATTTGGGCAGCCTGACACTGCCTGCCAGCCCCCACCCCACAGGTGTGCCTGGGTTGAGGTCAATATAAACACCTCTCCAGTGAGCAAGAGCACCTATAGCTGTGACTGACGCCATATTCTCTGCCCCGTCAGCAGTTTCGGGGCTGGGTGGTGGGAGGGAGTGAGGGGCCGTGGCTTTGTGGGTGGCCCAGTGTGATTTGGGCTCTGCTGGACTTTCTGCAGGAGTTGCCAGGCTGCCACCGGCTAAAGAAGAGGATGTGTCACCCATACCTGCCACTGGAATTTCTCCCCAGGCAGAGGTGAGGAAGTAAAAAAGCAGTGGGGGCTGTGGCAGGAGGGGTATCTCAGGCAGGGAAATGGAAAGATTCCAGAAGAGCATCTGGGGCCAGGACCATCCTGGCTGGCCTGCAGGAACCAAGTCGGCCTGCGTGCTCTCGCTAGTGTGGCTCCACAGCCCTTCCTGTAGGCTTGCAAGTGCTTGTAGATATTCAGGTGTTTTACCTGGAAAGGGTGGGAAGAGTTCAGCTGCAACAGGACTGGGGCTCAGCTCACATTTACACACAGACGCCTCGACACAGTCCCCCAGCTTTGCAATGAGGATGCTCCTTGTGGGGGGGAGCACTGCTGACGGCATGGGAGACGATTTCCCACCTTTGACCAACTTAAGAATTTTTTACCACTGGAGCAAGTGCCCTGATACAATTTTCCTCTGTATAACTGGTGAGTTCTTTTTTTTTTTTTTTCTTTTTTTTCTTTTTGGTTCAAGTTAGATTTTATTTATTCCTCTTTTTTTTTATTTGGAGATATAAACATGGAAATAATGTATTAATATAAAGATGTCTATGTGAAGGGAAAAACATTTTTCTGTTTTATTTTATTAAATGTTATTTATTTATTTTTAATTTTTTTTAAATTTATTTCTTTTATACAGCAGGTTTTTATTGGATATATATTTTATACATATAAGTGTGCACATGTGAATCCCAGTCTCCCAATTCATCCCACCACCACCCTCACATTGCGTTCCCTCCTTGGTGTCCATATGTTTGTTCTCTACATCTGTCTCTATCTCTGCCCTGCAAACTGGTTCATCTGTACCATTTTTCTAGGTTCCACATATATGCATTAATATACAATATTTGTTTTTCTCTTTCTGACTTACTTCACTCTGTATGACAGTCTCTAGATCCATCGAGGTCTCTACAAATGACCCAATTTCATTCCTATGTATGACTGAGTAATATTCCGTTGTATATATGTACCACGTCTTTATCCATTCGTCTGTCTGTGGGCACTTAGGTTGCTTTCATTACCTGTCTATTGTAAATAGTGCTGCAGTGAACATTGTGGTGAATGTGTCTTTTTGATTTATGGTTTTCTCTGGGTATATGCCCAGTAGTGGGATTGCTGGATTATATGGTAATTCTATTTTGTTTTTTAAGGAACCTCCATACTGTTCTCCATAGAGACTGTATCGATTTACATTCCCACCAGTAGTGGAATAAGGTTCCTTTTCTCCACACCCTCTCCAGCATTTGTTGTTTGTAGATTTTCTGATGATGCCCATTCTAACAGGTGTGACGTGATACCTCATTGTAGTTTCGATTTCCATTTCGCTAATAATTAGTGATGTTCAGCAGATTTTCATGTGCGTACTGGCCATCTCTATGGCTTCTTGGAAGAAATGTCTATTTAGATCTTCCATTTTGTATTGGGTTGTTTGTTTTATTAATATTGAGCTGCATGAGCTTTTTATATATATTGGAGATTAATCATTTGTCCATTGATTCGTTTGCAAATATTTTCTGCCATTCTGAGGGTTGTCTTTTCGTCTTGTTTGTAGTTTCCTTTGCTTTGCATAGCTTTTACGTTTCATTAGTCCCATCTGTTTAGTTTTCTTTTTTATTTCATTACTATAGGTGGTGGAACAAAAAAGATCTTGCTGTGAATTACGTCAGAGTATCCTTCGTAAGTTTTCCTCTCAGAGTTTTATACTGTCTGGTCTTACATTAAGGTCTCTAATTCATTTTGAATATATTTTTATGTATGGTGTTGGGGAGTGTTCTAATTTCATTCTTTTACATGTAGCTCTCCATATTTCCCAGCACCAATGATTGAAGAGACTGTCTTATCTCCATTGTATAGTCTTGCCTCCTTTGTCATAGTTTAGTTGACCATAAGTGTGTAGGTTTATCCTTGGGCTTTGTTTTTTTTTTTTTTCCTTTTACACGTTTATTCGAGTATAATTGCTTTACAATGGAGTGTTCGTTTCTGCTGTATAACAAAGTGAATCAGCTATACATATACAAATATCACCAGATCCCCTCCCTCTTGCATCTCCCTCTCACACTCCATATCCCACCCCTTTATGTGGTCACAAAGCACCGAGCTGATCTCCCTCTTCTATGTGGCTGATTATCAGTAGCTATCAGTGTTACATTTGGTAATGTATTTATGTCCATGCCACTCTCTCACTTCGTCCGAGCTTACCCATCCCACTTCCGGTGTCCTCAAGTCCTTTCTGTATGTCTGTGTCCTTAATCCTGTCCTGCCACTAGGTTCTTCAAAATCTTTTTTTTTCTTCATTATATTCCATATATCTCTGTTAACATACAGTATTTGTTTTTCCCTTTCTGACTTACTTCACTGTGTAGGACAGATTCTAAGTCCATCCACCTCAGTACAAATAACTCAGTTTTGCCTCTTTTTATGGTTGAGTAATATTTGATTGTATATATGTGCCAGATCTTCTTTATCCATTTATCTGTCGATGGACACTTAGGTTGCTTCCATGTCCTGGCTAATGCAAATAGAGCTGCAATGAACATTTTTGTACATAACTCTTTTTGTATTATGGTTTTCGCAAGGCAAATGCCCAGTACTTGGATTGTTATGTCATATGGTACTTCTATTGTTAGTTATTTAAAGGAACCTCCGTACTGTTCTCCCTAGTGCCCATATCAATTTACATTCCCAACCACAGTGCAAGTGTGTTCCATTTTCTCCAATAAAGGCCTCTCCAGCATTTATTGTTTTGTAGATTTTTTTGATGATTGCCACTCTGACTGCTGTGAGGTGATACCTCAGGGTAGTTTTGATTTGAATTTCTCTACTGATTAGTGATGTTCAGCATCCTTTCATGTGTTTCTTGGTAATCTGTATATCTTCTTTGGAGAAATGTCTATTTAGGTCTTCTGCCCGTTTTTGGATTGGGTTGTTTGTTTTTGTGATATTGAGCTACATGAGGTGCTTGTAAAGTTTGGAGATTAATCCTTTGTCAATTGCTTCATTCGAAAATATTTTCTCCCATTCTGAGGGTTGTTTTTGCATCTTGTTTATGTTTTCCTGTACTGTGTAAAAGCTTTTAAGTTTCATTAGGTCCCATTTGTTGATTTCTGTTTTTATTTCCATTTCTTTAGGAGGTGGGTCAAAAAGGATCTTGCTGTGATTTATGTCATAGAGTGTTCTGCCTATGGTTTCCTCTAAGTGTTTTATAGTGTCTGGTCTTATATTTAGATCTCTAATCAATTTAGAGTTTATTTTTGTGTATGGTGTTATGGAGTGTTCTAATTTCATTCTTTTATGTGTAGGGGTCCAGTTTTTCCAGCACCAATTACTGAAGAGACTGTCTTTTCTCCATTGTATATCCTTAGCTCCTTTGTCATAGATGAGATAGCCATAGGTATGTAGGTTTATCTCTGGGCTTTCTGTCCTGTTCCATTGATCTGTGTTTATGCCAATCTACATACACTTGATTCCATTATGGAGACATATAAATACATAGGTTTCAAGGTTATTACCAGTCAGATATATTCCTCTTCAGTGAATAGGGTGTTTTGTGTCCAGTTCATTGAGAAAGGAGTAGGTCTTGTCTATTAACTATTTGGTATATGGAATAGGATCTGTGCTAATTTCAAACTCTGCTTTTACACATCACCCCACGTCACCTTTCCCCTTAAGGAGGAATAACTGTGTTTGCTAAATGTGTAACTCTGTTCTCTTTTGAAATTCAGTTCATGTGTAGCCATGTTTACATTTCCTCTATAAGTGATATATTACAATAAGTTTCTTTTTCTTTGTGGCTCATTTCACTTAGCATCATCGTACCTAAAGCCACTCATTATACTGCTATCGGCCTTATGACATTGATTTTATGTCTGAGTGGCATTCCATTGTATATAAGTACCACAACATCTATATCCATTTTTTTTTCCTTTCCTGGGATATATAAAGTGTACCGAAGTCGAGTTTATTGTAAACAGAGCAGCCCTAAAGTTAGGGCTGGCTGTGTGTTGTGGATTTTTAGTTTTCCCAAAATACACGCCCATGAGTGGAAGTGTGCTATGCTCTGTAGCTCTGTTTTAGAAAACAACATACAGTTCTCCAGAGAGGCTGTTGGCAATTTACATCCTGTCCATCGGCGTAACCAGGCTCCCTTTTCTCCATGGCCTGTCCTGCATTTGTGGCTTTTACACTATATGTTGATGGCCCTTTTGACTGGAGGTAAGGGACACTTCTCTGTAGTGTGGATTTGCAATGCCTGATGGCTTGCTTAGCCAAAAAGGCATATGCATTTTTTCCCGAATATATTCAAGAAAATACACATAATCCCTTTTCAGCCAAGGGCAACATTGTCGAAATTCTGTCGCTTTTCATGTGCTTTAAAGACGACTCCAATCTACCTATTGAAATCTCTTTCCTTCAAATCTGCCTTGCATTCAAATCCTCTTCAATGCCTTTCCTCAATATATTTCTGGATGATAGTTGTCCTTTATAATTGTGCAACTTTGTGAATTGCTGTGCCCCTGATTTCCATTTTTCAACTCGCCTCTTTGTGAGCTGGCTGCAATACCGCAGGATGGCTTTAGGCCCTAGTCTGGTTCCAGGGCTTCAGGCTGAGCCTTTGGTTAATTCTTCTTCCTGATGGGAAACTAGAGTGACATGTGCCCATGCAAACACCTACAGCTAATCTCTCATATATTTCCCCTCTTCCTGTTCATCCTCTGCACAGTTTGCAAACTGTGCATAATGGGAGGGTAAAGGCGCTGACACTCCAAGTGGGGAGATTTTGAGTAATGCAGATGGAATGGCGATGCCGAGCATGACAAAAGGAAAAATGAGGTACCTTTTAGAAAACTTTCCCAATTACACAGTGTACCATCCACTGGGTTTCCCATGCATGTTTTAACTGTAGGAAGATTCCCTTAAACCTGGAGAGTTGTGACCACTATAATGGGTAGCACACAGTATTGCTCTAAGTGGTGTTCTTTTGTTCACACAACCTCAGCAATCTTGTCAGCCCCAAGAGTCCAGTCTTATGTCTCATCCAGCTGTGAGTGTAAAGGTGGTCAATCTAGCTTGCATCACAGGCCCTGAACGTAATTTTTAAGACTTTCTCTCTGTTTTTGCATTTTGCTTTTGAAATTTATTTTTATAAGTGGGTTTAACTGAATTTCAGTGCTGTGTTCATGCCGTTATACACACACATGATTCCTTTATGGAGACATGAGAATACATATGTTTTAAAATACTTAGAGTCAGACATATTCCTCTGCAATGAATAGGGGGTGTTGAGTCCAGTTCATTGTGCCGGGAGTAGGTGTGGTCTATTACATACATGGTTTATATAACGGTATCTGTGCTAATTTAAAACTGTTGTTTTATGCATCACCCCACCTCTGCTTTCCCATTAAGCAGGCAGAAGATGTTTTCTAAATGTGTGACTCTGTTGTGTTTGTAATTCAGTTCATGTGTAGTCATGTGTACATTCCCGCTATGAGTGATAACTTATGATAAGATTAGTTACTCTGTAATCTTTCCTAACTCAGTTCATGTGTAGCCATGTTTACAGGACCTTCATAAGTGATATCTTATGATAAGTTTCTTTTTCTGTGTGACTTATTTCACTTAGAATCATCGTACCTGAATCCACTCATTTTGCTGCTACTGGCCTTATGACATTGATTTCATGGCTGAGCGATATTCCATCGTACGTAAGTACCACAATATCTTGAACCATTTTTGTCTTTCCTGGGATACTTAAGGTGTACCCAAGTTGAGGTTCTTGTAAGCAGTGCAGCGCTAAATTTTAGGGTGGCACTGTCTTATTGATTTTCAGTTTTCCCAAGGTATATTCCCTAGACTGGAACTGTCCTTGGCTGTGTAGCTCTGTTGTTTACTTGTTTTAGCGAACACAATGCACTCCTCCAGAGAGGCAGTTGGCAACTTACATCCCGCCCATCAGCATAACAAGGCTCCGTGATCTCCAGTGCCTGTTTGCCTTTCTGGTTTTTACACATTTTGCGGATGTCCCTTTTGACCGGTGGGAAGGGATACTTCTTTGTAGTGCAGATTTGCATTGCTGCTTGCTTGCTTGGCCAAAAAGGCGTATGCATTTTCTCCTGAATATACTCAGGAGAAAACGCATACGCCCTTTTTGGCCAAGTGCATCATTGTCGAAGTTGTGCCCCTCTTCCTGTGCTTGAAAGTTGATTCCAACGTACCTCTTGAAATCTGTTTCCTGCTATTCTGCCTCATTTTAAAGTCCGCCTCTCTGCCTTCCCTTAAAAGATTTTTGGACGATAGTTTTCCTGTATTACTCTGCCAGTTTGTAAATTGCTGTGCCCCTGAGCTCCATTTTTCAACTCGTTTTTGTGAGCTGACAGCAAATACAAAATTATGGTTCAAAACCTATACTGGTTCCTGGCGGGTGGCTGAGACATTGGTTAATTCTACTTCCTGCCGGGCAGTTAAAGTGACATGTACCTGTCCAAATGGCTAACAGCTACTCTCTCATTGGTTCTCCCTCTTCCCTTTCATCCTCTGCTAAATTGGCAACCTGTGCGAACCAGGAGGTTTTACGGGCTATCGCTCCAAGTTGGGAGATTGATAGTAAAGCCATTGGAAGTTCAAACTGGAGCACAAGGAGAGGGACTATATGTTGAGTTTTAGAAACATTTCGTATTCACAGTGTGTCCATTCTCTATGTTTCCCGTAAATGTTATGGCTGTAGTAATATTCCCTTACACATGGAGAGTTGGGACACATGGAATGGGTGCCGCATATTATTGCTTTAAAGGGTCTGCATTTGCTCACCCAGTCTCACCAAACCTCTCAGTCTCAAGTGTCCAGCTTTATGCCACATCCACCTCTCGTTGTAGGTAGGGTCATTCCAGGTTTCATTAGAGCCCCTGAAGGAATTGTAAAGATTTTCCCTGTTTTTATTTTTTTATTGTATTTGAATTTATTTTTTTACTGGGTTTGAGCTGATTCTCACTGTCATGTTTATGCCAGTTTAGACACACTTGATTCCCTTATGGTGACATATCAATACATAGGTTTTAAGATTCTTACTAGTCAGATATATACCTCTGCGCAGAATATTGGGTTTTGCGTCCCTTTCACTGATGAAGGTGTAGGTCTTGTCTATTCCGTATTTTGATTTTGGAATGGTACTTGTACTAATATCAAACTCTGGTTCTATGCATCACCCCAACTCTCCTTCCTCCTTAAGCAGGCATAAGTGTGTTTTCTAAATGTGAGACGCTGTTCCCTTTCCTAAATCAGTTCATGTGTAGCCATGTTACAGAAAATTCATAAGTGCTATCTTATGATAAGTTTCTTTTTCTGTGTGACTTATTTCACTTAGAATCATCGTACCTGAATCCATTCATTTTCCTGTTACTGGCATTATGACATTGATTTCATGGCTGAGGGATAATCCATCGTACATAAGTACCACAATTTTTTGAATCATTTTTATCTATCATGGGATATTTAGACAGTACTCAATTTGAGATTCTTGTAAGTAGTGCAGGCCTAAATTTTGGGGTGGCTCTATCTTATTGATTTTCAGTTTTCCCAAGGTATATTCCCTAGAATGGAAGTGCCCTTGGCTCTGTAGCTCTGTTGTTTACTTGTTTTAGGGAACACAATGCACTCCTCCAGAGAGGCAGTTGGCAATTTACATGCCGCCCATCAACATAACAAGGCTCCATGTTCTCCAGGGCCTCTCTAGGATTTCTGGTTTTTACAGATTTTGTGGATGTCCCTTTTGACAGGTGGGAAGTGATACTATTTTGCGGTGATGATTTACATTGCCCGCTTTCTTGCTTGGCCAAAAAGGGCGTATGCGTTTTCTCCTGAATATATTCAGGAGAAAATGCATACACCCTTTTTGGCCAAGTGCATCATTTTCGAAGTTGTGCCCCTCTTACTGTGCTTTACAGGTGATTCCAACGAACCACTTGAAATCTGTTTCCTGCTATTCTGCGTCGCTTTGAAGGTCGCCTCGTTGCCTTCCCTTAACAAATTTTTTGGACGATAGTTGTCCTTTATTACTGTGCCAGTTTGTGAATTGCTGTGCCCTTGAGCTCCATTTTCTAACTCGTTTTTTGTGAGCTAACGGCAAGTCCAAAATTTTGGTTCAGGACCTATACTTTCTCACCCCGGGTGGCTGAGACTTTGGTTAATTCTTCTTCCTGACGGGCATTTAGAGTGACATGTGCCCGTCCAAATGCCTAACAGTTACTCTTTCATTGGTTCCCCCTTTTCCCTTTCATCCTCTTCCAAATTGGCAACCTGAGCAAACCAGGAGGTTAAAGGGGCTGTCTCTCCAAGTTAGGAGATTGATAGTTAAGCAGTTGGAAAGTCAAACCGGAGCACCAGGAGAGGGACAGTTAGTTGGGTTTTAGAAACCTTTCGTATTCACTGTGTGTCCATTCTCTTGGTTTCCTGTACATGTTATAGCTGTAGTAATATTCCCTTCACCATGGAGAGTTGGGAACCATGGAATGGGTGCCACACATTATTGCTTTGAAGGGTCTGCATTTGCTAACCCAAATTCACCAATCCTCTCAGTCCCAAGTGTCCAGCCTTATGCCACATCCAGCTGTCGTTGTACACAGGGTCATTCAAGGTTTCATCAGAGACCCTGAAGGAATTGTAAAGAATTTCCCTGTTTTGTTGTTTTGTTTTTGAAATTCCTTTTTATAGTGGGTTTGAGCTGATTCTCACTGCCGTGTTTATGCCAGTCTAGACACACTTGTTTCCCTTATGGAGATATATCAATACATAGATTTTAAGATCCTTACTAGTCAGATATATTCCTCTGCAGGAAGTATGGGGTCTTGATAACCTTTCAGTGAGGAAGGTGTAGATGTTGTCTATTCTGTATTTGGTTTCTGGAATGGTGCCTGTACTTATATCAAACTCTGTTTTATGCAACACCCCACCTCTCCTTCCCCCTTAAGCAGGCGTAAGTGTGTTTTCTAAATGTGGGACTCTGTTCTCTTTCCTAACTCAGTTCATGTGTAGCCATGTTTACAGGATTTTCATAAGTGATATCTTATGATAAGATTCTTTTTATCTGTGACTTATTTCACTTAGAATCATCATACCTGAATCCATTCATTTTGTTGCTACTGGTCTTTTGACATTGATTTCATGGCTGAGGGATATTCCATCATAACGTAAGTACCACAATTTCTTGAACCATTTTTATCTTTCACGGAATATTTAAGGTGTACCCAAGTTGAGGTTCTTGTCAGCAGTGCAGCCCTAAACTTTGGGGTGGCTTTGTCTTATTGATTTTCAGTTTTCCCAAGGTATATTCCCTAGACTTGAAGTGCCCTTGGCTCTGTAGCTCTTTTGTTTACTTGTTTTAGGGAACACAATGCACTCCTCCAGAGAGGCAGTTGACAATTTACATGCCTTCCTTCAGCATAACAAGGCTCCCTGATCGCCAGGGCCTGTGTTGCCTTTCTGGTTTTTACACATTTTTCCGATGTCCCTTTTGACCGGTGGGAAGTGATACTACTTTGTAGTGCAGATTTGCATTGCCCGCTTGCTTGCTTGAACAAAAAGGGCGTATACATTTTTTCCTGAATATATTCAGGAGAAATCACATACGTACTTTTTGGCCAAGTGCATCATTTTCGAAGTTGTGACACTCTTCCTGTGCTTTAAAGGCGATTTGAACGTACCTCTTGAAATCTGTTTCCTGCTATTCTGCCTCGCTTTCAAGTCCTCCTCGTTGCCTTCCCTCAACAGATTTTTGGACGATAGTTGCCCTTTATTACTCTTCCAGTTTGTGAATTGCTGTGCCCCTGAGCTCCATATTTTAACTCGTTTTTTCTGAGCTGAACGCAAGTCCAATATTTTGGTTCAGGAACTATACTGGTTCCCGGTGGGTGGCTGATACTTTGGTCAATACTTCTTCGTCCCGGGAAATAAGAGTGACATATGCCCGTCCAAATACCTAACAGCTACTCTCTCATTGGTTCTCCCTCTTCACATTCATCCTCTGCAAAATTGGCAACCTGTGCGAAACAGGAGGTTAAAGGTGCTGTCTCTCCAGGTTCAGAGATTGATAGTAAAGCAGTTGGAAAGTCAAACCGGAGGACCAGGAGTGGGACTATTCGTTGAGTTTTAGAAAGCTTTCGTATTCACAGTGTGTCCATTCTCTAGGTTTCCCGTACATGTTATAGCTGTAGTAATATTCCCTTCAACCTGGAGACATCGGACCCATGGAATGGGTGCCATGCATTATTGCTTTAAAGGGTCTGCATTTGCTCACCCAATCTCACCAATCCTCTCAGTCCCAGGTATCCAGCCTTATGCCATATCCAGCTGTCATTGTAGATAGGGTCATTCCAGGTTTCATCAGAGACACTGAAGGAATTGTAAAGAATTTCCCTGTTTTTTTTTTTTTTGAAATTCCTTTTTATAGTGAGTTTGTGCTGATTCTCGCTGCCATAATTATGACAATCTAGACACACTGATTCCCTTAGGGAGACATATCAATACATAGGTTTTAAGATTCTTACTAGTCAGATATATTCCTCTGCGGGAAATATGGGGTTTTGAGTCCCTTTCACTGAGGAAGGTGTAGGTCTTGTCTATTCCATACTTGGTTTTTGGAACGGTACCTGTGCTTATATCAAACTCTGGTTCTATTCATCACCCCACCTCTCCTTCCCCCTTAAGCAGGCATAAGAGTGTTTTCTAAATGTGAGACTCTGTTCTATTTCCTAACTCAGTTCATGTGTAGCCATGTTTACAGGATCTTCATAAGTGATATGTTATGATACGTTTCTATTTCTGTGTGACTTATTTCACTTAGAATCTTCGTACCTGAATCCACTCATTTTGCTGCTACTGGTCTTATGACATTGATTTCATCGCTGAGGGATATTCCATCATACGTAAGTACCACAATTTTTTGAACCATTTTTATATTTCCTGGGATATTTAAGGTGTACCCACGTTGAGGTTATTGTAAGCAGTGCAGCACTAAATTTTGGGGTGGCTCTGTCATATTGATTTTCAGTTTTCCCAAGGTATATTCCCTGGACTGGAAGTGTCCTTGGCTCTGTAGCTCTCTTGTTTACTTGTTTTAGGGAACACAATGCACTCCTCCAGAGAGGCAGTTGGCAATTTACATCCCGCCCATCAGCATAACAAGGCTTCCTGTTCTCCAGGGCCTGTCTTGAATTTCTGGTTATTACCCTTTATGTGGATGTCCCTTAGGATCGGTGGGAAGTGATACATCTTTGTAGTGGAGATTTGCATTGCCCGCTTGTTTTCTTGGCCAAAATGTGTGTATGCGTTTTCTCCTGAATATACTCAGGAGAAAACGCTTATGCCCTCTTTGGCCAAGTGCATCATTGTCGAAGTTGTGCCCCTCTTCCTGTGCTTTAAAGGCGATTCCAACGTACCTCTTGAAATCTGTTTCCTGCTATTCTGCCTCACATTCAAGTCCGCCTCGTTGCGTTCCCTCAACAGATTTTTGGATGATAGTTGTCGTTTATTACTCTGCCAGTTTGTGAATTGCTGTGCCCCTGAGCTCCATTTTTTAACTCGTTTTTTGTGACCTGAACGCAAGTCCCATATTTTGGTTCAGGACCTATACTGGTTCCCGGTGGGTAGCTGAGACTTTGGTTACTTCTTCTTCCTCCCGGGAAATAAGAGTGACATGTGCCCGTCCAAATGCCTAACAGCTACTCTCTCTTTGGTTCTCCCTCTTCCCTTTCATACTTTGCCACACTGGCAACCTGTGCGAACCAGGAGGGTAAGGGTGCAGTCTCTCCTAGTTGGGAGATTGATAGTTAAGCAGTTGGAATGTCAAACTGGAGCACCAGGAGAGCGATTATTCGTTGAGTTTTAGAAAGCTTTCGTATTCACAGTGTGTCCATTCTCTAGGTATCCCATACCTTTTATAGCTGTAGTAATATCACCTTCTACCTGGAGAGTTGGGACCCATGGAATGGGTGGCATGCATTATTGCTTTCCAGGGTCTGCATTTGCTCACCCAATCTCACCAATCCTCTCAGTCCCATGTGTCCAGCCTTATGCCACCTCCAGCTGTCGTTGTAGATAGGGTCATTCCAAGGTTCATCAGAGAGCCTGAAGGAGTTGTAAAGTATTTTGCTGTTTTTTTGTTTTGTTTTTGAAATTCCGTTTTATAGTGGGTTTGATCTGATTCTCGCTGCCATCTTTATGCCAGTCTAGACACACTTGATTCCCTTAGGGAGACATATCAATACATAGGTTTTAAGATTCTTACTAGTCAGATATATTCCTCTACGGGAAATGTGGGGTTTTGAGTCCCTTTCACTGAGGAAGGTGTAGGTGTTGTTTATTACATAGTTGGTTTTTGGAAGGGTACCTGTGCTTATATCAAACTCTGGTTTTATGCATCACCCCACCTCTCCTGCCCCCTTAAGCAGGCATAAGTGTGTTTTCTAAATATGAGACTCTGTTCTCTTTCCTAACGCAGTTCATATGTAGCCATGTTTACAGGATCTTCATAAGTGATATCTTATGATATGTTTCTTTTTCTGTGTGACTTAATTCACTTAGAATCATCGTACCTGAATCCACTAATTTTGCTGCTACTGATCTTATGACATTGATTTCATAGCTGAGGGATATTCCATCATACGTAAGTACCACACTTTTTTCAACATTTTTTACCTTTCCTGGGATACTTAAAGTGTACCCAAGTTGAGGTCCCTGAAAGCAGTGCAGCCCTAAATTTTGGGGTGGCTCTGTCTTATTCATTTTCAGTTTTCCCAAGGTTTATTCCCTAGACTGGGAGTGTACTTGGCTCTGTAGATCTGTTGTTTACTTATTTTAGGGAACACAATTCACTCCTCCAGAGAGGCAGCTGGCAATTTACATCCCGCCCATCAGCATAACATGGCTCCCTGTTCTCCAGGGCCTGTCTTGCCTTTCTGATTTTTGGCCATTTTGTGGATGTCCCTTTTGACCGATGGGAAGTGATACTTCATTGTAGTGCAGATTTGCACTGCCTACTTGCTTGCTTGGCCAAAAAGGGCGTATGCGTTTTCTCCTGAATATATTCAGGAGAAAACGCATACGCCCTTTTTGGCCAAGTGCATCATTTTCGAAGTTGTGCCCCTCTTCCTGTGCTTTAAAGGCGATTCCAAAGTACCTGTTGTAAATGGTTTCCTGCTATTCTCCCTCGCTTTCAAGTCAGCCTCGTTGCCTTCCCTCAACAGATTTTCCGACGATAGTTGTCATTTATTACTCTGCCAGTTTGTGAATTGCTCTGCCCCATAGCTCCATTTTTTAACTCATTTTTTCTGAGCTGAACGCAAGTCCAATATTTTGGTTCAGGAACAATACTGGTTCCCGGAGGGTGGCTGAGACTTTGGTTAATTCTTCTTCCTCCTGGGTAATAAGAGTGAAATGTGCCCGTCCAAATGCCTAACAGCTACTCTCTCTTCGGTTTTCCCTCTTCCCTTTCATCCTTTGCCAATTGGCAACCTGTGCGAACCAGGAGGTTAAAGGTGCTCTCCCTCCAAGTTGGGAGATTGACAGTAAAGCACTTGGAAAGTCAAACTAGAGCACAAGGAGAGGGACTATTCGTTAAGTTTTAGAGACCTTTCGTATTCACAATGTGTCCATTCTCTAGGTTTCCCGTACATGTTATAGCTGTAGTAATATTCCCTTCAACCTGGAGACATTGGACCCATGGAATGGGTGCCATGCATTATTGCTTTAAAGGGTCTGCATTTGCTCACCCAATCTCTCTAATCCTCTCAGTCCCTGGTATCCAGCCTTATGCCATATCCAGCTGTCGTTGTAGATAGGGTCATTCCAGGTTTCATCAGAGACCCTGAAGAAATTGTAAAGAATTTCCCTTTTTTTGTTTTTGAAATTCCTTTTTATAGTGGGTTTGAGCTGATTCTTGCTGCCATATTTATGCCAGTCTAGTCACACTTGATTCCCTTACGGAGACATATCAATACATAGGTTTTAAGATTCTTACTTGTCAGATATATTCCTCTGCGGGAAATATGGGGTTTTGTGTCCCTTTCACTGAGGAAGGTGTAGGTCTTGTCTATTCCATAGTTGGTTTTTGAAATGGTACGTGTGGTTATATCAAACGCTGGTTTTCTATAGCACCCCACCTCATCTTCCCCCTTAAGCAGGCATAAGAGTGTTTTCTAAATGTGAGACTCTGTTCGCTTTCCTAACTCTGTTCATGTGTAGCCATGTTTAGAGGACCTTCATAAGTGATATCTTATGATAAGTTTCTTTATCTGTGTGACTTATTTCAGTTAGAATCATCGTTCCTGAATCCACTCATTTTGCTGCTACTGGTCTTATGACATTGATTTCATGGCTGAGGGATATTCCATCGTACGTAAGTACCAAAATATTTTAAACCATATTTATATTTCCTGGGATATTTAAGCTGTATGCAATTTGAAGTTCTTGTAAGCAGTGCAGCCCTAAATTTTGGGTTGGCTCTGTCTTATTCATTTTCTGCTTTCCCAAGGTATATTCTCCAGACTAGAAGTGCCCTTGGCTCTGTAGCTCTGTTGTTTACTTGTTTTAGGGAACACAGTGCAATCCTCCAGAGAGGCAGTTGTCAGTTTACATCCCGGCCATCAGCATAACAAGGCTCCCTGTTCTCCAGGGCCTGTCTTGCCTTTCTGGTTTTTACCCATTTTTTGGATGTACCTTTTGACAAGTGGGAATTGATACTTTGTAGTGCAGATTTGCATTGCCAGCATGCTTGCTTGGCCAAAAAGGGCGTATGCGTTTTCTCCTGAATATATTCAGGAGAAAACGCATTCGCCCTTTTTGGCCAAGTGCATCATTGTCGATGTTGTGCCCCTCTTCCTTTGCCTTAAAAGCGATTCCAACCTACCTCTTGAAGTCTGTTTCCTGCTATTCTGCCTCGCTTTCAAGTGCGCCTCGTTGCCTTCCCTCAACAGACTTTTGGACGATAGTTGTCCTTTATTACTCTGCCTGTTTGTGAATTGTTGTGCACTGAGCTACATTATTTAACTCGTTTTTTTGTGTGCTGAACGCAAGTCCAATATTTTGGTTCAGGACCTATACTGGTTCCCGGTGGGTGGCTGAGGCTTTGGTTATTTCTTCTTCTTCCCACGAAGTAAGATGACATGTGCCCGTACAAATGTCTAACAGCTACTCTCTCACTGTTTCTCCCTTTTCCCTTTCATCCTCTGCCAAATTGGCAACCTGTGCGAACCAGGAGGTTAAAGGTGCTGTCTCTCCAAGTTGGGAGATTGATAGTAAAGCAGTTGGAAAGTCAAATGGGATCACCAGGAGTGGGACTATTCGTTGAGTTTTAGAAACCTTTCGTATTCACTGTGTCCATTCTCTAGGGTTCCCGTACATATTATTGCTGTAGTAATATGCCCTTAAACCTGGCCTGTTGGGACCCATGGAATGCGTGCCACACATTATTGCTTTAAAGGGTCTACATTTGCTCACCCAATCTCACCAATCCTCTCAGTCCCAAGTGTCCAGCCTTATGCCACATCCAGCTGTCGTTGTAGATAGGGTCATTCCAGGTTTCATCAGCGACCCTGAAGGTATTGTGTAAGAATTGTTCTGTTTTTATGTTTTGTTTTGAAATTCATTTTTATATTGGGTTTGAGCTGATTCTCCCTGCCATGTTTATGCCATTCTAGACACACTTAGTTACCTTACGGAGACATATCAATACATAGGTTTTAAAATTCTTACTAGTCATATATATTTCTCTGTGGGGAATAGGGATGTTGAGTTCCGTTCACTGAGGAAGGAGTAGGGCTTGTCTGTTTTGTTTTTGGATTATGGAACGGTGCCTGTGCTAATATCAATCTTTTGTTTTGTGCATCTCCCCACCTGTCTTTCCCCTTAAGCAAGCGTTAGAGTGTTTTCTAAATCTGAGACTCTGTTCTCTTCCCTAAATCAGTTCATATGTAGCCATGTTTACATTCCCTTCATAAGTGATATCTTATGTCAGAATGCACCATGGCCCTTGTCATAATAATGCTTCATGACCCCTGTCATCACAATGATCCATGCCCTGGTTATCAAAATGCTCCATGTCCATTGTCATCAAAATTCTCGACGTACTTGTCATCACAGTGCTACATGACACTTCTCATCAATATGTTACATGCTCTTGTCATCACAATTCCCAATTCTCTTGACATTGCAATGCTCCATGCTCTTGTCATCACAATGCTCCATGCCTTTGTCATCACATTGCTCCATGACCCCTGTCATCACATTGCTCCCTGACACCTGTCATCACAATGCTTCATGCCCCTTGTCATTACAGTGCTCCATGATGCTCGACATCACAATTACCCAAGGTCTTCTCATCACAATGCTCCACGGTTTTGCCATCACCATGCTCCATGCCTTGTCATCTCAAAGCTCAATGTCCCTTGTCCTCACAATTCTCCACGTCCTTGTCATTACAATGCTCCATGGCACTTCACATCACAATGTTATATGCTCTTGTCATCACAATACTCCATGCACTTGTCATCGCAATGCTCCATGACCACTGTCATAGGAAGCTCCATGCGCTTTTCATCAAAATGTTTCACGACCAGGACATTAAAATTCTCAATGGCCCTTGATATCACAATGCTCCATGCCCTTGTCATCACAATGCTCCTTTACTTTGTCACAACAATCCTCCATAACAATTTGCATCACAATGCTCCATGATATTGTCATCAAACTGGAACATGACATATTTCATCACAATGCTCCCTGACACCTTTCTTCACAATAATCCATGACCTTGTCATCACAGTGCTCCATGACCTTGTCATAACAATGTGCCATGCCCATTCTTATCACAATAATCCAAGAAACTTGTCAGACCAATGCTCCATGCCACTTTTCATCACAATGCACCATGAACGCTGTCATCAAAATGCACCATGCCCATCATCATAATGCTTCATGCTATTGTCATCACAATGAAATCAAAAAGCTCCATGACATCTGTCATCACAATGCAGCAAACCCTTGTGATCACAATGTCCCATAACACTTGTCATCATAATGCCCCATGACACTGGTCACCACATTTATCCATGGGCTTCTCATCACAATGCACCATGACTTTTGTCAACACAAAGCTCAATACCCTTGTCAACACAATGCTCTCTGATTATTGACCTCAGTATGCACCGTGCACTCTTTCATGACAAGGCTCCATGCCTTTTTCATCACAATGATCCATGCCCTTCTCATCAAAATGTTCCAAGACACCTGTGATCACAATGCTCCTTGCACTTCTTATCACAAAGCTCCATGACGAATGTCATCAGAATGCTCCATGGCCATCTCATCATAATGTTCCATGCCCTTGTCATCACAATGCTCCAAGAGCCCTGTAATCAAAATGATCCCTGAACCTTTTCATCAGAATGCTCCATGAGACTTGTCATCACAACGTTCCATGGTCTTCACATCACAGTGCTCCAGGACCTTGTCATCACAGTGCTCCATTCCCTTGTCATCACAATGCAACATGACCACTGTCATCACAATAATCCATGAACATTTTCAGCCCAATGCTCCACGAAATTCTCATCACAATGCTCCATAGCCCATATCACCACAATGCTCCATGACCACTGTCATCAAAACACTCCATGACACCTGACAACACAATGATCCGGGACACTTGTCATCACAATGTCCCATTCCCTAGTCATCACAATGCTCCATGACCCCTGTCATCACAACACTCCATGAACATTTTCAGCCCAGTGCTCCATGACCCTTGTCATCACAATGATCCATGCCCTTGTCATCCCAATGCTCCATGACCCCTGTATTCACAATGCTCAGTAACGCTTGTCATCACAGTGCTGCATGACACCTGTCATAACAATGCTCCATGCCTTTGTCAGCAAAATGTTACATGACCTTGTCATTACAATACTCTATGCGCTTGTCATCACAATACTCCATTTCCATTGTCATCACAATCTTCCATGAACCTTGGGATCACATTGCTTCATGCCATTTTCATCACAATGCTCCATGCTCCTTGAAATCCAAATGATCCATGACCTCTGTCATCACAATGCTCCAAAACCTTGTGATCACAATGTTCCATAACACTTGTCATCACAACGCTCCATGATGCCTGTCATCACAGTAATCCATGCCCTTTTCATCACAATGCTCCATGACCTTTTTCATCACAATTCTCAATACACTTGTCATCAAAATGCTCCCTGACACTTGTCATCAGAATGCTCCTTGAACCCTGTCCCTAAAAGGCTCCATGCCGTTTTCATCACAATGCACCATGCCGTTTTCATCACAATGCTCCAGGCCATTTTCATCAAAATCCTCCACAAGCTTGTCATCAGAATGCTCCATGAGCCTTCTCATCACAATTCTCCATGCACTTGTCAGCACAATGCTCCCTGACCCTTGTAATCACAATGCTCCAAGCCATTGTCATCACAATGCTCCATTACATTTATCATCAGAATTCTCCATGACACTTGGCATCACAATGTTCCATGATATTGTCATCACAATGGGCCATTCCAAATGTCATTGCAATAATCCATGAAACATATTAGACCAATGTTCCATGCCCTTGTCATCACAATACTCCATGCCCTTGTTATCACAAAGCTCCATTAACCCTGTCATCACAATGCTCTCTGACTCCCGTCATCACAATTTTTCGTGACCTTTGTCATCACAATGGTCCATGCCGTCGTCATCAACAGTCTCTGACCTTTTTAAACACAATGCTCCATGAACTTTTCATCACAATGCTCTTTGACCCTTGTCATCATAATGCTCCATGCGCTTGTCAGCACAATGCTGCATGACATGTCATCACAGTGCACCATGCGCTTGTCATCACAGTGCTCCACAATCTTGTCATCACAATGCTCCTTAAAATTTGCCATCACAATGCTCCATGCACTTCTCATCAAAATGCTCTCTCACCACTGATATCACAATGCTACATCACTATTTGTCACAATACTCCCTCACCCGTGTCATCACAATGTTCCATGACTCCTGTCATCCCAATGCTACATGCACTATTCATCACAATGTTCGTTGACCCGTGACATCACAATGTTCCATAACACCTGTCATCAAAATGTTCCATGACAATTTTCATCAAAGTGCTCCATGTCCCAGTCATCAGAATGCTCCAAGCCATTCTCATCACAATGCACAACGACCTTGCCATCAAAATGTTCCATGACCTTTGTCATCACAAAGATCCACGATCCTTGGCATCACAATGCTCCATGTCATTGTCATCACAATGCTCCATGAACGCTCTCATCACATTGCTCCATGCCCTTCTCTTCACAAAGCTCCATGACACATGTCATCAGAATGCTCCATGTTCTTCTCATCACAATGCTCCATGCCCTTGCCATCACAATGCTCAATTACCCCAGTCATCACAATGCTCCATGACCCCTTCCATCACGATGTTCCATGGCCTTGTCATCACAAAGCTCCATGACCCTTCTCATCACAATGCTCCAAGAGCCATGTAATCAAAATGCTGTATGCCCCTTTTCATCTCAATGATCCATGAACACTGTCATCACAATGCACCACGCCCATCATCATAATGCTTCATGCTATTGTCATCACAATGAAATCAAAATGCTCCATGACCTCTGTCATACAAATGCTCCAAACCCTTGTGACCACAATATTCCATAACACTTTTCATCACAATGCCCCATGACGCATGTCATCAGAATGCTCCATGTCCTTCTCATCACAGTGCTCCATGCCTTAGTCATCACAATGCTCCAAGACCCCTGTAATCACATTGCTCCATGCCCGTTTTCATCAGGATGTTCCATGAGACTTGTCATCACAAGTCTCCATTGTCTTCTCATCACAATGATCCAGGACTTGTCATCACCATGCTCCATTCCCTTGTCATCACAATGCTCCATGACCCCTGTCATCACAATAATCCATGAACATTTTCAGGCCAGTGCTCCACGACCTACTCATCACCATGCTCCATGGCCAATATCATCACAATGCTCCATGACCCCTGTCATCACAACACTATATGACACCTGACAACACAATGATCTGGGACTCTTGTCATCACAATGCTCCATTCCGTAGTCATCACAATGCTTTATGACCCCTGTCATCACAACATTCCATGAATATTTTCAGCCCAGTGCTCCATGACCGTTCTCATCACAATGATCCATGCCATTGTCATCCCAATGCTCCATGACACCGTATTCACAATGCTCCATGACGCTTGTCCTCACAGTGCACCATGACACCTGTCATCACAATGCTCCATGCCTTTGTCAGCAAAATGCTACTTGACCTTTTCATTACAATGCTCTATGCGCTTGTCAGCACAATACTCCATTACCATTGTCATCACACTCCTCCATGAACATTGGGATCACATTGCTTCATGCCCTTGTCATCACAATGCTCCATGCTCCTTGAAATCCAAATGATCCATGACCTCTATCATCACAATGCTCCAAACCCTTGTGATCACAGTGTTCCATAACACTTCTCATCACAACGCTCCATGATGCCTGTCATCACAATACTCCATGCACTTTTCATCACAATGCTCCGTGACCATTTTCATCACAATTCTCAATACACTTGTCATCAAAATGCTCCCTGACACTTGTCGTCAGAATGCTCCTTGAACCCTGTCACGAAAAGGCTCCATACTTTTTCATCACAATGCCCCATGGCGTTTTCATCACAATGCTCCATGCCATTGTCATCAAAATACTCCACAAGCTTGTCATCAGAATGCTCCATGACCCTTGTCATCACAATTCTCCATGCACTTGTCAGCACAATGGTCCCTGACCCTTATCATCACAATGATCCAAACCATTGTCATCACAATGGGCCATTACATATGTCATCACAATGCTACCTGACACGTGTCTTCACAATACTGCATGACCTGGTCATCACAATTCTCCATGCCCTTTTCATCACAATGCGCCATTCCAACTGTCGTCACAATAATCCATGAAACTTATTAGACCAATGTTCCACGCCCTTGTCATCACAACGCTCCATGCCCTTATAATCACAATGCTCCATGGCCCCTGTCATCACAATGCTCCGTGACTCCAGTCATCACAGTGCTTCATGACATTTGTCATCACAGTGGTCCATGCCCTCGTCATCAACAGTCTCTGTGACATTTTTAACCACAATGCTCCATGAACTTTTCATCACAATGCTCTTTGACCCTTGTCATCACAATGCTCCATGTGCTTGTCAGCACAATGCTCCATGACACATGTCATCACAATGCACCATGCGCTTGTCATCTCAGTGCTCCACAATCTTGTCATCACCATGCTCCTTAAAATTTGTCATCACAATGATCCATGCACTTCTCATCAAAATGCTCTCTCACCACTGATATCACAATGCTACATCACTATTTGTCACAATACTCCCTCACCCCAGTCATCACAATGTTCCATGACTCCTGTCATCACAATGCTACATGCACTTATCACAATGTTCGATGACCCCTGACATCACAGTGTTCCATAACACCTGTCATCAAAATGTTCCATGACACTTTTCATCTAATTGCTCCAAGACATTGTCATCAGAATGCTCCCTGCCCTTCTCATCACAATGCACCACGCCCTTGCCATCTAAATGCTCCATGACCTTTGTCATCACAAAGATCCATGACCTTTGGCATCACACTGCTCCATGTCATTGTCATCACCATGCTCCATGAACCCTCTCATCACATTGCTCCATGCCATTGTCTTCACAAAGCTCCATGACACATGTCATCAGAATGCTCCATGGCCTTCTCATCACAATGCTCCATGCCCTTGCCATCACAGTGCTCCATTACACCAGTCATAACAATGCTCCATGACCCGTGCCATCACGATGTTCCATGGTCTTGTCATCACAAAGCTCCATGACCCTTCTTATCACAATGCTCCAAGAGCCCTGTAATCACAAAGCTCTATGCCCTTTTTCATCTCAATGATCCATGAACCCTGTTATCACAATGCACAATGCCCATCATCATAATGCTTCATGCTATTGTCATCTCAATGAAATCAAAATGCTCCATGACCTCTGTCATAACAATGCTCCAAACCCTTGTGATCACAATATTCCCTATCACTTGTCATCACAATGCCCCATGACACACGTCATCACAATTATCAATGGTCTTCTCATCACAATGCTCAATACACTTGTCATCAAAATGCTCCCTGACACTTGTTGTCTGTATGCTCCTTGAACCCTGTCATGACAAGGCTCCATGCCTTTTTCATCACAATGATCCATGCCCTTTTCATCACAATGCTCCAAGACCCATGTAATCACAATGTTCCATGTCCTTGTCATCACAAAGCTCAATGATACATGCCATCAGAATGCTCCTTGGTCTTCTCCTCACAATGCTCCATGCCCTTGTCATCACAATGTGCCAAGACCCCTCTAATCACAATGCTCCATGCCCCTTTTATCAGTATGCTCCATGAGATTTTTCATCACAAGGCTCCATGGTTTTGCCATCACAATGCTCCAGGACCTTGTCATCACAATGCTTCACGACATTGTCATGAAAATTTTCAATGGCCCTTGTCATCATAATGCTCCAAGCCCTAATCATCAAAATGCTCCATTATATTTGTCATCACAATTCTCCATTACATTTTGCATCACAATGCTCCATGCCATTGTAATCGCAATGGACCATGACATATATCATCACAATGCTCCTTGACACCTGTCTTCACAATACTCCATGACGTTCTCATCAGAATGCTCCAGGCCCTGGTCATCACAATGCACCATGCCCACTGTCATCACAATAATCTATGAAACTTGTCAGAGCAATGCTCCATGCCCCTGTCATCATTATGCTCCATGCCCTTATCATCACAAAGCTACATGACACCTGACTTCACAATGCTCCGTGACTCCAGTCATCACAATGTTTCATAACGTTTGTCCTCACAGTGGTCCATGCCCGCATCATCACAAGGCTCTGTGACCTTTGTAACCACAATGCTCCACGAACTTTTCATCACAATGCTCTTTGACCCTTGTCATCACAATGCTCCATGCGCTGGTCAGCACAATGCTCCATGACACATGTCATCACAATGCACCATGCGCTTGTCATCACAGTGCTCCACAATCTTGTCATCACAATGCTCCTTAAAATTTGTCATCACAATGCTCCATGCACTTCTCATCAAAATGCTCTCTCACCACTGATATCACAATGTTACATCACTATTTGTCACATTACTCCTTCACCCCTGTCATCACAATGTTCCATGACTCCTGTCATCACAATGCTACATGCACTTATCACAATGTTCGATGACCCCTGACATCACAGTGTTCCATAACACCTGTCATCAAAATGTTCCATGACACTTTTCATCAAATTGCTCCAAGACCCTGTCATCAGAATGCTCCCTGCCCTTCTCATCACAATGCACCACGCCCTTGCCATCTAAATGCTCCGTGACCTTTGTCATCACAAAGATCCATGACCCCTGTCTTCACAATACACCGTGACTCCAGTCATCACAATGTTTCATAACGTTTGTCATCACAGTGGTCCATCCCCGTGTCATCACAAGGCTCTGTGACCTTTGTAACCCGAATGCTCCCTGAAATTTTCATCACAATTCTCTGTGACCCTTGTCATCTTAATGCTCCATGTCTTTTTCAGAACAATGCTCCATGACCATTGTCATCACAATGAGCCACGCGATTTTCATCACAACGGTCCACAACCTTGTCATTGAAATGCTCCATAAACCTTGTAATCACAATGCTCCATGCACTTCTCATCAAACTGCTCTCTCACACGAGATATCACAATGTTCCATCACTAGTCATCACAATACTCTCTCACCCCTGTAATCACAATGTTCCATGAAACTGTCATCACAATGCTACATCCCCTTATCAGCAAAATGTTCCATGACCCCTGACATCACAATGTTCCATAACCCCTGTCATCAAAATGCTCCATGACACTTTTCATCCCAAAGCTCCAAGACCCCTGACATCACAATGTTCTATAACCCCTGCCATCAAAATATTCCATTACACTTTTCATCAAATTGCTGCATGACCCGATCATCAAAATGCTCCCTGCCCTTCTCATCACAATGCACCATGCCCTTGTCATCAAAATGCTCCATGACTTGTCATCACAAAGCTCCATGACCCTTGGCATCACAATGCTCCATGTCATTGTCATCACAATGCTCCATAAACCCTCTTATCACATTGCTCCATGCCCTTGTCATCACAAAGAACCCTGATACTTGTCATCACAATGCTCGATGCCCTTCTCATCATAATGCTCCATGCCTTTGTCATTACCATCCTGAATGACCCATGTATCACAGTGCTCCGTGCCCTTGTCATCACAATGCTCCATGCCCACTCTCATCACAATAATCCATAAAATATTTCAGACCAATGTTCCATGCCCTTCTCATCAAAATGC
The DNA here is from genome assembly GCF_964341445.2 of Mesoplodon mirus. Taxonomy (NCBI): domain Eukaryota; kingdom Metazoa; phylum Chordata; class Mammalia; order Artiodactyla; family Ziphiidae; genus Mesoplodon; species Mesoplodon mirus. Next base: position 1,921,400 of record NW_028295746.1, on the reverse strand, counting down.
TCCATTACCCCTGTCATAACAGTGCAACATGACCCTTGCCATCAAAATGTTCCTCGGCCTAGTCATCACAAGGTTCCATGACACTTGTCATCACAATGCTTAAGACCCCTGAAACCACAATGCTCCACGACATTGTCATCAGAAAGCTCCATGACGCATGTCATCAGAATGTTTCATGGCCTTTTCATCACAATGCTCCATACCCTTGTCATCAGAATGCTCCATGACCCTTGTAATCAAAATGCTCCATGCCCCTTTTCATCTCAATGCTCCATGAACCCTGTCATCACAATGCACCATGCCCATCATCATAATGCTTCAGGCTATTGTCATCACAATGAAATCAATATTCTCCATGACCTCTGTCATCATAATGCTCCAAACCCTTGTGATCACAATGTTCCATAACACTTATCATCACAACACCCCATGACGCTCATCATCACAATTATCCATGGTCTTCTCATCACAATGCTCCATGATCTTTGTCATCACAATGCTCAATACACTTGTCGTCACAATGCTCCCTGACACTTGTCGTCAGTATGCTCCTTGAACCCTGTCATGACAAGGCTCCAGGCCTTTTTCATAACAATGATCCATGCCCTTTTTATCACAATGCTCCAAGATCCCTGTAATCACAATGCTCCATGCACATCTCATCAAAATGCTCTCTCACCAGAGATATCACAATGTTCCATCACTAGTCATTACAATACTCCCTCACCCCTGTAATCACAATGTTCCATGACACTGTCATCACAATGCTACATCCCCTTATCATCACAATGTTCCATAACCCCTGTCATCAAAATGCTCCATGACCCTTTTCTTCCCAAAGATCCAAGATCCCTGACATCACAATGTTTTATAACCCCTGCATCAAAATGTTCCTTTACACTTTTCATCAAATTGCTGCATGAACCGGTCATCAAAATGCTCCCTGATTTTCTCATCACAAAGCACCATGCCCTTGTCATCAAAATGCTCCATGAATTCTCATCACAAACTCCATGACCCTTGGCATCACAATGCTCCATGTCATTGTCACACAATGCTCCATGAACCTTCTTATCATATTGCTCAATGCCCTTGTCATCACAAAGCTCCATGACACTTGTCATCACAATGCTCGATGCCCTTCTCATCACAATGCTCCATGCCCTTGTCATTACAATCCTGCATGACCCATGTATCACAGTGCTCCGTGCCCTTGTCATCACAATGCTCCATGCCCACACTCATCACAATATTCCATGAAATATTTCAGACCAATGTTCCATGCCCTTCTCATCAAAATCTTGCATTACCCCTGTCATAACAATGCACCATGACCTATGCCATCAAAATGTTCCACGTCCTAGTCATCACAAGGTTCCATGACACTTGTCATCACAATGCTTAAGACCACTGAAATCACAATGCTCCATGCCCTTGTCATCACAAAGCTCCATGACGCAGGGCATCAGAATGTTCCATGGCCTGTTCATCACAATGCTCCATGCCCTTGTCATCACAATGTTGCAAGACCCTTGTAATCACAATGCTCCATGCCCCTTTTCATCTCAATGTTCCATGAACCCTGTCATCACAATGCACCCTGCCCATCATCATAACGCTTCAGGCTATTGTCATCACAATGAAATCAATATTCTCCATGACCTCTGTCATCATTATGTTCCAAACCCTTGTGATCACAATGTTCCACAACACTTATCATCACAACACCCCATGATGCTCATCATCACAATTATTCATGGTCTTATCATCACAATGCTCCATGATCTTTGTCATCACAATGCTCAATACACTTGTCATCACAATGCTCCATGACACTTGTCGTCAGTATGCTCCTTGAACCCTGTCATGACAAGGCTCCGTGCCTTTTTCATAACAATGATCCATGCCCTTTTTATCACAATGCTCCAAGATGCCTGTAATCACAATGCTCCATGCCCTTGTCATCACAAATCTCTATGACACATGACATCAGAATGCCCCATCGCCTTCTCATCACAATGCTCCATGCTCTACTCATCACAATGCTCCATGGCCAATACCATCACAATGCTCCATGACCACTGTCATCACAACACTCCATGACACCTGACAACACAATGATCTGGGACTCTTCTCTTTACAATCCTCCATTCCCTAGCCATCACAATGCTTCATGATCCCTGTCAACAAAACACTCCATGAACATTTTCAGCCCAGTGCTCCATGACCCTTGTCATCACAATGCTCCATGACCCCTGTATTCACAATGCTCCGTGATGATTGTCATCACTGTGCTCCCTGACACATGTCATCACAATGCTCCATGTCTTTGTCAGCAAAATGCTACATGACCTTGTCATTACAATGCTCTATGCGCTTGTCATCACAATACTCTATTTCCATTGTCATCACAATCCTCCATGAACCTTGGGATCACATTGCTTCATACCCCTGTCATCACAATGCTCCATGCTCCTTGAAATCAAAATGATCCATGACGTCTGTCATCACAAAGCTCCAAATCCTTGTGATCACAAAGTTCCATAACACTTGTCATCACAGTGCTCCATGATGCCTGTCATCACAATACTCCATGCCCTTTTCATCCCAATGCTCCATGAGCTTTGTCATCACAATTCTCAATACACTTGTCATCACAAAGCTCCCTGACCCTTTTCATCAGAATGCTCCTTCAAACCTGTCACGAAAAGGCACCATGCTTCTTTCATCACAATGCCCCATGCCATTTTCATCTCAATGCTCCATGCCATTCTCATTAAAATACTCCACAAGCTTGTCATCAGAATGCTCCATGACCCTTGTCATCACAGTTCTACATGCACTTGTCAGCACAATGTTCCCTGACCCTTGTCATAACAATGCTCCAAGCCATTGTCATCACAATGCTCCATTACCTTTGTCATCAGAATCCTCCATGACACTTGGCATCACAGTGCTCCATGCCATTGTCATCACATTGGGCCATTACTTATGTCATCACAATGCTTCCTGACACCTGTCTTCACAATACTGCATGACCTGGTCATCACATTGCGCCATGCCCTTGTCATCACAATGCGCCATTCCTACTGTCATCACAATGATCCATGAAACTTATTAGACCAATGTTCCATGCCCTTGTCATCACAATGCTCCATGCCCTTGTCATCACAAAACTCCATGACGCATGTCATCAGAATGCTCCATGGCCTTCTCATCACATTGTTCCATGCGCTAGTCATCACAATGCTCCAAGAACCCTGTAATCACAATGCTCCATGCCCATTTTCATCACAATGCTCCATGAGATTTGTCATCACAATTCTCCATGGACTTCTCATCACAATGCTCCAGGACCTTGTCATCACCATGCTCCAATCCCTTGTCATCATAATGCTCCATGACCACTGTCATCACAACACTCCGTGACACCTGACAACACAATGATCCTTGACTCTTGTCATCACAATGTTCCATTCCCTAGTCATCACAATGCTCCATGACACCTGTCACCACAATACTCCATGAACATTTTCAGCCCAATGTTCCATGACCCTTGTCATCACAATACTCCAAGCCATTGTCATCACAATGCTCCATTACCTTTGTCATCAGAATACTCCATGACACTTGGCATCACAATGCTCCATGACATTGTCATCACAATGGGCCATTACATATGTCATCACAATGCTCCCTGACACCTGTCTTCACAATACTGCATGACCTGGTCATCACAATGCTCCATGTCCTTTTCATCACAATGCACCATTCCAACAGTCATCGCAATAATACATGAAACATATTAGACCAATGATCCATGCCCTTGCCATCACAATTCTCCATTACCCCAGTCATAACAATGCTCCATGACCCCTGCCATCACGATGTTCCATGGCCTTGTCATCACAAGGCTCCATGACCCTTCTCATCACAATGATCCAAGAACCCTGTAATCACAATGCTCCACAACCTTCTCCTCACAATGCTCCATGGCCAATATCATCAAAATGCTCCATGACCACTGTCATCACAACACTCCATGACACTTGACAACCCAATGATCCGGGACTCATGTCATCACAATGCTCCATTCCCTAGTCATCACAATGCTCCATGACCCGTGTCATCACAATACTCCATGAACATTTTCAGCCAAGTGCTCCATGACACTTGTCATCCCAATGATCCATGCCTTTGTCATCCCAATGCTCCATGACCGGTGTATTCACAATGCTCCGTGACGCTTGTCATCACAGTGCTCCATGACACATGTCATCACAATTCTCCATGCCTTTGTCAGCAAAATGCTCCACGACCTTGTCATTATAATGCTTTATGCACTTGTCATCTCAATACACCATCTCCATTGTCATCACAATCCTCCATGAACCTTGTAATCACATTGCTTCATGCCCTTGTCATCACAATGCTCCATGCTCCTTGAAATCAAAATGAACCATGACCTCTGTCATCACAATGCTCCAAACCCTTTTGATCACATTGTTCCATAACAATTGTCATCACAACGCTACATGATGCCTGTCATCACAATACTTCATGCCCTTTTCATCACAATGCTCCATGACCTTTGTCATCACAATTCTCAATACACGTGTCATCACAATGTTCCCTGACACTTGTCGTCAGAATGCTCCTTGAACCCTGTCATGACAAGGCTCCATGCCTTTTTCATCACAATGCCCCATGCCGTTTTCATCACAATGCTCCATGCCATTGTCATCAAAATACTAAACAAGCTTGTCATCAGAATGCTCTATGACCCTTGTCATCACCATTCTCCATGAACTTGTCAGCACAATGCTCCAAGCCATTGTCATCACAATGCTCCAAGCCATTGTCAACACAATGCTCCATTACCTTTGTCATCAGAATCCTCCATGACACTTGGCATCACAATGCTCCATGCCATTGTCATCACAATGGGGCATGACATATGTCATCATAATGCTCCCTGACACCTCTCTTCACAATACTGCATGACATGGTCATCACAATGCTCCATGCCCTTGTCATCAAAATGTGCCATTCCAACTGTCATTGCAATAATCCATGCAACTTATTAGACCAATGTTCCATGCCCTTGTCATCACAATGCTCCATTCCCTTGTTATCACAATGCTCCATGACCCCTGTCATCACAATGCTCCGTGACTCCAGTCATCACAATGCTTCATGACCTTTGTCATCACAATGGTCCATGCCCTCGTCATCAACAGTCTCTGTGACCTTTTTAACCACAATGGTCCATGAACGTTTCTTCACAATGCTCTTTGACACTTGTCATCACAATGCTCCATGTGCTTGTCAGCACAATGCTCCATGACACATGACATTACAATGCACCATACGCTTGTCATCACAGTGCTCCACAATCTTGTCATCACAGTGCTCCTTAAAATATGTCATCACAGTGCTCCATGCACTTCTCATCAAAATGCTCTCTCACCACTGATATCACAATGCTACATCACAATTTGTCACAATACTCGCTCATCACTTTCATCACAATGTTCCATGACTCCTGTCATCACAATGCTACATGCACTTATCATCACAATATTCGATGACCCCTGACATCACAATGTTCCATAACACCTGTCATCAAAATGTTCCATGACACTTTTCATCAAATTGCTCCATGACCCTGTCATCAGAATGCTCCCTGCACTTCTCATCACAATGCACAGTGCCCTTGCCATCAAAATGCTCCATGACCTTTGTCATCACAAAGATCCATGACACTTGGCATCACAATGCTTCATATCATTGTCATCACAATGCTCCATGAACGCTCTCATCACATTGCTCCAGGCCCTTGTCTTCACAAAGCTCCATGACACATGTCATCAGAATGCTCCATGGCCTTCTCATCACAATGCTCCATGCCCTTGCCATCACAATGCTCCATTACCCCTCTCATAACAATGCTCCATGACCCTTGGCATCACGATGTTCCATGGTCTTGTCATCACAAAGCTCCATGACCCTTCTCATCACAATGCTCCAAGAACCCTGTAATCACAATGCTCTATGCCCTTTTTCATCTCAATGATCCATGAACCCTGTCATCACAATGCACCATGCCCATCATCATAATGCTTCATGCTATTGTCATCACAATGAAATCAAAATGCTGCATGACCTCTGTCATAACAATGCTCCAAACACTTGTGATCACAATATTCTGTAACACTTGTCATCACAAAGCTCAATGACGCATGCCATCAGAATGATCCTTGTTCTTCGCCTCACAATGCTCCATGCCCCTGTCATCCCAATGTTCCAAGACCCATGTAATCACAATGCTCCTTTCCCTTGTCATCAAAAAACTCCATGATGCATGTCATCAGAATGCTCCATGGCCTTCTCATCACAATGCTCCATGCCCTAGTCATCACAATGCTACAAGACCCCTGTAATCACAATGTTCCATTTCCGTTTTCATCAGAATGCTCCCTGAGACTTGTCATCACAAGTCTCCATGGTCTTCTCATCACAATGCTCCAGGACCTTGTCATTACCGTGCTCCATTCCCTTGTCATCACAATGCTCCATGACCCCTGTCATCACAATAATCTATGAATATTTTCAACCAAAGGCTCCACGACCTACTCATCACAATGCTCCATGTCCAATATCATCACAATGCTCCATGACCACTGTCATCACAACACTCCATGACACCTGACAAGACAATGATCCGGGACTCTTGTCATCACAATGCTCCATTCCCTAGTCATCACAATGCTCCATGACCCCTGTCATCACAGCACTCCATGAACATTTTCAGGCCATTGCTCCATGACACTTGTCATCACAATGATCCATGCCCTTGTCATCCCAATGCTCCATGACCCCTGTATTCACAATGATCCGTGACGGTTGTCATCACAGTGCTCCATGACACCTGTCATCACAATGCTCCATGCCTTTGTCAGCAAAATGCTACATGACCTTGTCATTATAATGCTCTATGCACTTGTCATCTCTATACTCCATTAGCATTCTCATCACAATCCTCCATGAACCTTGGGATCAGATTGCTTCATGCAGTTTTCATCACAGTGCTCCATGCTCCTTGAAATCAAAATGATCCATGACCTCTGTCATCACAATGCCCCAAACCCTTGTGATCACAATGTTCCATAACACTTGTCATCACAACGCTCCATGTTGCCTGTCATCACAATACTCCATGCTCTTTTCATCACAATGCTCCATGACCTTTGTCATCACAATGCTCAATACACTTGTCATCACAATGCTCCCTGACACTGGTCATCAGAATGCTCCTTGAACCCTGTCATGACAAGGCTCCATGCATTTTTCATCACAATGCCCCATGCGGTTTTCATCACAATGCTCCATGTCATTGTCAACAAAATACTCCACAAGCTTGTCATCAGAATGCTCCATGACCCTTGTCATCACAATTCTCCATGCACTTGTCAGCACAATGCTCCCTGACCCTTGTCATCACAATGCTCCAAGCCATTGTCATCACAATGCTCCATTACCTTTATCATCAGAATCCTCCATGACACTTGGCATCACAATGCTCCATGCCATTGTCATCACAATGGGCCATTACATATGTCATCACAATGCTCCCTGACACCTGTCTTCACAATACTGCATGACATGGTCATCACAATGCTCCATGCCGTTGTCATCACAATGTGCCATTCCAACTCTCATCACAATAATCCATGCAACATATTAGACCAATGTTCCATGCCCTTGTCATCACAATGCTCCATGCCCTTGTTATCACAATGCTCCATGACCCCAGTCATCACAATGCTCCGTGACTCCAGTCATCACTATGCTTCATGACCTTTGTCATCACAATGGTCCATGCCCTCGTCATCAACAGTCTCTGTGACCTTTTTAACCACAATGCTCCATGAACTTTTCTTCACAATGCTCTCTGACACTTGTCAACAAAATGCTCCATGTCTTTGTCAGCACAATGCTCCATGACACATGTCATCACAATGCACCATACACTTGTCATCACAGTGCTCCACAATCTTGTCATCACAATGCTCCTTTAAATTTGTCATCACAATGCTCCATGCACTTCTCATCAAAATGCTCTCTCACCACTGATATCACAATGCTACATCACTATTTGTCACAATACTCCCTCACCCCTGTCATCACAATGTTCCATGACTCCTGTCATCACAATGCTACATGCTCTTATCATCACACTGTTCGATGACCCCTGACATCACAGTGTTTCATAACACCTGTCATCAAAAAGTTCCATGACACTTCATCAAATTGCTCCATGACCCTGTCATCACAGTGCTCCCTGCCCTTCTCATCACAATGCACAACGCCCTTGCTATCAAAATGCTTCTTGACTTTTTTCATCACAAAGATCCATGACCTTTGGCATCACAATGCTCCATGTCATTGTCATCACAATGCTCCATGAACGCTCTCATCACATTGCTCCATGCCCTTGTCTTCACAAAACTCCATGACACATGTAATCAGTATGCTCCATGGCCTTCTCATCACAATGTTCCACGCCCTTGCCATCAGAATGCTGCATTACACCTGACATAACAATGCTCCATGACCCTTCTCATCACAATGCTCCAAGACCCCTGTAATCACAATGCTCTATGCCCCTTTTCATCTCAATGATCCATGAACCCTGTCATCACAATGCACCATGCCCATCATCATAATGCTTCATGCTATTGTCATCACAATGAAATCAAAATGCTCCATGACCTCTGTCATAACAATGCTCCAAACCCTTGTGATCACAATATTCCATAACACTTGTCATCACAATGCCCCATGATGCTCGTCATCACAATTATCAATGGTCTTCTCATCACAATGCTCCAAGATCTTTGTCCTCACAATGCTCAATACACTTGTCATCAAAATGCTCCCTGACACATTTTGTCTGTATGCTCTTTGAATCCTCTCATGACAAGGCTCTATGCCTTTTTCATCACAATAATCCATGTCCTTTTCATCACAGTGCTCCAAGACACATATAATCTCATTGCTCCATGCCCTTGTCATCACAAAGCTCAATGTTGCAGGCCATCAGTATGCTCCTTGGTCTTCTGCTCTCATTGCTCCATGCCCTTGTCATCACAATGTCCAAGACCCCTGTAATCACAATGCTCCATGCCCTTGTCATCAGAAAACTCCATGACGCATGTCATCAGAATGCTCCATGGCCTTCTCATCACAATGCTCCATGCCCTAGTCATCACAATGCTCCAAGACCCCTGTATTCACAATGCTCAATGCCCCTTTTCATCAGAATGCTCCTTGAGACTTGTCATCACAAGTCTCCATGGTCTTCTCATCACAATGCTCCAGGACCTTGTCATAACCATGCTCCATTCCCTTGTCATCACAATGTTCCATGACCCCTGTCATCACAATAATCCATGAACATTTTCAGCCCAATGCTTCACGACCTACTCATCACAATGCTCCATGGCAAATATCACAAAGCTCCATGACCACTGTTATCAAAACACTCCATGACTCCTGACAACACAATGATCCGGGAAACTTGTCATCACAATGCTCCATTCCCTAGTCATCACAATGCTCCATGACCCCTGTCATCACAATACTCCATGTACATTTTCAGCCCAATGCTCCATGACCCTTGTCATCACATTGAACCATGCCCTTGTCATCCCAGTGCTCCATGACACCTGTATTCACAATGCTCCGTGACTCCAGTCATCACAATGCTTCATAAGGTTTGTCTACACAACGGTCCATGCCCGCATCATCACAAGGCTCTGTGACCTTTGAAACCACAATGCTCCATGAACATTTCATCACAATTCCCCGTGACCCTTGTCATCACAATGCTCCATGCGTTTTTCAGAACAATGCTCCATGACCCTTGTCATCACAATGTGCCATGCACTTTTCATCACAATGATCCACAACCTTGTCATCGTTATGCTCCATAAACCTTGTAATTACAATGCTCCATGAACTTCTCATCCAAATGCTCTCTCACATGAGATATCACAATGTTCCATCACTAGTCATCACAATCCTCCCTCACCCATGTTATCACAATGTTCCATGAGCCCTGTCATCACAATGCTACATCCCATTATCAGCACAATGTTCCATGACCCCTGACATCACAATGTTCCATAACCCCTGTCATCAAAATGCTCCATGACCCTTTTCATCCCAAAGACCCAAGACCCCTGGCATCACAATGTTCTATAACCCCTGCCATCAAAATGTTCCATTACAATTTTCTTCAAATTGCTGCATGACCCGGTCATCAAAATGCTCCCTTCCCTTCTCATCACAATGCACCACACCCTTGTCATCAAAATGCTCCATGACCTTTGTCATCACAAAGCTCCATGACCCTTGGCATCACAATGCTCCATGTCATTGTCATCACAATGCTCCATGAACCCTCTGATCACATATCTCCATGCCCTTGTCATCACAAAGTTCCATGACACTTGTCATCACAATGCTCGATGCCCGTCTCATCACAATGCTCCATGCCCTTGTCATTACAATCCTCCATGACCCATGTATCACAGTGTTCCGTGCCCTTGTCATCACAATGCTCCATGCCCACTCACATCACAATAATCCATGAAACATTTCAGACCAATGCTCAATGCCCTTCGCATCACAATGCTCCATTACCTCTGTCATAACAATGCTTCATGACCCCTGCCATCACAATGTTCCATGGCCTTGTCATCACAAGGCTCCATGCCCTTGTTATCACAATGTTCCAACACCCCTGTAATCAGAAAGCTCCGTGCCCGTTTTCATCAGTATGCTCCATGAGACTTGTCATCACAAGGCTCCATGGTTTTACATCACAATGCTCAAGGACCTTGTCATCACAATGCTTCATGACATTGTCATGAAAATTCTCAATGGCCCTTTTCATCATAATGCTCCAAGCCCAAGTCATGACAATGCTCCATTATATTTGTCATCACATCCTCCATTACATTTGACATCACAATGCTCCATGCCATTGTCATCACAATGGACCATGGCATATGTCATCAAAATGCTCCCTGACAACTGTCTTCACAATACTCCATTCCCTTGTCTTCACAATGCTCCATGCCCTTGTCATCACAATGCACGATGTCCACTGTCATCACAATAATCTATGAAACTTGTCAGACCAATGCTCCATGCCCCTGTCATAACAATGCTCCATGCCCTTGTCATCACAATGCTCCATGATCCCTGTCATCACAATGTTCCGTGACTCCAGTCATCACAATGCTTCATAACGTTTGCCATCATAACGGTCCATGCCCGCATCATCACAAGGCTCTGTGACCTTTGTAACCACAATGCTCCATGAAGTTTTCATCACAATGCTCCGTGATCCTTGTCATCACAATGCTCCATGCCTGTGTCAGTACAATGCTCCATGACCCTTGTCATCACAATGTGCCATGCGCTTTTCATCACAATGATCCACAACCTTGTCATCGCTATGCTCCATAAACCTTGTAATCACAATGCTCCATGCACTTCTCATCCATATGCTCTCTCTCATGAGATATCTCAATGTTCCATGACTAGTCATCACAATCCTCCCTCACCCCAGTTATCACAATGTTCCATGACCCCTATCATCACAATGCTATATCCCCTTATCAGCACAATGTTCCATGACCCCTGACATCACAATGTTCCATAACCCATGTCATCAAAGTGCTCCATGACCCTTTTCATCCCAAAGCTCCATGAACCCTGGCATAACAATGTTCTATAACCCCTGTCATCAAAATAATTCATTACATGTTTCTTCAAATTGCTGCATGACCCTGTCATCAAAATGCTATCTGCAATTCTCATCACAATGCACCACACACTTGTCATCAAAATGCTCCATGACCTATGACATCACAAACTCCATGACCGTTGGCATCACAATGCTCCATGTCATTGTCATCACGATGCTCCATGAACCCTCTCATCACATTGCCCCATGCCCTTGTCATTACAATCCTCCATGACTCATGTATCACAGTGTACCATGCCCTTATCATCACAATGCTCCATGCCCACACTCATCACAATAATCCATGAAATATTTCAGACCAATGCTCAATCCCCTTCTCATCACAATGTTCCATAACCTCTGTCATAAAAATGCTCAATGCCCCTGCCATCACACTGTTCCTCGGCCTTGTCATCACAAGGCTCCATGACCCTTGTCATCACAATGCTCCAAGACCCCTGTAATCACAATGCTCAATGCCCTTGTCATCACAAAGCTCCATGACGCATGTCATTAGAATGTTCCATGGTTTCTCCTCACAATGCTCCATGCCCTTGTTATCACAATGCTCCAAGACCACTGTAATCACAAGGTTGCATGCCCCTTTTCATCAGAGTGCACCATAAGAATTGTCATCACAAGTTTACATGGTCCTCTAATCAAAATGCTCCAGGACCTTGTTGTCACCATGCTCCATTCCCTTGTCATCACAATGCTCCATGACCCCTGTCATCACAATAATCCATGAATATTTTCAGCCCTATTGTCCATGACCTTCTCATCACAATGCTCCATGACCAATATCATCACAATGCTGAATGACCTCTGTCATCACAATACTCCATGACCCCTGACAACACAATGATCCGGGACTCTTGTCATCACAATGCTCCAAGACCCATGTAATCACAATGCTCCATGACCCCTGTCATCAAAATACTCCATGAACTTTTTCAGCCTAAAATTCCATGACCCTTGTCATCACAATGATCCATGCCGTTGACATCCCAATGCTCCATGACCCCTGCATTCACAATGCTCTGTGACGCTTGTCATCACAGTGCTCCATGACACCTGTCATCACAGTGCTCCATGCCTTTGTCAGCAAAATGCTACATGACCTTGTCATTACAATGCTCTATGCGCTTGTCATCACAATACACCATTACCGTTGTCATCACTATCCTCCATGAACCTTGGGATCACATTAGTTCATGCCCTTGTCATCCCAGTGCTCCTTGCTCCTTGAAATCAAAATGATCCATGCCCTCTGTCATCACAATGCTCCAAACACTTGTGATCACAATGTTCCATAACCCTTGTCATCACAATGCTCCATGATGCCTGTCATCACAATAATCCATGCCCTTTTCATCACAATGCTCCATGACCTTTGTCATCACAATTCTCAATACACTGGTCATCACAATGCTCCCTGACACTTGTCGTCAGAATGCTCCTTGAACCCTGTCACGAAAAAGCTCCATGCCTTTTTCATCACAATGACCCATGCCGTTTTCATCACAATGCTCCATGCCATTGTCATCAAGATACTCCACAAGCTTGTCATCAGAATGCTCCATGACCCTTGTCATCACAATTCTCCATGCACTTGTCAGCACAATGGGCCAATACATATGTCATCAGAATGCTCTCTGACACCACTTTTCACAATACTGCATGACCTGGTCATCACAATGCTCCTTGCCCTTATCATCACAATGCTCCATTACCTCTGTCATAACAATGCTCCATGACCCCTGCCATCACAATGTTCCACGGCCTTGTCATCACACTGCTCCATGACCCTTGTCGTCACAATGCTCCAAGACACCTGTAATCACAAAGCTCCATGCCCTTGTCATCACAAAGCTCCATGACGCATGTCATCAGAATGTTCCATGGCCTTCTCCTCACAATGCTCCATGTCCTTGTCATCACAATGCTCCATGCCCTTGTTATCACAATGTTCCATGACCCCTGTCATCACAGTGCTCCGTGAATCCAGTCATCACAATGCTCCATGACCTTTGTCATCACAATGGTCCATGCCCTCATCATCAACCGTCACTGTGACATTTTTAACCACAATGCTCCATGAACATTTCATCACAATGCCCTTTGACCCTTGTCATCACAATGCTCTATGCCTTTCTCAGCACAATTCTCCATGCACTTTTCATCACAATCCTCCATGACCCCTGGTATCACAATGCTCCGTGACTCCAGTCATCACAATTCTTCATAACATTTGTCATCACAGTGGTCGATACCAGCGTCATCACAAGGCTCTGTTACCTTTGTAACCACAGTGCTCCATGAACTTTTCATCACAATGCTCCGTGACCCTTGTCATCACAATGCTCCATGTCTTTGTCAGAACAATGCTCCATGACCCTTGTCATCACAATATGCCATGCCGTTTTCATCACATTGATCCACAACCTTGTAATCGCTATGCTCCATAAACCTTGTAATCACAATGCTCCATGCATTTCTCATCCAAATGCTCTCTCACATGAGATATCACAATGTTCCATCACTAGTCATCACAATCCTCCCTTACCCTTGTTATCAAAATGTTCCATGACCTCTGTCATCAAAATGCTACATCCCCTTATCAGCACAATGTTCCATAACCCATGACATCACAATGTTCCATAATCCCTGTCATCAAAATGTTCCATGAACCTTTTCATCCCAAAGCTCCATGACCCCTGGCATCACATTGTTCTATAACCCCTGCCATCAAAATGTTCCATTACATTTTTCATCAAATTGCTGCATGACCCTTTCATCAAAATGTTCCCTGCCCTTCTCATAACAATGCACCATGCCCTTGTCATCAAAATGCTCCATGACCGTTGTCATCACAAAACTCCATGACCCTTGGCATCACAATGCTCCATGCCATTGCCATCACAATGCTCCATGAACCCTCTCATCACATTGATCCATGCCCTTGTCATCACAAAGCTCCATGACACTTGTCATCACAATGCTCGATGACCTTCTCATCACAATGCTCCATACCCTTGTCATTACAATCCGCCATGACCCATGTATCACAGTGTACCGTCCCCTTGTCATCACAATGCTCCATGCCCACTCTCATCAAAATAATCTATGAAACATTTCAGACCAATGCTCAATGCCTTTCTCATCACAATGCTCCATTACCTCTGTCATAACAATGCTCCATGACCTCTGCCATCACAAAGTTCCACGGCCTTGTCATCACAAGTCTCCAAGACCCTTGTCATCACAATGCTTCAAGACCCATGTAATCACAATGCTCCATGCCGTTGTCATCACAAATCTCCATGATTCCTGTCATCAGGATATTCCATGGCCTTCTCCTCACAATGCTCCATGCCCTTGTCATCAAAATGCTCCAAGACACCCGTAATCACAATGCTCCACGCCCCTTTTCATCAGAATGCTCCATGAGACTTGTCATCACAAGTCTCCATGGTCATCTCATCACAATGCTCCAGGACCTTGTCATCACCATGCTCCATTCCCTTGTCTTCACAATGCTCCATGACCCCTGTCATCACAATACTCCATGAGTATTTTCAGCCCAATGCTCCATGAACTTCTCATCACAATGCTCCATGACGAATATCATCACAATGCTCCATGACCACTGTCATCATACACACCATGACAGATGACAACACAATGATCCGGGACACTTGTCATCACAATGGTCAAACACCCCTGTAATCACAATGCTCCATGACCCCTGTCATCACAATACTCCATGAACATTTTCAGCCCAATGCTCCATGACCCTTGTCATCAGAATGATCCAGGCCCTTGTCATCCCAATGCTCCATGACCCCTGTATTAACAATGATCCGTGACGCTTGTCATCACAGTGCTCCATGAAACCTGTCATCACAATGCTCCATGCCTTTGTCAGCAAAATGCTACATGACCTTGCCATTAAAATGCTCTATGCGCTTGTCATCACAATATTCCATTACCATTGTCATCACAATCCTCCATGAACCTTGGGATCACATTGCTTCATGTCCTTGTCATCACAATGCTCCATGTTCCTTGAAATCAATATGATCCATGACCTCTGTCATCACAATGTTCCAAACCCTTGTGATCACAATGTTCCATAACACTTGTCATCACAACGCTCCATGATGCCTGTCATCACAATACTCCATGTACTTTCCAACACAATGATCCATGCCATTTTCATCACAATTCTCCAAGACCCCTGTAATCACATTATTCTATGCCCTTGTCATCACAAAGCTCCATGACGCATGTCATCAGAATGCTCCATGGGCTTCTCCTCATAATGCTCCATGCCCTTGCAATCATAATGCTCCAAGACCACTGTAATCACAATGCTCCTTGCCCCTTTTCATCAGAATACTCCATGAGACTTGTCATCACAAGTCTCCATGGTCTTCTCATCACAATGCTCCAGGACATTGTCATCACCATGCTCCATTCCCTTGTCATCAAAGTGCTCCATTACCACTGTCATCACAACACTCCATGACACCTGACAACACAACGATCCGGGACTCTTGTCATCACAGTGTTCTATACCCTACTCATCACAATGCTCCATGACCCCTGTCATCACAATTCTCCATGAATATTTTGCGCCCAATGCTCCATGCCTTTGTCAGAAAAATTTTCCATGACCCTTGTCATCACAATGTGCCACGCAATTTTCATCGCAACCGTCCAAAATTTGTCATGGCAATGCTTCATAAATCTTGTAATCACAATGCTCCCTGCCCTTCTCATCACAATGCTCCATTACCCCTGTCATAACAATGCTCCATGACCCCTGCCATCACAATGTTCCAAGGCCTTGTCATCACAAGGCTCCATGACACTTGTCATCACAATGCTCCAAGACCCCTGTGATCACAATGCTCCATGCCCTTGTCATCACAAAGCTCCATGACACATGTCATCAGAAAGTTCCATGTCCTCCTCATCAAAATGCTCCCTGCCCATGTCATCACAGTGCTCCAAGACCCCTGTAATCACAATGCTCCATGTCCCTTTTCATCTCAATGCTCCATGAACCCTGTCATAACAATGCATCATGCCCATCATCATAATGCTTCCGGCTATTGTCAGCACAATGAAATCAAAGTTCTCCATGACCTCTGTCATCACAATGCTCCGTGACACCTGTCATAACAATACTCCATGAACATTTTCAGCCCAATGCTCCATGACACTTGTCATCACAATGATCCATGCCCTTGTCATCCTAATGCTACATGACCCCTGTATTCACAATGCTCCGTGACGCTTGTCATCACAGTGCTCCATGACACGTGTCATCACAATGCTCCATGTCTTTGTCAGCAAAATGCTACATGACCTTGTCATTACAATGCTCTATGCCCTTGTCATCACAATAATGCATTACCACTGTCATCACAATCCTCCATGAACCTTGGGATCACATTGCTTCATGCCCTTGTCATCACAATGCTCCATGCTCCTTGAAATCAAAATGTTCCATGACCTCTGTCATCACAATGCTCCAAACCCTTGTGATCACAGTGTTCCGTAACACTTGTCATCACAACACTCCATGATGACTGTCATCACAATACTCCATGCCCTTTTCATCACAATGCTCCATGACCTTTGTCATCACAATTCTCAATATACTTGTCATCAGAATGCTCCCTGACACTTGTCATGAGAATGCTCCTTGAACACTGTCACGAAAAGGCTCCATGCATTTTTCATCACAATGCCCCATGCCGATTTCATCACAATGCTCCATGCCACTGTCATCAATATACTCCAAAAGCTTGTCATCAGAATGCTCCATGACCATTGTCATCACAATTCTCCATGCACTTGTCAGCACAATGCTCCCTGACCCTTGTCTTCCGAATGTTCCAAGCCATTGTCATCACAATGCTCCATTACATTTGTCATCAGAATCCTCCATGACACTTGGCATCACAATGCTCCATGCCATTGTCATCACAATGGGCCATTACATATGTCATCACAATGCTCCCTGACACCTGTCTTCACAATACTGCATGACCTGGTCATCACAATGCTCCATGCCCTTGTCATCACAATGTGCCATTCAAACTGTCATCGCAATAATCCGTGAAACTTATTAGGCCAATGCTCCATGCCCTTGTCATCACAGTGCTCCATGCCCTAGTTATCACAATGCTCCATGACCCCTGTCATCACAATGTTCCGTGACTCCAGTCATCACAATGCTTCATGACCTTTGTCATCACAATGGTCCATGACCTCGTCATCAACAGTCTCTGTGACCTTTTTAACCACAATGTTCCATGAACTTTTCATCACAATGCTCTTTGACCGTTGTCATCACAATCCTCTGTGCCTTTCTCAGCACAATGATCCATGACCCTTGTCATCACAATGCTCCATGCCCTTGTCATCACAATGCGCCATTCCAACTGTCATCACAATAATCCATGAAACTTATTAGTCCAATGATCCATGCCCTTGTCATCACAATGCTCCATGCCCTTGTTATCACAATGCTCCGTGACCCCTGTCATCACAATGCTCCGTGACTCCAGTCATCACAATGCTTCATGACCTTTGTCATCACAATGATCCATGCCCCCGGCATCAACAGTCTCTGTGACCTTTTTAAGCACAATGCTCTATGAAGTTTTCATCACAATGCTCTTTGACCCTTGTCATCACAATGCTCTATGCCTTTCTCAGCACTATGCTCCATGCCCCTTGTCATCACAATGTTCCATGCGCTTGTCAGCACAATGCTCCATGACATATGTCATCACAATGCACCATGCGCTTGACATCACAGTGCTCCACAATCTTGTCATCACAATACTCCATAAACCTTGTCATCACAATGCTCCATGCACTTCTCATCAAAATCTTCTCACACCACTGATATCACAATGTTAAATCACTATTCGTCACCATACTCCCTCACACCTGTCATCAAAATGTTCCATAACTCCTGTCATCACAATGTTACATAACCCCTGTCATCAAAATGCTCCATGATCCTTTTCATCAAAAAGCTCCATGACCCATGACATCACAATGTTCCATAACCCTTGTCATCAAAATGTTCCTTGACCCTTTTCATCAAATTGCTCCGTGACTCCTGTCACCACAATGCTACAGGCATTATCATCACAACGTTGGATGAACCGTGACATCCCAATGTTCTATACCCCTATCATGAAAATGCTACATGACCATTTCCATCAAAGTGCTCCATGACCCGTGACATCACAATGTTCCATAACCCCTGTCATCAAAATGTTCCTTTACACTTTTCATCAAATTGCTCCAAGACCCTGTCATCACAATGCTCCAAACCATTGTGATCACAATATTCCATAACATTTGTCATCACAGTGCCCCATGACGCTCGTCATCACATTATCCATAGTCTTCTAATCACAATGCTCAATGACCTTTGTCATCACAATGCTCAATACACTTGTCATCAATATGCTCCCTGACAATTGTTGTTTGTATGCTCCTTGAACCCTCTCATGACAAGGCTCCATGCATTTTTCATCACAATGATCCATGCCCTTTTCATCACAATGCTCCAAGACCCCTGTAATCAGAATGCTCCATGCCCTTGTCACCAAAATGCTCCATGACCTTTGTCATCACAAAGATCCATGACACTTGGCATCACAATGTTCCATGTCATTGTCATCACAATGCTCCATGAACGATCTCATCACATTGCTTCATGCACTTTTCATGACAAAGCTCCATGACACATGTCATCAGAATGCTCCATGCCCTTCTCATCACAGTGCTCCATGCCCTGGCCATCACGATGCACCATGTCCACTGTCATCACAATAATCTATGAAACTTGCAAGACCAATGGTCCATGCTCCTATCATCAAAATACTCCATGACCTTGTCATCACAAAGCTCCATGACGCATGTCATCAGAATGCAGCATGGCCGTCTCATGACAATGCTCCATGCCCTTGTCATCACAATGCTCCAAGACCACTGTAAGCACAATGCTCCATGCCCCTTTTCATCAGAATGCTGCATGAGAATTGTCATCACAAAGCTCCATGACACATGTCATCAGAATGCTGCATGGCCGTCTCATGACAATGCTCCATGCCCTTGTCATCACAATGCTCCCAGACCACTGTAGTCACAGTGTCCCATACCAATTTTCATCAGAATGCTCCATGAGATATGTCATCACAAGTCTCCATGGTCTTCTCATCACAATGCTCCTTTCCCTTGTCATCACAATGCTCCATGACCCCTGTCATCACAATACTCCATGAATATTATCAGCCCAATGATTCATGACCTTCTCATCACAATGCTCCATGACCAATATCATCACAATGCACCATGACAGCTGTCATCACAACACTCCATGACACCTGACAACACAATGATCTGGGACTCTTATCATCACAATGCTCCATTCCCTAGTCATCACAATGCTCCATGACCCCTGTCATCACAATGCTCCGTGACATCGGTCATCACAATGCTTCATAACGTTAGTCATCACAGTGTTGCATGCCCGCGTCATCACAAGGCTCTTTGACTTTTGTAACCACAATGCTCCATGAACTTTTCATCACAATGCTCCCTGTCCATCGTCATCATAATGCTCCATGGCACATGTCATCAGAATGCTCCATGGCCTTCTCATCACAATGTTCCATGTCCTTGCCATCACAATGCTCCATTACCCCTGTCATAACAATGCTCCATGATCCCTGCCATAACGATGTTCCATGGCCTTGTCATCACAGGGTTCCATGACCCTTCTCATCACAATGCTCCAAGACCCCTGTCATCACAATGCTCCATGCTCCTTTTCATCTCAATGATCCATGAACCCTGTCATCACAAAGCACCATGCCCATCATCATAATGCTTCATGCTATTGTCATCACAATGAAATCAAAATGCTCCATGACCTCTGTGATCACAATGCTCCAAATCCTTGTGATCACAATATTCCATAACATTTGTCATCACAGTGCCCCATGACGCTCGTCATCACATTATCCATAGTCTTCTAATCACAATGCTCAATGACCTTTGTCATCACAATGCTCAATACACTTGTCATCAAATGCTCCCTGACACTTGTTGTCTGTACTCTCCTTGAACCCTGTCATGACAAGTTTCCATGCCATTTTCATCACAATGATCCATGCCCTTTTCATCACAGTGTTCCAAGACCCCTTTAAACACAATGGTCCATGCCCCTATTCAACAGTATGCTCCATGAGATTTGTCATCACAAGGCTCCATGGTTTTCTCATCACAATGCTCCAGGACATTGTCATCACAATGCTTCACGACCTTGTCATGAATATTCTCAATGGCCCTTGTCATCATAATGCTCCAAGCCCTAGTCATCACAATGCTCCATTATATTTGTCATCACAATCCTCCATTTCATTTGGCATCACAATGCTCCCTGCCATTGTCATCGCAATGGACCATGACATATGTCATCACAATGCTCCCTGACACATATCTTCAAAATAATCCATGACCTTCTCATCACAATGCTCCATGCCCTTGTCATCACAATGCACCATGTCCACTGTCATCACAATAATCTATGAATCTTGTCAGACCTATGCTCCATGCCCCTGTCATCAAAATGCTCCATGCCCTTGTCATCACAACGCTCCATGAACCCTGTCATCACAATGCTCTGTGACTCCAGTAATCACAATGCTTCATAACATTTGTCATCACAATGGTCCATGCCCACGTCATCACAAGGCTCTGTGACCTTTGTAACCACAGTGCTCCATGAACATTTCATCACAATGCTCCGTGACCCTTGTAATCACAATGCTCCATGCTTTTGTCAGAAAAATTTTCCATGACGCTTGTCATCACAATGTGCCACGTGCATTTCATCACAACGGTCCACAAATTTGTTATGGCAATGCTCCATAAACCTTGTAATCACAATGCTCCATGCCCTTCTCATCACAATGCTCCATTACACCTGTCATAACAGTGTTCCATGACCCCTGCAATCACAATGTTCCACGGCCTTGTCATCACAAGGCTCCATGACACTTGTCATCACAATGCACCAAGACCCCTGTAATCACAATGCTCCATGCCCCTGTCATCACAATACTCCATGAACATTTTCAGCCCAATGCTCCATGACCCTTGTCATCACAATGATCCATGCCCTTGTCATCCCAATGCTCCATGACCCCTGAATTCACAATGCTCCGTGATGCCTGTCATCACAGTGCTCCATGACACCTGTCATCACAATCCTCCATGCCTATGTCAGCAAAATGCTACATGACCTTGTCATGACAATGCTCTATGCGCTTGTCATGACAATTCTCCATTACCATTGTCATCACAATCCTCCATGAAATTTGGGATCACATTGCTTCATGTCCTTGTCATCACAATGCTCCATGCTCCTTGAAATCAAAATGATCCATGACCTCTGTCATCACAATGCTCCAAACACTTTTGATCACAATGTTCCATAACACTTTTCAACACAACGCTCCATGATGCCTATCATCACAATACTCCATGCCATTTTGATCACAATGCTCCATGACCTTTGTCATCACAATTCTCAATACACTTGTCATCACAATGCTCCCTGACACTTGTCGCCAGATTGCTCCTTGAACCCTGTCACGAAAAGGCTCCATGCCTTTTTCATCACAATGCCCCATGCCGTTTTCATCACAATGCTCCATGCCATTGTCATCAAAATACTCCACAAGCTTGTCATCAGAATGCTCCATGACGCTTGTCATCACAATGCTCCATGCCCTTGTCAGCACAATGCTCCATGACCCCTGTCATCACCATGCTCCGTTACTCCAGTCATCACAATGCTTCATAACCTTTGTCATCACAATGGTCCATGCCCTCGTCATCAACAGTCTCTGTGACCTTTTTAACCACAATTCTCCATGAACTTTTCATCATAATGCTCTTTGACCCCTGTCATCACAATGCTCTATGCCTTTCTCACCACAATGCTCCATGACCCTTGTCATCAGAATGCTCCATGCACTTGTCATCACAGTGCTCCACAATCTTGTCATCACAATGCTCCATAAACGTTGTCATCACAATGCTCCATGCACTTCTCATCAAAATGCTCTCTCACCACTGATATCACAATGATACATCACTATTCGTCACAATACTCCATCACCCCTCTCATCACAATGTTCCATGACTCCTGTCATCACAGTGCTACATGCACTAATCATCACAATGTTCGAAGACCCCTGAATCACAATGTTACATAACCCCTGTCATCAAAATGCTCCATGACCCTTTTCATCAAAATGCTCCATGACCCCTGACATCACAATGTTCCATAAACACTGTCATCAAAATATTCCATGACCCTTTTCATCAAATTGCTCCATGACACTGTGATCACAATGCTCCTTGCCCTTTTCATCACAATGCACAATGACATTGTCATCAAAATGCTCCCTGACACTTGTTGTCTGTATGCTCCTTGAACCCTGTCATGCCGAGGCTCCATGCCTCTTTCATCACAATGATCCATGCCTTTTTCTTCACAGTCCTCCAAGACCCCTCTAATCACAATGCTCCATGCACTTGTCATCACAAAGCTCAATGACGCATGTCATCAGAATGCTCCTTGTCCGTCTCCTCAAAATGCTCCATGCCCTTGTCATCACAATGTTCCAAGACCCCTGTATTCACAATGCTCCATGCCCCTTTTCATCCGTATGCTCCTTGAGACTTGTCATCACAAGGCTCCATGGTTTTCTCATCACAATGCTCCAGGACATTGTCATCACAATGCTTCACGACCTTGTCATGAAAATTCTCAATGGCCCTTGTCATCATAATGCTCCAAGCCCTAGTCATCACAATACTCCATTATATTTGTCATCACAATCCTCCATTACATTTGGCATCAAAATGTTCCATGCCATTGTCATCGCAATGGACCATGACATATATCATCCCAATGCTCGCTGACACCTGTCTACACAATACTCCATGACATTCTCATCACAATGCTGCATGTCCTTGTCATCGCAGTCGACCATGACATATGTCATCACAATGCTCCTTGACACCTGTCTTCACAATAATCCATGACCTTCACATCACAATGCTGCATGCCCTTGTCATCACAATGCACCATGCCCACTGTCATCACAATAATCTATGAAACTTTTCAGACCAATGCTCCATGCACCTGTCATCACAATGCTCAATGTCCTTGTCATCACAATGCTCCATGACCCCTGTCATCACAATGCTCCGTGACTCCAGTCATCACAATGCTTCATAATGTTTGTCATCACAGTGCTCCATGCCGCAGTCATCACAAGGCTCTGTGACCATTGTAACCACAATGCTCCATGAAATTTTCATCACAATGCTGCATGACACTTGTTATCACAATGTTCCTTGCCTTTGTCCGAACAATGCTCCATGACCCTTGTCATCACATTGCGCTACACACTTTTCATTACAAAGGTTCACAAACTTGTCATTGCTATGCTCCATAAACCTTGTAATCACAGTGATCCATGCACTTCTCATCAAAATGATCTCTCACCAGATATATCACAATGTTCCATCACTAGTCATCACCATACTCCCTCATCCCTGTAATCACAATGTTCCATGACCCCTGTCATCTCAATGCTACATCCACTTATCATCACAATGTTCCATGACACCTGACATCACAATGTTCCACAACCCCTGTCATCAAAATGCTCCATGACCCTTTTCAACCCAAAGCTCCACGACCAATGACATCACAATATTCTATAACCCCTCTCATCAAAATATTCCATTACACTATTCCTCAAATTGCTGCATGACAGTGTCATCAAAATGCTCCCTGCCCTTCTCATCACAATGCACCACACACTTGTCATCAAAAGGCTCCATGACCTTTGTCTTCACAAAGCTCCATGATCATTGATATCACTATGCTCAATGTCATTGTCATCACAATGCTCCATGAACCCTCTCATCACATTGCTTAATGACCTTGTCATCAGAAAGCTCCATGACACTTGTCATCACAATGCTCTATGCCGTTCTCATCACAATGCTCCATGCCTTTGTCTTTACATTCCTCCATGACCCATGTAACAGTGTTCCCTGGCCATGTCATCACAATGCTTCATGCCCACTCTCATCACAATAATCCATGAAATATTTCAGACCAATGTTCAGTGCTCTTCTCATCACAATGCTCCATTACCTCTGTCATAACAATGCTCCATGACGCCTGCCATCACAATTTTCCACGGACTTGTCATCACAAGGCTCCATGACCCTTGTCATCACAATGCTCCTAGACCCCTGTAATCACAATTCTCCATGCCCTTGTCATCACAAAGCTCCATGTCGTATGTCATCAGAATATTCCATGTCTTTCTCATCACAATTCTAAATGCCCGCTTCATCACAATGCTCTAAGACCCCTGTAATCACAATGCTTCATGTCCTTTTTCATCAGTATGCTCCATGAGACTTCTCATCACAAGGCTCCATGGTCTTCTCATCACAATGCTCCATGCCCTTGTCATCACACTGCCCCATGACCCCTGTCATCACAATGCTCCGTGACTCCATTCATCACAATGCTCCATGACCTTTGTCATCACAATGGTCCATTACCGAGTCATCAAAAGTCTCTGTGATATTTTTTACCAAAATGTTCCATGAAATTTTCATCACAGTGCTCCATGCCTTTGTCAGAACAATGCTCCATGACCCTTGTCATCACAATGTGCCACGTGCTTTTCATCACAACGATCCACAACCTTGTCATCGATATGCTCCATAAACATTATATTCCCAATGCTCCATGCACTTCTCATCAAAATGCTCTCTCACATGAGATATCATAATGTTCCATCACTAGTCATCACATTACTCCCTCACCCCTGTAATCACAATGTTCCATGACCCCTGTCATCACAATGCTACCTCCCCTTATCATCACAATATTCCATGACCCCTGGCATCACAATGTTCCACAACCCCTGTCATCAAAATGCTCCATGACCCTTTTCATCCCAAAGCTCCATGACCCCTGACATCACAATGTTCTATAACCCATGTCATCAAATTGTTCCATTACAATTTTCATCAAATTGCTGCATGACCCTGTCCTCAAACTCCTCCCTGCCCTTCTCATCACAATGCACCACGCCCTTGTCATCAAAATGCTCCATGACTTTTGTCATCACAAAGCTCCATGACCCTTGACATCACAATGCTCCATGTCATTGTCTTCACAATGCTCCATGAACCCTCTCATCACATTGCTCCATGCCCTTGTCATCACAAAGCTCCATGACACTTGTCATCACAGTGCTCAATGCCCTTCTCATCACAATGCTCCATGCCCTTGTCATTACAATCCTCCATGACCAATGTATCACAGCGTTCCGTGCTCTTGTCATCACAATGCTCCATGCCCACTCTCATGCCAATAATCCATGAAATATTTCACAACAATGCTTCCTGCCCTTCTCATCACAATGCTGCACTACACCTGTCATAACAATGTTTCATGACCCCTGCCATCACAATGTTCCACGGCCTTGTCATTCACAAGGCTCCATGACACTTGTCATCACAATGTTCCAAGAACACTAATCACAATGCTCCATGCCCTTGTCATCAGAAAGCCCCATGACGCATGTCATCAGAATGTTCCATGGACTTCTCATCACAATGCTCCATTCCCTTGTCATCACAATGCTCCAAGACCCTTGTTATCAAAATGCTCGATGCCCCTTTTCATCTCAAAGCTCCATGAATCCTATCATCACAATGCACCATGCCCATCATCATAATGCTTCAGGCTATTGTCATCACAATGAAATCAAAATGCTCCATGACCTCTGTCATCACAATGCTCCAAACCGTTGTGATCACAATATTCCATAACACGTATCATCACAACCCCCCATGATGCTCATAATCACAGTTATCCATGGTCTTCTCATCAATATGCTCCATAACCTTTGTCATCACAATGCTCAATACACTGGTCATCACAATGCTCCCTGACACTTGTCATCAGTATGCTCCTTGAACACTGTCATGACAAGGCTCCATGCCTTCTTCATCACAATGATCCATGCCCTTTTCATCACAGTGCTCCAAGACACCTGTAATCACAATGTTCCATGCACTTGTCATCACAGTGCTCCATGACGCATTCATCAGAATGCTCCATGTCCGTATCTTCACAATGCTCCATGCCCTTTTCATAACAATGCTCCAAGACCACTGTAATCACAATGCTCCATGCCCCTTTTCATCAGAATACTCAATGATAGTTTTCATCACAAGTCTCCATGGTCTTCTCATCACAATGCTCCAGGAACTTGTCATCACCATGCTCCATTTCCTTGTCATCACAATGTTCCATGACCCCTGTCATCAGAGTACTCCATGAACATTTTCAGCCCAATTCTCCATGACACTCTCATCACAATGCTCCATGACCAATATCATCACAATGCTCCATGACCACTGTCATCACAACACTCCATTACCCCTGACAACACAGTGAGCCGGGACTCTTGTCATCACAATGCTCCATGACCCCTGTCATCACAATACTCCATAAACATTTTCAGCCCAATCTTCCATGACACTTGTCATCACAATGATCAATGCCCTTTTCATCCCAATGCTCCATGACCCCGGTATTCACAATGCTTTGTGACGCATGTCATCACAGTGCTCCATGACACCTGTCATCACAATTCTCCATGCCTTTGTCAGCAAAATGCTACATGAACTTGTCATTACAATGTTCTATGAGCTTGTCATAACAATACTCCTTTACCATGGTCATCACAATCCTCCATGAACCTTGGTATCACATTGTTTCTTGCCCTTGCCATCACAATGCTCCATGCTTCTTGAAATCAACATGATCCATGACCTGTGTCATCACAATGCTCCAAACACTTGTGATCACCAAGTTCCATAACACTTGTCATCACAAAGCTCCATGATGCCTGTCATCACAATACTCCATTCACTTTTCATCACAATGCTCCATGACCTTTGTCATCACAATTCTCAATACACTTGTCATCACAATGCTCCCTGACACTTGTCTTCAGAATGCTCCATGAACCCTCTCACGAAAAGGCTCCATGCCTTTTTCCTCACAATGCCCCATGCAGTTTTCATCACAATGATCCATGCCATTGTCATCAAAATACTCCACAAGCTTGTCATCAAAATGTTCCATGACCCTTGTCATCACAATTCTCCATGCACTTGTCAGCACAATGCTCCCTGACCCTTGTCATCACAATGCTCCAAGCCATTGTCCTCACACTTTTCCATTACCTTTGTCATCAGAATCCTCCATGACACTTGCATCACAATGCTCCATGCCATTGTCACCACAATGGGCCATTACATATGTCATCACAATGCTCCCTGACGCCTGTCTTCACAATACTGTATGACCTGGTCTTCACAATGCTCCATGCCCTTGATATCACAAAGCTCCATGACCCCTGTCATCACAATGCTCCGTGACTCCAGTCATCACAATGCTTCATGACCTTTGTCATCACAATGGTCCATGCCCTCATCATCAACAGTCTCTGTGACCTTTTTAACCACAATGCTCCATGAACTTTTCATCACAATGCTCTTTGACCCTTGTCATCACAATACTCTATGCCTTTCTCAGCACAATGCTCCATGACCGTTGTCATTACAATGCTCCATTCGCTTCACAGCACAATGCTCCTTGACACATGTCATCACAATTTGCCATGCGCTTGTCATCACAGTGCTCCACAATCTTGTCATCACAATGCTCCATAAACCTTGTCATCACAATGCTACATGCACTTATCATCACAATATTCGATGACCCCTGACATCACAATGTTCCATAACCCCTGTCACCAAAATGCTCCATGACCCTTTTCATCAAAATGTTCCATGTCCCCTGACATCACAATGCTCCATGACCCCTGTCATCACAATGCTCCATGCTCCTTGAAATCACAATGATCCATGACCTCTGTCTTCACAATGCTCCAAACCCATGTGATCACAATGTTCCATAACCCTTGTCATCACAACGCTCCATGATGCCTGTCATCACAATACTCCATGCTCTTGTCGTCACAATGTTCCATGATATTTGTCATCACAATTCTCAATACACTTGTCATCACAATGCTCTCTGACATTGTCGTCAGAATGCTCCTTGAACCCTGTCATGAAAAGGCTCCATGCATTTTTCATCACAATGCTCCATGCCCTTTTCATCACAATGCTCCATGCCATTGTCTTCACAATACTCCACAAGCTTGTCATCTGAATGCTCCATGACACTTGTCATCACAATGCTCCATGAGCACTGTCATCACAATGCTCCATACCACGTGTCATTACAGTGCTCCATGACGCTGGCCTTTCACAATTATCCGTGGTCTTCTCATCACAATGCTCCACACGCTTGTCATCAAAATGCTCCATGACTCTTGTCATCACAATGTTCCATGGCCACTGTCATCACAATTATCCACACCCCTTGTCATTATAGCGCTCCATGACCCTCATCCTCAAAATTATCCATGGTCTTCTCATCAGAAAGCTCCACGGTCTTGCCATCACAATGCTCCATGCCCTGGTCGTCACAATGCTCCATGTTCCCTGTCATCACAATTCTCCACGTTCTTGGCAACACTATGTTCCATGACACTTCCCATCACAGTGTTAAATGCTTTGTCATCACAATACTCCACAAGCTTGTCATCACAATACTCCATGACCCTTGTCACCACAATGATCCATGACCCCTGTCATCACAATGCTCCATGAGACGTATCATCACAATGCTCCATGCCCCTTGTCATTACAGTGCTCCATGATGCTCGTCACCAGAATTATCCATGGTCTTCTCATCACAGTGCTCCACGGTCTTGGCATCACAATGCTCCATGCCCTGGTCATCACAATTCTCCACGTCCTTGTCATCACAATGCTCCATGACAGTTCTCATCAAAATGTTACATGCTCTTGTCATCACAATTCTCCATGCACGTGTCATCGCAATGCCCCCTGTCCCCTGTCATAGCAAGCCGCATGCCTTTGTCATCACAATGCTTCACGATATTTTCATCAAAATTCTCAATGGCCATTGTCATCACAATGCACCATGCCCTTGTCATCACAATGCTCCATGACCCTTGTCATCACAATGCTCCAAGCCTTTGTCATCACAATGCTCCATTACCTTTGGCATCACAATCCTCCATAACACTTGGCATCACAATGCTCCATGCCATTGTCATCACAATGGTACATGAAATATGCCATCACAATGCTCCCTGACACCAGTCTTCACCATACTCCATGACCTTGTCATCACAATGCTCCATGCCCTTGTCATCACAATGTGCCATGCCCACTGTCAACACAATTATCCATGAAATTTGTCAGACCAATGCTCCATGCCCCTGTCATCACAATGCTACATGACCCCAGTCATCACAATGCTCCGTGTGTCCCGTCATCACAAGGCTTCATGACCTGTGTCATCACAATGGTCAATGCCCTCATCATCACAATGCTCTGTGAAATTTGTCACCACAATACTCCATGACCTTTTCATCACAGTGCAGATACGTCCATGAGTGCAAGTGCCCTATGCTCTGTAGCTCATCTTTTAGATGTTTTAGCAAACACAATACACTTCTCCATAGTGGCCATTGGCAAATTACAATTCCACTATCAGCCTCACAGGGCTCCCTTTTCTCCTCGCCCTGTCCTGCATTTCTGGTGTTTACACTTTATGTGGATGGCCCTTCTGACTGATGTGAAGTGATACATTTTGTAGTATTGATTTCCAGTGCCCACCTGTTTGGTTGGATAAAAAGTGTGTATGGCCTTTACTTGAATATATTCGGAAAAAATTGCATACGCCCTTTTGGGCCAACTGCATCATTGGCGATGTTCAGCCCCTTTTCTTGTGTTTTAATGGGGAGTCCTTTCTACATCTTCAAATCTGTTTCCTGCCACTCTCCCTTGCTTACAACTCCTTTTCTGTGACTTACCTCAAGACATTTTTCGACGATAGATATTTTCAACTCTGCAGTTTCATGAATTTTAGTGCCCCTGAGTTCCATTATTCAACTTGTGTTTTTGGAAACTGGACACAAAACAGCGGGATTTCCTCTAGCCCTATTCTGTTTCCGTGGGCAATTCTAGCCTTTGATGAATTTGTCTTCCAGATTGGAAATTAGAGTGGCATGTTCCTGTCCGAACAACTAAGACTTGTCTCTAAATTTTTCTCATCCTTCCGCTTCATCCTCTGGACAAATTCCAAACTGTGTGCAACAGGATGTTGACGGTGCTGATATCCCCAAGTGAGGAGATTGTTAGGAAAGATGCTGGAGGGGTGAACCCGAGCACCAGACAATGAGGAGATGAGGTGCCTTTTCCAAACTCTTTCCGAACAAATGGTGTACCATCCTCTAGGTGTGACAGGCATGTTTTAGCTGTAGGAAGGGTCCAGTGCATGGAAGGAGAACACCAAGGATTTTTCCAAATCAGTGCCTCCCCGTTCCCCAAACTGGGGAATTTTTAAGCTACGGCTACACGTATGTCCATTAAGGGCCTTGGGAAATAGGCAGAGCCCAAACTTTAGATGATTGAAATCTTCAGGGTCAGAAGCGTTCACCATCGGCCTTGCTTAGGTTACATTTTATCTGTCTTTGATAGACGATGTCAATAAAAATATCTATTCTTTTCAAATTATTTCCCCTTATAGGTTATTGCAAAATATTCAGTGTAGTTCCCTGTGCTATACAGTAGTTCCTTGTTGATGATCTACTTTATACATAGCAGTGTGTATGTGTTAATCCCACACTGTTAATTTATCCCTTCTCCTACCTTTCCCCTTTGGTAATAATAAATTATAAGATTTTATACTTCTCAGAAATGGGGGAGCTGAAAGAGAGGTATCGTTTTCAATGGAAAAGCGTTCAAAACAAGATTGAAGCTTCAGCCATGATTATTCGATGTACATCCATGGAAATAAATCACTTCATTTCTCTAATGTTGACCTGACAAATAAGACAGATGTCTTCACTGAACTTGCTTATAGTAAAGTGATGGAAATATCAAATGTAAGTCTTAGAAACATCTTATTTTACCCGAGCATTATACACTGCTCTATGTTAACTACAGTTTGGCTCACACATCTGTTCATTGAAGTTACAATGTTCTCAATTTCTGTTACTGATCCTCCAGAGTGGACCCCAACAGAAGTCCCCGTGCCCAGTGTCATTGGAGCCAACAGATCAAGACTGAGTTTGGTTCAGAAGCAAAGGAAACATTATTTTGAAAACAGAATGGAGAGGTGAGAGCGTGCACTCCCCCACGGGCTGTGGGCTGGGATGCTGTGTAGGGATCCCGGCAGCGTCAGTGGGAGGGAGGGGATGGAGCTCTCGAGGGCTGGGTTGGCTGCAGCTCAGGCTCTATGCTGTGGAGTCTGCATGGGACCCCGCTAGCTGAGGTGTGGACCCAGCCATTCTGCACTATGAAATCGGGTCTGAAGTGCCGGGTGTGGGACCTCTGCATGCGGAACCCTTGGAGCACGTGAAATTAGACAAAGCACAAAGGAAAAACAGGTAAGACTTTATTTTATTGCCCAGATTATCTTTTTATCTCCCAGGAATTTTTAATGAACGTTGCCAGAGACGAACTCCTCCTCTGCTTTTTGTTCCGTTCCTCATTCTTCGGGTGTTGAGGTTGCAGACCCCTCTTTTGTAACTGCTTCATGCTGTGGTGGGAGCCCTGATACTTCGGGGGAGGGGCAAAACTTCTCCCCACCAGCCTCCAGGTGAGGTTGATTGTCCCAAGGCCTCCTGCCTCACTTCTCGTACGCCTGAGCACCAGCATTGGAAGTGTTATAGATTCTAATGACCTTTAAGTGTCCAGGAGAGAGATGTGCAGAGATGCTGAGGTGGCAGGTTTCACCCCACCCCACATTTGTTCGGTGACCTTAGGCTGACGGTTTTTGCTAGCCTAGATGCTCTGACCAGTAGTCTGCGCTTTCTTTAATTAGGTCCCTGAATTAATGTACAAACAGCACCATGTGTCAGAACCCTGCCCGCACAACTCCCAGACAGTCCAGGGTCAGTGGTGATCCAGGACCATGACGTCCACTGAGTCAACGGCCTTTAGAAGTAGCCAGCAGTCCAGCCGGTCATATTGGCCACCATCACCGTGGTGTCTGTAGGGTTTTCTCTGGTGAAAGTGTGATATACGTTTCCCCTGCCAAGCTTATTAGCTCCCCTCTGGGTGCAGTAAGTCCTGCAAGCAGTAGTCTGCTCTTTCGGGGCACAGTCTTGTTGTTTTCTGAGAGAAACTCCAGGTCAAGTGATGGTCACACGAGTCATCTTGGGGGCCCGTTGCCCCCATTTGTCTCTCTGGATGTTGGAGTTGGAGGGCCTCCTCACTCGAGGTCAGGGTGTCCACAGAGCGACCCCTGCAACTTCAGGGCATGATGGGTGGTTAGGATCACGACGTGGGGTCCTTTTCCCTTAGGAGGGAGCTGGCCTTGTGGGCTGCTGATTTCTAGCTTTTTAAATACCCCAGTATCCTGGCCTGATGAGTCGGTGGGCAAAGCCCTTGGTGACCATAGTTTATCATACCTGAAGGGCATTCTTGTGTTGCTCCATTTCAAGTGGTCCCAGTTTTTGCACTAAGGCTCCAAGGGCAATTAACCTTTGACCGGGTATGTAAAGGTCAAAGGGTTTAGCTAAATTAGCGAGTTCCTGGGCAAGGGTCTGAATTGACTGCTCTTTCCATTCTTGAAAGGCTGCTTCTGGATTCTATACAAAAGGATCATCATCTTTTCATGTCAGTGTTTCATGTAGAGGCCCAGCTATTAGACTGTAGTTAGGGATCCAGATGCAGAAAACCTTGTCCTCGCCAGGAACCCCTAAGCTGTCTTCTAGTTTTAGAAGAGGTAAGGCTGCAAATGGCTTCTTCCCTATCCTGGGATGCGTTTATCTGAATATCTGTGAGAATGAAGCCCAGGCATGTCACCTGAGCCTGGGATATTTGAGCCTTTTTCTTGGACACCTTCTATCCTTTCTTGGCTAGGTAGTTCAGAGGCGTCTTTAGTAGGCCTGGCGATCAGAATGTCATCTGCATATTGAAGGAGGGTTCCCTTTTACAGAGGTAGAACTTTTAGGTCTTTAGAGGACATTTCCCCAATGATGGTGTGGGGATTTTTGAACCATTGTTGCAGGACAGCCCAGCATTATTGCTTGTGTTGCATGTTGTGTCCTGCCACTCACAAGCCAAAAATTCTTGTGAATCTGAGATGAATGGAATACAGAAGAAGGCATCATTGAAGTGCAATATGGAATGCCATAGCCTGGTGGAGGGTAGAATGAGCAGCAGGGTGTAGGAAATAGGAGCTACTGGATGTATATCCTCGGTGGCTTCACTGACTGTCCTGATATCCTTTACCAGGTCTCCAGCAGCCCATGGGGCTCTCGTGGTCAGGCCAATCCCAGGATATGGAGCTCAGCTGGGCTGCATCCCGCACCCCACAGCCCACGGGGCTCTCGTGGTCAAGTCCTTCCCAGGGTATGGAGCTCACCTGTGCAGCTACCCAGCAGCCAATGGGGCTCTCATAGTCAGGCCCTTCCCAGGATATGGAACTCCCCTGGGCAGGTACCCCAGCAGGGCTGGACACACAGGAACTGTGCACATAGCCCACCTTGCAGAGAACCCCCAGCTCACCTGTCGCTCACAGCTGACACAGAACACCTCAGAGCAGGACTTGAACTAACAAACAGCAGCTCTGACAGGTCTGTGACCCTGGCTATCACTCTGTGCAGCCTCTCTCTGCCTGGTCTTCCAGACACTTCCACTGCAGCCAGGGCACCAGGCCTCTGTCTCCACCCACCATCACTCCTCTCCCTGACTCCTGGGTTCCTCTCATTAGGATACAGTCTTCTTGAAGTTGTTTTCCACTCATGGACCAGATAAAATGATAAGAAAACAAGCCGCAGCTGCAGCCCCTTGTCTAGCCTGACTCTCAAGATCCCACACCTCTTCCTTGGGCCTGGCCCGTTTAACAAGTTTCATTTTCTGCTACTGTGAGCCCCTGAGGGTTGAGGATTGGCTGATTTGGGCAGCCTGACACTGCCTGCCAGCCCTCCCCAGGTGTGCCTGTGTTGAGGTCAATATAAACACCTCTCCAGTCAGCAAGAGCCCCTGTAGCTGTGCCTGATGCCATATTCTCTGCCCCGTCAGCAGTGTCGGGGCTGGGGTGGTGGTACGGAGGGAGAGGCCTTGGCTTTGTGGGTGGCCCAGTGTGAATGGGGCTCTGCTGGACTTTCTGCAGGAGTTGCCAGGCTGCCACCTGCTAAAGAAGAGGATGTGTCATCCATACCTGCCGCTTGAATTTCTCCCCAGGCAGAGGTGAGGAAGTAAAAAAGCAGTGGGGGCCATGGCAGGAGGGGTATCTCAGGCAGGGAAATGGAAAGATTCCAGAAGAGCATCTGGGGCCAGGACCATCCTGACTGGCCTGCAGGCACCAAGTCGGCCTGCGTGCTGTCGCTGGTGTGGCTCCACAGCCCTTCCTCTAGGCTTGCAAGTGCTTGTACATATTCAGGTGTTTTACCTGGATAGGGTGGGAAGAGTTCAGCTGCAGCAGGACTGGGGCTCAGCTCACATTTACTCACAGACGCCTCGACACAGTCCCCCAGCTTTGCAATGAGGATGCTCTTTGTGGGGGGAGTGCTGCTGAGTGCTTTGGAGACGATTTCCCACCTCTGAACAACTTAAGAATTTTTACCACTGGAGCAAGTGCCCTGATACGATTTTCCTCTGTATAACTGGTGGGTTCTGTTTTATTTTTTTTTCTTTATTTTCTTTTTGGTTCAAGGTAGATTTTATTTATTCCTCTTTTTTTTTAATTTGGAGATATAAACATGGAAATAATGCATTAATATAAAGACATCTATGTGAAGGGAAAAACTTTTTTTCTGTTTTATTTGATTAAATGTTATTTATTTATTTTTAATTTTTTAAAATTTATTTATTTCTTTTATACAGCAGGTTCTTACTGGATATCTATTTTATACATATAAGTGTGCACATGTGAATCCTAGTCTCCCAATTCATCCCACAACCACCCTCACATGGTGTTCCCCCCTTGGTGTCCATATGTTTGTTCTCTACAACTGTGTCTCTATCTCTGCCCTGCAAACTGGTTCATCTGTACCATTTTTCTAGGTTCCACATATATGCATTAATATACAATATTTGTTTTTATCTTTCTGACTTACTTCACTCTGTATGACAGTCTCTAGATCCATCAAGGTCTCTACAAATGACCCAATTTCATTCCTATGTATGGCTGAGTAATATTCCATTGTATATATGTGCCAGATCTTCTTTATCCATTCATCTGTTGATGGACACTTAGGTTGCTTCCATGTCCTGGCTATTGCAAATAGAGCTGCAATGAACATTTTTGTACATAACTCTTTTTGAATTATGGTTTTCACAAGGCAAATGTCCAGTAGTTGGATTGTTGTGTCGTATGGTACTTCTATTGTTAGTTATTTAAAGGAACCTCTGTACTGTTCTCCCTAGTGCCCATATCAGTTTACATTCCCACCCACAGTGCAAGTGTGTGCCCTTTTCTCCAATAAAGGCCTCTCCAGCATTTATTGTTTTGTAGATTTTTTTGATGATTGCCACTCTGACTGCTGTGAGGTGATACCTCACGGTAGTTTTGATTTGCATTTCTCTAATGATTAGTGATGTTCAGCATCCTTTCATGTGTTTCTTGGTAATCTGTATATCTTCTTTGGAGAAATGTCTATTTAGGTCTTCTGCCTGTTTTTGGATTGGGTTGTTTGTTTTTGTGATATTGAGCTACATGCGGTGCTTGTAAAGTTAGGAGATTAATCCTTTGACAATTGATTCATTTGAAAATATTTTCTCCCATTCTGAGGGTTGTTTTTGCATCTTGTTTATGTTTTCCTGTACTGTGTAAAAGCTTTTAAGTTTCATTAGGTCCCATTTGTTGATTTCTGTTTTTATTTCCATTTCTCTAAGTGGTGGGTCAAAAAGGATCTTGCTGTGATTTATGTCATAGACTGTTCTGCTTATGGTTTCCTCTAAGTGTTTTATAGTGTCTGGTCTTATATTTAGATCTCTAATCAATTTAGAGTTTATTTTTGTGTATGGTGTTATGGAGTGTTCTAATTTCATTCCTTTATGTGTAGGGGTCCAGTTTTCCCAGCACCAATTACTGAAGAGACTGTCTTTTCTCCATTGTATATCCTTAGCTCCTTTGTCATAGATGAGATAGCCATAGGTATGTAGGTTTATCTCTGGGCTTTCTGTCCTGTTCCATTGATCTGTGTTTATGCCAATCTACATACTCTTGATTCCATTATGGAGACATATAAATACATAGGTTTCAAGGTTATTACCAGTCAGATATATTCCTCTTCAGTGAATAGGGTGTTTTGTGTCCAGTTCATTGAGAAAGGAGTAGGTCTTGTCTATTACATATTTGGTATAAGGAATGCGATCTGTGCTAATTTCAAACTCTGCTTTTACACATCACCCCACGTCACCTTTCCCCTTAAGGAGGCATAAGTGTGTTTTCTAAATGTGTAACTCTGTTCTCTTTTGAAATTCAGTTCATGTGTAGCCATGTTTACATTCCCTCTATAAGGGATATATTACAATAAGTTTCTTTTACTTTGTGGCTCATTTCCCTTAGCATCATCATACCTAAAGCCACTCATTATGCTGCTATTGGCCTTATGACATTGATTTTATGTCTGAGTGACATTCCATTGTATATAAGTACCACAACATCTATATCTATTTTTTTTTCCTTTCCTGGGATATTTAAAGTGTACTGAAGTCGAGGTTCTTGTAAACAGAGCAGCCCTAAAGTTTCGGCTGGCTGTGTGTTATGGATTTTTATTTTTCCCAAAATACACGCCCATGAGTGGAAGTGTGCTATGCTCTGTAGCTCTGTTTTAGAAAACAACATACAGTTCTCCAGAGAGGCTGTTGGAAATTAACATCCTGTCCATCGGCGTAACCAGGCTCCCTTTTCTCCATGGCCTGTCCTGCATTTGTGGTTTTTACACTATTTGTGGATGGCCCTTTTGACTGGAGGTAAGGGACACTTCTCTGTAGTGTGGATTTGCAATGCCTGATGGCTTGCTTGGCCAAAAAGGGCATATGCATTTTTTCCCGAATATATTCAAGAAAATACACATAGTCCCTTTTCAGCCAAGGGCAACATTGTCGAAATTCTGTCGCTTTTCATGTGCTTTAAAGACGACTCCAATCTACATCTTGAAATCTGTTTCCTTCAATTCTGCCTTGCATTCAAATCCTCTTCACTGCCTTTCCTCAATATATTTCTGGATGATAGTTGTCCTTTATAACTCTGCAAGTTTGTGAATTGCTGTGCCCCTGATTTCCATGTTACAACTCGCCTATTTGTGAGCTGGCTGCAATACCGCAGGATGGCTTTAGTCCCTAGTCTGGTTCCAGGGCTTCAGGCTGAGCCTTTGGTTAATTCTTCTTCCTGGTGGGAAACTAGAGTGACATGTGCCCATCCAAACACCTACAGCTAATCTCTCATTTATTCTCCCTCTTCCTGTTCATCCTCTGCACAATTTGCAAACTGTGCATATCAGGAGGGAAAGGCGCTGACACTCTAAGTGGGGAGATTTTGAGTAATGCAGATGGAATGGCGAAGCCGAGCACGACAAAAGGAAAAATGAGGTACCTTTTAGAAAACTTTCCCAATTACACAGTGTTCCATCCACTGGGTTTCCCATGCATGTTTTAACTGTAGGAAGATTCCCTTAAACCTGGAGAGTTGGGACCACTAGAATGGGTAGCACACAGTATTGCTCTAAGTGGTGTTCTTTTGCTCACACAACCTCAGCAATCTTGTCAGCCCCAAGTGTCCAGTCTTATGTCTCATCCAGCTGTGGGTGTAAAGGTGGTCAATCCAGGTTGCATCACAGGTCATGAACGAAATTTTTAAGACTTTCTCACTGTTTCGCTGTTTTTGCATTTTGCTTTTGAAATTTATTTTTATAAGTGGGTTTAACTGAATTTCAGTGCTCTGTTCATGCTGTTATACACACACATGATTCCTTTATGGAGACATGAGAATACATATGTATTAAAATACTGAGAGTCAGACATATTCCTTGCAATGAATAGGGGGTGTTGAGTCCAGTTCATTGTGGTGGGATTAGGTGTTGTCTATTACATACTTGGTTTATGTAACGGTATCTGTGCTAATTTAAAACTGTGATTTTATGCATCACACCACCTCGCCTTTCCCATTAAGCAGGCAGAAGCTTGTTTTCTAAATTTGTGACTCCGTTGTGTTTGTAAATCAGTTCATGTGTAGCCATGTGTACATTCCCGCTATGAGTGATAACTTATGATAATATTCGTTACTCTGGTATCTTTCCTAATTCAGTTCATGTGAAGCCATGTTTACACGAACTTCATAAGTGATATCTTATGATAAGTTTCTTTTTCTGTGTGACTTATTTCACTTAGAATCATCGTACCTGGATCCACTCATTTGGCTGCTACTGGCCTTATGAAATTGATTTCATGGCTGAGGGATATACCATCGTTCGTAAGTACCACAATTTCTTGAACCATTTTTGTCTTTCCTGGGATATTTAAGGTATACCCAAGTTGAGGTTCTTGTAAGCAGTGAAGCCCTAAATTTTGTGGTGGCTCTGTCTTATTGATTTTCAGTTTTCCCAAGGTATATTTCCTAGACTGGAAGTGCCCTTGACTCTGTAGCTTTGTTGTTTACTTGTTTTAGGGAACACAATGCACTCCTCCAGAGAGGCAGTTCGCAATTTAAATCCCGCCCATCAGCATAACAAGGCTCACTGTTTTCCAGGGCCTGTCTTGCCTTTCTGGTTTTTACACATTTTGCAGATGTCCCTTTTGACCAGTGGGAAGTGATACTTCTTTGTACTGCAGATTTGCATTGCCCGCTTGCTTGCTTGGCCAAAAAGGGTGTATGCGTGTTCTCCTGCATATATTCAGGAGAAAACATATACGCCCTTTTTGGGCAAGTGCATCATTGTCGAAGTTGTGCCCCTCTTCCTGTGATTTAAAGGCGATTCCAACATACCTCTTGAAATCTGTTTCCTGCTATACTGCCTCGCTTTCAAGTCTACCTCGCTTTCAAGTCCGCCTCATTGCCTTCCCTCAGCAGATTTTTGGGCGATAGTTGTCCTTTATTACTCTGCCAGTTTCTGAATTGCTGTGCCCCTGAGCTCCCTTTTTAATTCCTTTTTTTGTGAGCAGACCGCAAGTCCAAAATTTTGGTTCAGGACCTATACTGGTTCCCGGCACGTGGCTGAGACTTTGGTTAATTCTTCTTCCTGCCGGGCAATTAATGTGACATGTACCCGTCCAAATGCCTAACATCTACTCTCTCATTTGTTCTCCCTCTTCCCTTTCATCTTTGCCAAATTGGCAACAGTGCGAACCTGGAGGTTAAAGGGACTGTCTCTCCAAGTTGGCAGATTGATAGTAAAGTAGTTGGAAAGTCAAACTGGAGCACCAGGAGAGGGATTATTAGTTGAGTTTTAGAAACCTTTCTTATTCACAGTGTGTCCATTCTCTAGGTTTCCCGTACATGTTATAGCTGTAGTAATATTCCCTTCAACCTGGACAGTTGGGACCAATGGAATGGGTGCCACACATTATTGCTTTAAGGGGTCTGCATTTGCTCACCCAATCTCACCAATACTCTCAGTCCCAAGTGTCCAGCCTTATGCCACATCCATCTGTCATTGTAGATAGGGTCATTCCATGTTTCATCAGAGACCCAGAAAGAATTGTAAAGAATGTCCCTGTTTTATTGTTTTGTGTTTGAAATTCCATTTTAGAGTGGGTTTGAGCTTATTCTCACTGCTATGTTTATGCCAGTCTAGACAAACTTGATTCCCTTTTGGAAACATATCAATACATAGGTTTTAACATTCTTACTAGTCAGATATATTCCTCTGCGGGGAATATGCGGGGTTGAGTCCCTTTCCCTTAAGAAGGTGTAGGTAATATCTATTCTGTATTTGGTTTTTAGAATGGTAGCTGTACTAATATCAAACTCTGGTTTTATGCATTAACCACCTCTCCTTCCCCTTTAAGCGGGCATACGATTGTTTCCTAAATGTGAGAATCTCTTACATTCCTAACTCAGTTCCTGTGTAGCCATGTTTACAGGACCTACATAAGTGATATCTTATGATAAGATTCTTTTTCTGTGTGACTTATTTCACTTAGAATCATCGTACCTGAATCCACTCATTTTGCTGCTACTGGCCTTATGACATTGATTTCATGGCTGAGGGATAATCCATCGTACGTAAGTACCACAATTTTTTGATCCATTTTTATCTTTCCTGGGATATTTAAAGTGTACCAAAGTTGACGTTTTTGTAAGCAGTGCAGCCCTAAATTTTGGGGAGGCTCTGTCTTTTTGATTTTCAGTATTCGCAAGGTATATTCCCTAGACTGGAAGTGCCCTTGGCTCTGTAGCTCTATTGTTTACTTGTTTTAGGGAACACAGTGCACTCCTCCAGAGAGGCAGTTGTCAATTTACATCCTGCCCATCAGCATAAAAAGGCTCCCTGTTCTCAAGGGCCTGTCTTGCCTTTCTGGTTTTTACACATTTTGAGGATGTCCCTTTTGACCAGTGGGAAGTGATACATCTTTGTAGTGCAGATTTGCATTGCCCGCTTGCTTGCTTGTCCAAAAAGGGTGTATGCGTTTTCTCCTGAATATATTCAAGAGGAAACGCATAAGCCCTCTTTGGCCAAGTGCATCATTGTCGATTTTGTGCCCCTCTTCCTGTGCTTTACAGGCGATTCCAATGTACCTCTTGAAATCTGTTTCCTGCTATTCTGCCTCGCTTTCAAGTCCACCTCGTTGCCTTCCCTCAACAGATTTTTGAATGATAGTTTTCCTTTATTACTCTGCCGGTTTGTGAATTGCTGTGCCCTTGAGCTCCATTTATCAACTCGTTTTTTGTGAGTTGAATGCAAGTCCAAAAGACTGCTTCACGACCTATACTGGTTTACTGTGCTTGGCTGAGTCTTTGGTTAATTCTCCTTCCTGACATGAAATTAGAGTGACATGTGACCGTCCAAAAGCCTAACAGCTAATCTCTCCGTGATTCTCCCTCTTCCCTTTCATCCTCTGCCAAATTGGCAACCTGGGCAAACTAGGAGGTTAAAGGGGCTGTTTCTCCAAGTTGGGAGACTGATAGTAAAGCAGTTGGAAAGTCAAACCATAGCACCAGCAGAGGGACTATTAGTTGAGTTTTAGAAACCTTTCGTATTCACAGAGTGTACTTTCTCTAGGTTTCCCATACATGTTATATCTGTAGTAATATTCCCTTTAACCTGGAGAGTTGGGACCCATGGAATGGGTGCCACATATTATTGCTTTAAGGGGTCTGCATTTGCTCACCCAATCTCACCAATCCTCTCAGTCCGAAGTGTCCAGCCTTATGCCACATCCAGCTGTCGATGTAGATAGGGTCATTCCAGGTTTCGTCAAAGACCCTGAAGTAATTGTA
Organism: Mesoplodon mirus; assembly: GCF_964341445.2. NCBI lineage: Eukaryota > Metazoa > Chordata > Mammalia > Artiodactyla > Ziphiidae > Mesoplodon > Mesoplodon mirus. The sequence goes on along the minus strand of NW_028295746.1, from coordinate 1,878,852 downwards.
AAGAATTTCCTCTTTTTTTTGTGTGTTTGAAATTCCTTTTTATAGTGGGTGTGTGCTGGTTCTCACTGCCTTGTTTATGCCAGCCTAGAAACACTTGATTGCCTCATGGAGACATATCAATAAATAGGTTATAAGATTCTTACTAGTCAGATATATACCTCTGCGGGAAATATGGGGGTTTGAGTGCCTTTCACTGAGGTAGGTGTAGGTCTTGCCTATTCCATATCTGATTTTTGGAAAGGTACATGTACTAATATCAAACTCTGGGTTTATGCATCACCCCACCTCTCCTTCCCCCTTAAGCAGGCATAAGAGTGTTTTCTAAATGTGAGACTCTGTTCTCTTTCCTAACTCAGTTCATGTGTAGCCATGTTTACAGGACCTTCATACGTGATATCTTATGATAAGTTTCTTTTTCTCTGTGACTTATTTCACTTAGAATCATCGTACCTGAATCCACTCATTTTGCTGCTACTGGTCTTATGACATTGATTTCATGGCTGAGGGATATTCCATCGTACATATGTACCCCAATTTCTTGAACCATTTTTATCTTTCCTGGGATATTTAAGATGTACACAAGTTGAGGTTCTTGTAAGCAGTGCAGCCCTAAATTTGGGGGTGGCTCTGTCTTATTGATTTTCAGTTTTCCCAAGGTATATTCACTAGGCTGGATGTGCCCTTGGCTCTGTAGCTCTGTTGTTTACTTTTTTGGGGGAACACAGTGCACTCCTCCAGCGAGGCAGTTGTCAATTTACGTCCCGCCCATCAGCATAACAAGGCTCCCAGTTCTCCAGGGGCTTTCTTGCCTTTCTGCTTTTTACACATTTTGCAGATATCCCTTTTGACTGGTTGGAGGTGATAATTCTTTGTAGTGCAGATTTGCATTGTCCGCTTGCTGGATGGCCAAAAATGGTGTATTCGTTTTCTCCTGAATATATACAGGAGAAAAAGAATACGCCCTTTTTGGGCAAGTGCATCATTGTCGAAGTTGTGCCCCTCTTCCTGTGATTTAAAGGCGATTCCAAAATACCTCTTGAAATCTGTTTCCTGCTATTCTGCCTCGCTTTCAAGTCCACCTCGTTGCCTTCCATTAAACAGATATTTGGACGATAGTTGTCCTATATTTCTCTTCCACTTTGTGAATTGCTGTTCCCCTGAGCTCCATTTTTCTACTCGTTTTTTGTGAGTTGAATGCAAGTCCAAACTTTGGTTCAGGACCTATACTGGTGTACGGTGGGTGGCTGAGACTTTGGTTAATTCTTCTTCTGGCCGGGAAATTAGAGGGACATGTTCCCGTCCAAATGCCTAACAGCTACTCTCTCATTGGTTCTCCTTCTTCCCTTTCATCCTCTGCCAATTGGCAACCTGTGAGAACCAGGCGGTTAAAGGGGCTGTCTCTCCAAGTTGGGAGATTGATAGGAAAGCAGTTGGAAAGTCAAACCGGACCGCCAGGAGAGGGACTATTAGTTGAATTTTAGAGACCTTTCGTATTCACAGTGTGTCCATTCTCTAGGTTTCCCGTACATGTTATAGCTGTAGTAATATTCCCTTCAACCTGGAGAGTTGGGACCCATGGAATGGGTGCCACTCATTATTGCTTTAAAGGGTCTGCATTTGCTCACCCAATGTCACCAATCCTCTCAGTCCCAAGTATCCAGCCTTATGCCTCATCCAGCTGTCATTGTACATAGGGTCATTTCAGGTTTCATCAGAGACCCTGAATGAATTGTAAGAAATTTCGCTGTTTTTTTTGTTTTGTATTTGAAATTCATTTTTATACTGGGTTTGAGCTGATTCTCACTGTCATGTTTATGCCTGTCTAGACACATGATTCCCTTATGGAGACATATCAATACATAAGTTTTAAGATTCATACTAGTAAGATATATTACTCTGTGGTGAATATGGGGTGTTGAGTCCCTTTCACTGAGGAAGGTGTAGGTCTTGTCTATTTCGTATTTGGTTTTTAGAAAGGTACCTGTACTAATATCAAACTCTGATTTTATGCATCACCCCACCTCTCCTTCCCCCTTAAGCAGGCATAAGCGTGTTTTTTAAATGTGAGTCTCTCTTCTCTTTCCTAACTCAGTTCATGTGTAGCCATGTTTACAGGATCTTCATAAGTGATATCTTATGATAAGTTTCTTTTTCTGTGTGACCTATTTCACTTAGAATTATCGTACCTAAATCCACTCATTTTGCTGCTACTGGCCTTATGACATTGATTTCATGGCTGAGGGATATTCCATCGTACGTAAGTACCACAATTTCTTGAACCATTTTTGTCTTTCCTGGGATATTTAAGGTGTACGCAAGTTGAGGTTTTTGTAAGCTGTGCAGCCCTGAATTTTGGTGTCGATCTGTCTTATTTATTTTCAGTTTTCCCAAGGTATATTCCCTAGACTGGAAGTGCCCTTTGCTCTGTAGCTCTGTTGTTTACTTGTTTTAGGGAACACAATGCACTCCTCCAGAGAGGCAGTTGGCAATTTACATCCCGCCCATCAGCATAACAAGGCTCCCTGTTCTCCAGGGCCTCTCTTGCCTTTCTGGTTTTTACACTTTTTGCGGATGTCCCTTTTGACCGGTGGGAAGTGATACTTCTTTGTAGTGCCGATTTGCATTGCCCGCTTGCTTGCTTGTCCAAAAAGGGCATATGTGTTTTCTCCTGAATATATTCACGTGAAAACCCATATGCACTTTATGGCCATTTCCATAATTTTCGAAGTTGTAATGCTTTTCCTGTGTTTAAACGCGATTCCAATGTACCTCTTGAAATCTGTTTCATGCCATTCTTCCTCATTTTCCCTTCCGCCTCGTGGCTTTCCCTCAACAGATTTTTGGCAGCGAGTAGTCCTTTATAACTCTGCAGATTAGTGAATTGCTGTGGCCCTGAGCTCCACTTTTCAACTCGCGTTTTTGTGAGCTGACCGCAAATCAACAGGTTTGCTTCTAGACTTATACTGGTTCTGGGGGGCAGGCTGAGACTTTGGTTAATTCCTCTTTGTGACGGGAAATTAGAGAGACATGTGGCCGTCCAAATGCCTACAGCTACTCTCTCATTGGTTCTCTCTCTTCCCTTATATCCTGTGCACAATTTGCCAACTGTGCGAACCAGGAGGTTATAGTGGCTGACTTTCCAAGTTGGGAGATTGATAGTAAAGCAGTAGGAATGTCAAACTGGAGTACAAGTAGTGTTTTAGAATCCTTTCACCATCAGATGGTTTCCATTCTCTAGGTTCCCATACACGTTATAACTGTAGTGATATTCCCTTCTACCTGGAGAGTTGGGAACCATGGAATGGGTGGCAGGCATTATTGCTTTAAAGGGTCTGCATTTTTTCACCCAATCTCACCAATCCTCTCAGTCCCAAGTGACCAGCCTTATGCCACATCCAGCTGTCATTGTAGATAGGGTCATTCCAGGTTTCATCAGAACCCCTGAAGGTATTGTGTAAGAATTTTACTGTTTAAATGTTTTGTTTTGAAATTCCTTTTTATAGTGGGTTTGAGCTGATTCTCACTGCCATGTTTATGTCGTTGTAGACACACTTGGTTCCCTTACGGAGACATATCAATACATAGGTTTTAAAATTCTTACTAGTCAGATATATTTCTCTGTGGGGAATAGGGATGTTGAGTTCCATTCACTGAGGAAGGAGTAGGGCTTTTCTCTTCTGTTTTTGGATTATGGAACGGTACCTGTGCTAATATCAATCTTATGTTTTGTGCATCTCCCCACCTCTCTTTCCCCTTAAGCAAGCGTTAGATTGTTTTCTAAATCTGAGACTCTGTTCTCTTCCCTAAATCAGTTCATATGTAGCCATGTTTACATTCCTTTCATAAGTGATATCTTATGTCAGAATGCACCATGGCCGTTCTCATAATAATGCTCCATGTCCCCTGTCATCACAATGCACCATGCCCTGGTTATCACAATGCTCCATGTCCCTTGTCATCACAATTCTCCACGTCCTTGTCATCACAATGCTACATGACACTTCTCATCAAAATGTTACATGCTCTTGTCATCACAATTCTCCATCCACTTGACATTGCAATGCTCCATGCACTTGTCATCAAAATGCTCCATGCATATGTCATCACAAAGCTCCATGCCCTTGTCATCACAATGCTCCATGACCCCTGCCATCACAATGCTCCCTGACACCTGTCATCACAATGCTTCATGCCCCTTGTCATTACAGTGCTCCATGATGCTCGACATCACAATTACCCAAGGTTTTTCATCACAATGCTCATTGGCCAATATCATCACAATTCTCCATGACCACTGTCATCACAACACTCCATGACACCTGACAACACAATGATTCCGGACTCTTGTCATAACAGTGTTCCATTCCCTAGTCATCACAATGCTCCATGACACCTGTCACCACAATACTCCATGAACATTTTCAGCCCAATGTTCCATGACCCTTGTCATCACAATACTCCAAGCCATTGTCATCACAATGCTCCATTACATTTGTCATCAGAATACTCCATGACACTTGGCATCACAATGCTCCATGCCATTGTCATCACAATGGGCCATTACATATGTCATCACAATTGTCCCTGACACCTGTCTTCACAATACTGCATGACCTGGTCATCACAATGCTCCATGCCCTTGTCATCACAATGCGCCATTCCAACTGTCATCACAAGAATCCTTGAAACTTATTAGACCAATGCTCCATGCCCTTGTCATCACAAAGCTCCATGCTCTTGTTATCACAATGCTCCATGACCCCTGTCATCACAATGCTCCGTGACTCCAGTCATCACAATGCTTCATGAACTTTGTCATCACAATTGTCCATGTCCTCGTCATCAACAGTCTCTGTGACCTTTTTAACGACAATGCTCCATGAAGTTTTCATCACAATGCTCTTTGACCCTTGACATCACAATGCTCTATGCCTTTCTCAGCACAATGCTCCATGACCCTTGTCATCACAATGCTCCATGCGCTTGTTAGCACAATGCTTTCTGACACATATCATCTCAATGCACCATGCGCTTATCATCACAGTGCTCCACAAACTTCTCATCACCATGCTGCATAAAACTTCTCATCACAATGGTCCATGCAATTCTCATCAAAATGCTCTCTCACCACTGATATCCCAATGCTACATAACTATTGGTCACAATACCCCCTCACCCCTGTCATCACAATGTTCCATGACTCCTGTCATCACAAGGATACATGCACTTATAATCACAATGTTCGATGACCCGGCCATCTCAATGTTCCATAACACCTGTCATAAAAATGCTCCATGACCCTTTTCATCAAAATGCTTCATGACACCTGACATCACAGTGTTCCATAAAACCTGTCATCAAAATGTTCCATGACATTTTTCATCAAATTGCTCCATGACCCTGTCATCAATAAGCTCCCTGCCCTTCTCATCACAATGCACAATGCCCGTGCCATCAAAATGCTCCATGACTTTTGTCATCACAAAGATCCATGACCCTTGGCATCACAATTCTACATTTCATTGTCATCACAATGCTCCATGAACTTTTCATCACAATGCTCTTTGACACTTGTCATCACAATGCTCTATGCCTTTCTCAGCAAAATGCTCCATGACCCTTGTCATCACAATTCTCCATGCACCTGTCAGCACAATGCTCCCTGACACTTGTCATCACAATGCTCCAAGCCATTGTCATCACAATGCTCCATTACCTTTGTCATCAGAATTCTCCATGACATTTGTCATCACAATGCTCCATGCCATTGTTATCACAATGGGCCATACATATGTCATCACAATGCTCCCTGACACCTCTCTTCACAATACTGCATAACCTGGTCATCACAATGCTCCATACCCTTGTCATCAGAATGCGCCATTTCAAATGTCATCGCAATAATCCATGAAACTTGTCAGACCGATACTCCATGCCCGTGTCATCACAATGCTCCATGCCCTTGTTATCACAATGCTCCATGACCCATGCCATCGCCTTGCTCTTTGACTCCAGTCATCACAATGCTTCATGGCCTTTGTCACCACATGGTCCATGCCCTCGTCATCATCACTCTCTGTGAGCTTTTTAACCAAAATTATCCATGAACTTTTAATCACAATGCTCTTTGACCATTGTCATCACAATGCTCTATGCCTTTCTCAGCACAATGTTCCATGACCCTTGTCATCATAATGCTCCATGCGCTTGTCAGCACAATGCTCCATGACACATGTCATCACAATGCTCCATGACCCCTGTCAACACAGTGCTCCGTGACTCCAGTCATCACAATTCTTCATAATGTTTGTCATCACAATGGTCCATGCCCACATCATCACAAGGCTCTGTGACCTTTTTAACCACAATGCTCCATGAACATTTCATCTCAATGCTGCGTGAACCTTGTCATCACAGTGCTCCATGCCTTTGTCAGAACAAAGCTCCATGACCCTTGTCATCACAATGTGCCACGTGCATTTGCTCCCAACGTTCCACATATTTGTCATCGCAATGCTCCATAAAACTTGTAATCACAATGCTCCATGCCATTCTCATCACAATGCTCCATTACCCCTGTCATAACCATGCTCCATGACTCTGCGATCACAATGTTCCACGGCCTTGTCATCACAAGGCTCCATGCCCTTGTCATCACAAAGCTCCTTGACACATGTCATCAGAATGCTCCATGCCATTCTCCTCACAATGCTCCATGCCCTTGTCATCACAATGCTCCAAGACCCCTGTAATCACAATGCTCCATGCCCCTTTTCATCAGAATGCTCCATGATACTTGTCATCACAAGTCTCCATGGTCATCTCATCACAATGCTCCAAGATATTTTCATCAGCATGCTCCCTTCCCTTGTCATCACATTGCTCCATGACCCCTGTCATCATAATTCTCCATGAATATTTTCAGGCCAATGCTCCATGAACATTTTCAGGCCAATGCTCCATGACCTTCTCATCACAATGCTCCATGACCAATATCATCACAATGCTCCATGATCACTGTATCACAACACTCCATGACACCTGACAACACAATGATCCGGGACTCTTGTCATCACAATGCCCCATGCCGTTTTCATCAAAATGTTCCATGTCATTGTCATCAAAATACTCCAAAGCTTGTCATCAGAATGCTACATGACTCTTGTCATCATAATTCTCTATGCACTTGACTGCAAAATGCTCCCTGACACTTGTCATCACAATGTTCCAAGCCATTGTCATCACAATGCTCCCTTACATTTGTCATCAGAATCCTCCATGACACTTGGCATCACAATGCCCCATGCCACTGTCATCACAATGGGACATTACATATATCATCACAGTGCTCCCTGACACCTGTTTTCACAGTGCTGCATCACCTGGTCATCACAATGCTACATTCCCTTGTCATCACAATGCTCCATGCCCTTGTTATCACAGTGCTCCATGACCACTGTCATCACAATGCTCCGTGACACCAATCATCACATTGCTTCATGACCTTTGTCATCACAATGGTCCATGCCCTCACCATCAACATTCTCTCTGACATTTTAACCACAGTGCTCAACGAACTTTTCATCACAATGCTCTTTGACCCTTGTCATCACAATGCTCTATGCCTTTCTCAGCACAGTGCTCCATGACCTCGTCATCAAAATGCTCCTTGACACCTGTCATCACAATGCTCCATGACTACAGTCATCACAATGCTTCATAACATTTGTCATCACAATGGTCCATGTCCGCGTCATCACAAGGTTCTGTTACATTTGTAACCACATTGCTCCAAGAACTTTTCATCACAATGCTCCGTGACCCTTGTCATCACAATCCTCCATGCCTTTGTCAGAAAATTGCTCAATGACCCTTGTCTTCACACTGTGTCACGCGCTTTTCATCACAATGGTCTGCAAATTTGTCATTGCAATGCTCCATAAATATTGTAATCACAGTGCTCCATGCCCTTCTCATCAAAATGCTCCATTACCCCTGTCATAACAATGCTCCATGACCCCTGTCATCACAATGTTCCACGGCCTTGTCATCACAAGGCTCCATGACACTTGTCATCCCAATGCTCCAAGACCCTTTTAATCAGAATACTCCATGCCCTTGACATCAAAAAGCTCCATGACACATGTCATCAGAATGGTCCATGAACTTCTCATCAAAATGCTCCATGCCCGTTTCATCACTATGCTCCAAGACCCATGTGATCACAATGCTCCATGCCCCTTTTCATCTCAATGCCCCATGAACCCTGTCATCACAATGCATCATGCCCATCATCATAAAGCTTCTGGCTATGGTCAGCACAATGAAATCATAATTCTCCATGACCTCTGTCATCACGATGCTCCATGACCTCTGTCATCACAATACTCCATGAATATTTTCAGCCCAATGCTCCATGACCTTTGTCATCACAATTACCCATGCGCTTTTCATCACAATCCTCCCTCACCCCTGTTATCACAATATACCATGACAACTGTCATCACAATGCTACATCCCCTTATCAGCACAATGTTCCATGACCCCTGATATCACAATGTTCGATAAACCCTGTCATCAAAATGCCCCCTGACCCTTTTCATCCCAAAGATCCATGACCCCTGGCATCACAAGGTTCTATAACACCTGTCAACAAAATGTTCTATTACACTTTTCATCAAATTGCTCATGACCCTGTCATCAAAATACTCCCTGCCCTTCTCATCACAATGCACCACACTCTTGTCAACAAAATGCTCCATGATCTTTGTCATCACAAAGCTCCATGACCCTTGGCATCACAATGCTCCATGTCATTGTCATCACAATGATCCATGAACACTCTCATCATATTTTTCCATGCCCTTGTCATCACAAAGCGCCATGACACTTGTCATCACAATGCTCGATGCCCTTCTCATCACAATGATCCATGCCCTTGTCCTTACAATCCTCCATGACCCATGTATAACAGTGTACCGAGCCCTTGTCATCACAATGCTCCATGCCCACTCTCATCACAATAATCCATGAAACATTTCAGACAAATGCTCAATTCCCTTTTCATCACAATGATCCATTACTTCTGTCATAACAATGCTCCATGATCCCTGCCTTCACAATGTTCCACAGCCTTGTCATCACAAGGCTCCATGACCCTTGTCATCACAATGCTCCAAGACCCCTGTAATCACAAAGCTCCATGCACTTGTCATCACAAAGCTCCATGACGCATGTCATCAGAATGTTCCATGGCCTTCTCCTCACAATGCTCCATGCCCTTGTCATCAAAATGCTCCAAGACACCTGTAATCACAATGCTCCATGCCCCTTTTCATCAGAATGCTCCATGAGACTTGTCAACACGAGTCTCCATGGTCATCTCATCACAATACTCCAGGACATTCTCATCACCATGCTCCATTCCCTTGTCATCACAATGCTCCATGACCGCTGTCATCACAATACTCCATGAGTATTTTCAGCCCAATGCTCCATGACCTTCTCATCACAATGCTCCATGACGAATATCATCACAATGCTCCATGACCACTGTCATCATACACACCATGACAGATGACAACACAATGATCCGGGACACTTGTCATCACAATGGTCAAACACCCCTGTAATCACAATGCTCCATGAGCCATGTCATCACAATAATCCATGAATATTTTCAGCCCAATGCTCCATGACCTACTCATCACAACACTCCATGACACATGACAACACAATGATCCGGGACTCTTGTCATCACAATTCTCAAAGACCCCTGTAATCACGATGCTCCATGACCCCTGTCATCACTATGCTCCATTCACTTGTCATCACAATTCTCCATGCAATTGTCATCACAATGCTCCCTGACCAATGTCATCAAAATGCTCCAAGCCATTGTCATCACAATATTCCATTACCTTTGTCATCACAATCCTCCAAGACACTTGGCATCACAATGTTCCATGCCATTGTCATCACAATTGGCCATTACATATGTCATCACAATGCTCCCTGACACCTCTCTTCACAATACTGCATGACCTGGTCATAACAATGCTCCATGCCCTTGTCATCACAATGCGCCATTCCAACTTTCATCACAACAATCCATGAAATTTATTAGACTAATGTTCCATGCCCTTGTCATCACGATGCTCCATGCCTTTGTTATCACAATGCTCCCTGACTCCTGTCATCACAAAGCTCCGTGACTCCAGTCATCGCAATGATTCATGACCTTTGTCATCACAATGGTCCATGCCCTAGTCATCAACAGTCTCTGTGACCATTTTAACCACAATGCTCCATGAACTTTTCATCACAATGCTCTTTGACACTTGTCATCACAATGCTCTATGCCTTTCTCAGCACAATGCTCCATGACCCTTGTCATCACAGTGCTCCATGCGCTTGTCAGCACAATGCTCCATGACACATGTCATCACAATGCACCATGCGCCTGTCATCACAGTGCTCTACAATCTTGTCATCACAATGCTCCATCCACTTCTCATCAAAATGCTCTCTCACCACTGATATCACAATGCTACATCACTATTTGTCACAATACTCCCTCACCACTGGCATCACAATGTCCCATGTCTCCTGTCATTACATTGCTATATGCACTTATCATCACAGTGTTCGATGAACCCTGACATCACAAAGTTCCATAACATCTGTCATCAAAATGTTCCATGACACTTTTCATCAAATTGCTCCATGACCCTGTCATCACAATACTCCCTGACCTTCTCATCACAATGCACAGCGCCCTTGCCATCAAAATGCTCCATGACTTGTCATCACAAAGCTCCATGACCCTTGGCATCACAATGCTCCATGTCATTGTCATCACAATGCTCCATGAAACTTGGGATCACATTGCTTCATGCCCTTCTCATCACAATGCTCCATGCCCCTTGAAATCAAAATGATCCATGACCTCTGTCATCACATTTCTCCAAACCCTAGTGATCACAATTTTCCATAACACTTGTCATCACAAAGCTCAATGATGCCTGTCATCACAATATTCCATGCCCTTTTCATCACAATGTTCCATGACCTTTGTCATCACAATTCTCAATAAACTTGTCATCACAATGCTCCATGTGCTTGTCAGCACAATGCTCCATGACACATGTCATCACAATGCACCATGCATTTCTCATCACAATGCTGCTTAAAATATGTCATCACAATGCTCCATGCACTTCTCATCAAAATGCTCTCTCACCACTGATATCACAATGCTACATCACTAATTGTCACAGTACTCCCTCAACCCTGTCATCACAATGTTCCATGACTCGTGTCATCACAATGCTACATGCACTTATCATCACAATGTTCGATGACCCCTGACATCACAATGTTCCATAACACCTGTCATCAAATTGTTCCATGACACTTTTCATCAAATTGCTCCATGACGCTGTCATCAGAAAGCTCCCTGCCTTTCTCATCACAATGCACAACGCCCTTGCCATCAAAATGCTCCATGACCTTTGTCATCACAAAGATCCATGACACTTGGCATCACATTGCTCCATGCCCTTGTCTTCACGAAGCTCCATGACACGTCATCAGAATGCTCCATGGCCTTCTCATCACAATGCCCCATGCCCTTGCCATCACAATGCTCCATTACCCCAGTCATAACAATGCTCCATGAACCCTGCCATCACGATGTTCCATGGCCTTGTCATCACAAAGCTCCATGACCCTTCTCATCACAACGCTCCAATAACCCTTTAATCACAATGCTCTATGCCCCTTTTCATCTCAATGATCCATGAACCCTGTCATCTCAATACACCATGCCCATCATCATAATGCTTCTTGCTATTGTCATCACAATGAAATCAAAATGTTCCATGACCTCTGTCATAACAATGCTCCAAACCCTTGTGATCACAATATTCCAAAACACTTGTCATCACAATGCCCCATGACGCTCGTCATCACAATTATCAATGGCCTTCTCATCACAATGCTCCATTACCTTTGTCACCACAATGCTCAATACACTTGTCATCAAAATGCTCCCTGATACTTGTTGTCTGTATGCTCCTTGAACCATGTCATGACAAGGCTCCATGCCTTTTTCATCACAATGATCCATGCCCTTTTCATCACAGTGCTCCAAGACCCCTGTAATCACAATGCTCCATGCCCTTGGCATCACAAAGCTCAATGACGCATGCCATCAGAATGCTCCATGGTCTTCTCCTCACAATGCTCATTGCCCTTGTCATCACAGTGTTCCAAGACCCCTGTAATCACAATTCTCCATGCCCCTTTTCATCAGTATGCTCCATGAGACTTGTCATCACAAGGCTCCATTCTTTGTCATCACAAAGTTCCAGGACCTTGTCATCAAAACGCTTTTCGAAATTGTCATGAAAATTTTGAATGGCCCTTGTCATCATAATGCACCAAGCCCTAATCATCACAAAGCTCCATTACATTTAGCATCATAATGCTCCATGATATTGCCATCGCAATGGACCATGACATATGTCATCACAATGCTCTCTGACACCTGTCTTCACAGTACTCCATGACCTTCTCATCAAAATGACCCATGCCCTTGTCATCACAATGCACCATGTCCACTGTCATCACAATAATCTATGAAACTTGTCAGACCAATGCTCCATTCACCTGTCATCACAATGTTCCATGCCCTTGTTATCACAGTGCTCCATGACCCCTGTCATCCCAATGCTCCGTGACTCCAGTCATCACAATGCTTCATAACGTTTCTCATCACAACAGTCCATGCCCGCGTCATCACAAGGCTCTGTGACCTTTGTAACCACAACGCTCAATGAACATTTCATCACAATGCTCCGTTACCCTTGTCATCACAATGATCCATGCCTTTGTCAGAGCAATGCTCCATGACGCTTGTCATCACAATGATCCATGCCCTTGTCATCACAATGCTCCAAGACCAATGTAATCACAATGCTCCATGCCCCTTTTCATCAGAATGCTCCATGAGACTTGTCATCACAAGTCTCCATGGTCATATCATCACAATGCTCCAGGACCTTGTCATCACCATGCTCCATTCCCTTGTCATCACAATGCTCCATGACAAATATCATCAAAATGCTCCATGACCACTGTCATCACAACACTCCATGTCACCTGACAACACAATGATCCGGGACTCTTGTCATCACAATGCTCCATTCGCTACACATCACAATGCTCCATGACCCCAGTCATCACAATACTCCATGAACATTTTCAGCCCAATGCTCCATGACTCTTGTCATCACAATGATCCTTGACCTTGTCTTCCCAATGTTCCATGACCCCAGTATTCACAGTGCTCCATGACAACTGTCATCACAATGCTCCATGCCTTTGTCAGCAAAATGCTACATGACCTTGTCATTACAATGCTCTATGCGCTTGTCATCACAATACTCCATTACCATTGTCATCACATTCCTCCATGAACCTTGGGATCACATTGCTTCATGCCCTTGGCATCACAATGCTCCAGGCTCCTAGAAATAAAATGATCCATGACCTCTGTCATCACAATGCTCCAAACCTTTCTGATCACATTGTTCCATAACACTTGTCATCACAACGCTCCATGATGCCTGCCATGACAATAATCCATGCTCTTTTCATCACAATGCTCCATGACCTTTGTCATCACAATTCTCAATACACTTGTCATCACAATGCTCCCTGACACTTGTTGTCAGAATTCTCCTTGTACCCTCTTATGAAAAGGCTCCATGCATTTTTCATCACAAAGCCCCATGCCATTTTCATCACAATGCTCCATGCCATTGTCATCAAAATACTCCACAAGCTTGTGATCAGAATGCTCCATGACCCTTGTCATCACAATTCTCCATGCACTTGTCAGCACAATGCACCCTGACCTTTGTCATCACAATGCTCCATGCCCTTGTCATCACAATGCTCCATGACCCCTGTCACCACAATGCTCCCTGACACCTGTCATCACAATGCTTCATGCCCCATGTCATTACAGTGCTCCATGATGCTAGACATCACAATTACCCAAGGTCTTTTCATCACAATTCTCATTGGCCAATATCATCACAATGCTCCATGACCACTGTCATCATAACACTCCATGACACCTGACAACACAATGATGCGGAACTCTTGTCATAACAATGTTCAATTCCCTAGTCATCACAATGCTCCATGACACCTGTCATCACAATACTCCAAGCCATTGTCATCACAATGCTCCATTATCTTTGTCATCCGAATCCTCCATGATATTTGGCATCATAATGCTCCATGCCATTGTCATCACAATGGGCCATTACATATGTCATCACAATTCTCCCTGACACCTGTCTTCACAATACTGCATGACCTGGTCATCACAATGCTCCATGCCCTTGTCATCACAATGCGCCATTCCAACTGTCATCGCAAGAATCCTTGAAACATATTAGACCAATGCTCCATGCCCTTGTCATCACAATGCTCCATGCCCTTGTTATCACAATGCTCCATGACCCCTGTCATCACAATGCTCCGTGACTCCAGTCATCACAATGCTTCATGAACTTTGTCATCACAATTGTCCATGTCCTCGTCATCAACAGTCACTGTGACGTTTTTAACGTCAATGATCCACGAACTTTTCATCACAATGCTCTTTGACCCTTGTCATCACAATGCTCCATGCACTTGTCAGCACAATGCTCCATGACACATTTCATCACAATGCACCATGCGTTTGTCGTCACAGTGCTCCACAATCTTGTCATCACAATGCTCCTTAAAATTTGTCATCTCAATGCTCCATGCACTTCTCATCAAAATGCTCTCTCACCACTGATATCACAATGCTACATCAATATTTTTCACAATACTCCCTCACACCTGTCATCACAATGTTCCATGACTCCTGTCATCACAATGCTACATGCACTTATCATCACAATGTTCGATGACCCCTGACATCACAATGTTCCATAACACCTGTCATCAAAATGTTCCATGACACTTTTCATCAAACAGCTCCATGACCCTGTCATCAGAATGCACCCTGCCTTTCTCATCACAGTGCACAACGCCCTTGCCATCAAAATGCTCCATGACCTTTGTCATCTCAAAGATCCATGACCCTTGGCATCACAATGCTCCATATCATTGTCATCACAATGCTCCATGAACACTCTCATCACATTGCTCCATGCCCTTGTCGTCACAAAGCTCCATGACACATGTCATCATAATGCTCCATGGCCTTCTTATCACAATGCTCCATGCCCTTGCCATCACAATGCTCCATTACAACTGTGATAACAATGCTCCATGACCCCTGCCATCACGATGTTACATGGCCTTGTCATCACAAAGCTCCATGACCCTTCTCAACACAATGCTCCAAGAACCCTGTAATCACAATGCTCTATGCCCCTTTTCATCTCAATGATCCATGAACCCTGTCATCACAATGCACCATACCCATCATCATAATGCTTCATGCTATTGTCATCACAATGAAATCAAAATGCTCCATGCCCTCCGTCATAACAATGATCCAAACCCTTGTGATCACAATATTCCATAACACTTGTCATCACAATGCCCCATGACGCTCGTCATCACAATTATCCATGGTCTTCTCATCACAATGCTCCATGAACTTTGTCATCACATGCTCAAAACACTTGTCATCACAATGCACCCTGACACTTGTCGTCAGTATGCTCCTTGAACCCTGTCATGACAAGGCTCCATGCATTTTTCATCACAATGCTACATGCCCTTTTCATCACAATGCTCCAAGACCCATGTAATCACAATGCTCCATGCCCTTGTCATCACAAAGCTCAATGACGCATGCCATCAGAATGCTCCTTGGTCTTCTCCACACAATGCTCCATGCCCTTGTCATCACAATGTTCCAAGACACCTGTAATCACAATGCTCCATGCCCCTTTTCATCAGTATGCTTCATGAGATTTGTCATCACAAGGCTCCATGATTTTGTCATCACAATGATCCAGGATCTTGTCATCACAATGCTTCTCGACCTTGTCATGAAAATTTTCAACGGCCCTTGTCATCATAATGCTCCAAGCACTAATCATCACAATGCTCCATTATATTTGTCATCACAAATTTCCATTACATTTGGCATCAGAGTGCTCCATGCCATTGTCATTGCAATGGACCTTGACATATGTCATCACAATGCTCCCTGACACCTGTCTTCACAATACGCCCTGACGTCCTCATCACAATGCTCCATGCCCTTGTCATCACAAAGCTCCATGCCCTTGTCATCACAAAGCACCATGTCCACTGTCATCACAATAATCTATGAATCTTGTCAGAAAAATGCTCCATGCTCCTGTCATCACAATGCTCCATGCCCTTGTCATCACAATGCTCCATGACTTGTCATCACAATCCTCCATGACCCATGACACATGTATTACAGTGTTCCATGCCCTAGTCATCACAATGCTCAAAGACCCCTGTAATCACAATTCTCCATGCCCCTTTTCATTAGAATGCTCCATGAGACTTTTCATGACAAGTCACCATGGTCTTCTCATCACAATGCTCCTGGACCTTGTCATCACCATGCTCCATTCCCTTCTCATCACAATGCTCCATGACCCCTGTCATCACAATAATCCATGAATATTTTCATCCCAATGCT
This sequence comes from Mesoplodon mirus, assembly GCF_964341445.2. NCBI lineage: Eukaryota > Metazoa > Chordata > Mammalia > Artiodactyla > Ziphiidae > Mesoplodon > Mesoplodon mirus. Next base: position 1,862,150 of record NW_028295746.1, on the reverse strand, counting down.
CCAAGACCTATTCATCACAATGCTCCATGGCCAATATCAACACAATGCTCCATGACCACTGTCATCACAACACTCCATGACACCTGACAACACAATGATCCACGACTCTTGTCATCACAATGCTCCATTCCATAGTCATCATAATGCTCCATGACCCCTGTCATCACAACACTCCATGAACATTATCAGCCCAGTGATCCATGACACTTGTCATCACAATGATCCATGCCCTTGTCATCCCAATGCTCCATGACACCTGTATTCACAATGCTCCGTGACCCTTGTCATCACAGTGCTCCATGACACGTCATCACAATGCTCCATGCCTTTGTCAGCAAAATGCTACATGACCTTGTCATTACAATGCTCTATGCGCTTGTCATCACAATACTCCATTTCCATTGTCATCACAATCCTCCATGAAACTTGGGATCACATTGCTTCATGCCCTTCTCCTCACAATGCTCCATGCTCCTTAGAAATCAAAATGATCCATAACCTCTGTCATCACAATGCTCCAAACACTTGTGATCACAATGTTCCATAACACTTGTCATCACAACGCTCCATGAGGCCTGTCATCACAATACTCCATGCTCTTTTCATCACAGTGCTCCATGAACATTGTCATCACAATTCTCAATACACTTGTCATCACAAGGCTCCATGACACTTGTCATCAGTATGCTCCTTGAACCCTGTCAGGAAAAGGCTCCATGCCTTTTTCATCACAATGCCCCATGCCGTTTTCATCACAATGCTCCATGCCATTGTCATCAAAATACTCCACAAGCTTGTCATCAGAATGCTACATGACCCTTGTCATCACATTTCTCCATGCACTTGTCAGCACAATACTCCCTGACCGTTGTCATCACAATGCTCCAAGCCATTGCCATCACAATGCTCCATTACCTTTGCCATCAGAATGCTCCATGACACTTGGCATCCCAATGCTCCATGCCATTGTAATCACAATGGTCCATTACATATGTCATCACAATGCTCCCTGACACCTGTCTTCACAATACTGCATGACCTGGCCATCACAATGCTCCATGCCCTTGTCATCACAATGCGCCATTCCAACTGTCATCGCAATAATCCATGAAACTTATTAGACCAATACTCCTTGCCCTGGTCATCACAATGCTCCATGCCCTTGTTATCACAATGCTCCATGACCCCTGCCATCACAATGCTCTGTGACTCCAGTCATCACAATGCTTCATGACGTTTGTCACCACAGTGGGCCATGCCCTCGTCATCATCCCTCTCTGTGAGCTTTTTAACCAAAATGATCCATGAACTTTTCATCACAATGCTCTTTGACCCTTGTCATAACAATGCTCTATGCCTTTCTCAGCACAATGCTCCATGACACTTGTCATCACAATGCTCCATGCACTTGTCAGCACAATGCTCCTTGACACATGTCATCACAATGCCCCATGACACCTGTCATCACAATGCTCCGTGACTCCAGTCATCACAATGCTTCATAACGTTTGTCATCACAATGATCCATGCCCGTGTCATCACAAGGTTCTGTGACTTTTGTAACCACAATGCTCCATGAACTTTTCATCACAATTCACAGTGACCCTTGTCATCACAATGCTCCATGTCTTTGTCAGAACAATGCTCCATGACCATTGTCTTCACAATGTGCCACGCGCATTTCATCACAACGGTCCACAACTTTGTCATTGCAATGCTCCATAAACCTTGTAATCACAATGGTCCATGCACTTCTCATCAAAATGCTCTCTCACCAGAGATATCACAGTTTTCCATGACTAGTCATCACAATACACCCTCTCCCCTGTAATCACAATGTTCCATGACCCTGTCATCACACTGCTACATCCCCTTATCATCACAATGTTCCATGACCCCTGACATCACAATGTTCCATAACCCCTGTCATCAAAATGCTCCATGATCCTTTTCATCCCAAAGCTCCAAGACCCCTGACATCACAATGTTGTATAACACCTGCCATCAAAATATTCCATTACACTTTTCATCAAATTGCTGCATGGCCTGGTCATCAAAATTCTCCCTGCACTTCTCATCACAATGCACCATGCCCTTATCATCAAAATGCTCCATGACTTTTCATCACAAAGCTCCATGACCCTTGGCATCACAATGCCCCATATCATTGTCATCACAATGCTCCATGAACCCTCTCATCACATTGCTCAATGCCCTTGTCATCACAAAGCTCCATGACACTTGTCATCACAATGCTCGATGCCCTTCTCATCGCAATGCTCCATGCCCTTGTCATTACAATCCTGCATGACCCATGTATCATAGTGTTCCTTAACCTTTTCATCACAATGCTCCATGCCCACTCGCATCACAATAATCCATGAAACATTTCAGACCAATGTTCCATGCCCTTCTCATCACAATGCTCCATTACCTCTGTCATAACAATGCACCATGACCCCTGCCATCACAATGTTCCACGGCCTGGTCATCACAAGGTTCCATGACACTTGTCATCACAATGCTGAAGGCCCGTGTAATCACAATGCTCCTTGCCCTTGTCATCACAAAGCTGCATGACGCATTTCATCAGAAAGTTCCATGGGCTTCTCATCACAATGTTCCATGCCCTTGTCATCACAATGCTCCAAGACCTTTGTAAACACAATGCTCCATTCCCCCTTTTAATCTCAATGCTCCATGAACCCTGCCATCACAATGCACCATGCCCATCATCATAATGCTTCAGGCTATTGTCATCAAAATGAAATCAATATTCTCCATGACCTCTGTCATCATAATGCTCCAAACACTTGTGATCACAATGTTCCATAACACTTATCATCACAACAACCCATGACGCTCATCATCACAATTATCCATGGTCTTCTCTTCACAATGCTCCATGATCTTTGTCATCACAATGCTCAATACACTTGTCATCACCATTCTCCCTGACACTTGTCGTCAGTATGCTCCTTGAACCCTGTCATGACAAGGCTCCATGGCTTTGTCATCACAATAATCCATGCCCTTTTCATCACAATGCTCCAAGATCCCTGTAATCACAATGATCCATGCCCTTGTCATCAAAAAGCTCCATGACGCATTTCATCAGAATACTCCATGACCCTTGTCATCACAATGATCCATGACCCCTGTCATCACAATGCTCCATGAGACCTATCATCACAATGATCCATGCCCCTTGTCATTACAGTGCTCCATGATGCTCGTCACCAGAATTATCCATGGTCTTCTCATCACAGTGCTCCACGGTCTTGCCATAACAATGCTCCATGCCCTGGTCATCACAATGCTCCATGACACCTGACATCACAGTGTTCCATAAAACCTGTCATCAAAATGTTCCATGACATTTTTCATCAAATTGCTCCATGACCCTGTCATGAAAAAGCTCCCTGCCCTTCTCATCACAATGCACAATGCCCGTGCCATCAGAATGCTCCATGACCTTTGTCATCACAAAGATCCATGACCCTTGGCATCACAATGCTCCATGTCATTGCCATCACAGTGCTCCATGAAACCTCTCATCACATTGCTCCATGCCCTTGTCATCACAAAGCTCCATGACACTTGTCATCACAATGTTCGATGCCCTTCCCATCACAATGCTCCATGCCCTTGTCTTTACAATCCACCATGACCCATGTATCACAGTGTTCCTTGCCCTTATCATCTCAATGCTCCATGCCCACTCACATCTCAATAATCCATGAAATATTTCAGACCAATGCTCAATGCCCTTCTCATCAAAATGCTCCATTACTTCTGTCATAACAATGCTCCATGACCACTGCCATCACAATATTCCACGGACTTGTTATCACAAGGCTCCATGACACTTGTCATCACAATGTTCCAAGAACCCTGTAACCACAATGCTCCATGCCCTTGTCATCACAATGCTCCAAAATCCCTGTAATCACAATGCTCCATGCCCCTTTTCATCTCAATGCTCCATGAAACCTGTCATCACAATGCACCATGACCATCATCGTAATGCTTCAGGCTATTGTCATCACAATGAAATCAAAATTCTCCATGACCTCTGTCATCATAATGCTCCAAAACCTTGTGATCACAATGTTCCATAACACTTATCATCACAACACTCCATGACGCTCATCATCACAATTATCCATGGCCTTCTCATCACAATGCTCAATGACCTTTGTCATCACAGTTCTCAATACACTTGTCATCAAAATGCTCCCTGACACTTGTCGTCAGAATGCTCCTTGAACCCTGTCACAAAAAGGCTCCATGCCATTTTCATCACACTGCCCCATGCCGTTTTCATCACACTGCTCCATACCATTGTCATCAAAATACTCCACAAGCTTGTCATCAGAATGCTCCATGACCCTTGTCATCACAATTCTCCATGCACTTGTCAGCACAATGCTCCCTGACCCTTGTCATCACAATGCTCCAAGCCATTGTCATCACATTGCTCCATTACCTTTGTCATCAGAATCTTCAATGACACTTGGCATCACAATGCTCCATGCCATTGTCATCACAATGGGCCATTACATATGTCATCACAATGCTCCCTGACACCTGTCTTCACAATACTGCAAGACCTGGTCATCACAATGCGCCATTCCAACTGTTGTCGCAATAATCCATGAAACTTATTAAACCAATGCTCCATGCCCTTGTCATCACAGTGCTCCATGCCCTTGTTATCACAATCCTCCATGACCCCTGTCATCACAATTCTCCGTGACTCCAGTCATCACAATGCTTCATGACCTTTGTCATCACAGTGGTCCATGCCCTCATCATCAACAGTCTCTGTGACCTTTTTAACCACAATGTTCCATGAACTTTTCATCACAATGCTCTTTGACCCTTGACATCACAATGCTCTACACCTTTATCAGCACAATGTTCCATGCCCTTGTCATCACAATGCTCCATGACCCCTGTCATCACAATGTGCTGTTACTCCAGTCATCACAATGCTTCATATCATTTGTCATCACAGTGGTCCATGCCCGCATCATCACAAGGCTCGGTGACCTATTTAACCACAATGCTCCATGAACTTTTCATCACAGTGCTCCGTGACCCTTGTCATCACAGTCCTCCATGCCTTTGTCAGAAAAATGCTCCATGACCCTTGTCATCACTATGTGCCACACACTTTTTATCCCAACGGTCCTCAAATTTGTTGTCACAGTGCTCTATAAAACTTGTAATCAAAATGCTCCATGCCCTTCCCATCACAATGCTGGAGCATCACATTACGCCTGTCATAACAATGCTCCATGACCCCTGTCATCACAATGTTCCACGGCATTGTCATCACTAGGCTCCATGACACTTGTCATCACAATGCTCCAAGACCCCTGTAATCACAATGCTCCATGCCCCTTTTCATCTCTATGCTCCATGAACCCTGTCATCACAATGCATCATGCCCATCATCATAATGCTTCCGGCTATTGTCAGCACAATGAAATCAAAATTCTCCATGACCTCTGTCATCACAATGCCGCATGCCCTTTTCATCACAATGCTCCATGACCCCTGTCATCACAATGCTCCGTGACTCCAGTCATCACATTGCTTCATAACTTTTGTCATCACAACGGTCCATGCCCGCGTCATCACAAGGCTTTGTGACCTTTGTAACCACAATGTTCCATGAACTTTTCATCACAATGCTCCGTGACCCTTGTCATCACAATGCTCCATGCCTTTGTCAGAAAAATGCTCCATGACCCTTGTCATCACAATGTGCCACGTGACTTTCATCACAGCGGTCCACAACCTTGTCATCGATATGCTCCATAAACCTTGTAATCCCAATGCTCCATGTACTTCTCTTCAAAATGCTCTCTCACATGAGATATCATAATGTTCCATCACTAGTCATCACATTACTCCCTCACCCCTGTAATCACAATGTTCCATGACCCCTGTCATCACAATGCTACATCCCCTTATCATCACAATGTTCCATGACCCCTGACATCACAATGTTCCACAACCCCTGTCATCAAAATGCTCCATGACCCTTTTCATCCCAAAACTCCATGACCCCTGACATCAAAATGTTCTATAACACGTGTCATCAAAATGTTCCATTATAATTTTCATCAAATTGCTGCATGACCCTATCCTCAAGCTGCTCCCTGCCCTTCTCATCACAATGCACCACGCCCTTGTCATCAAAATGCTCCATGAAATTTGACATCACAAACCTTCATGACACTTGACATCACAATGCTCCATGTCATTGTCATCACAATGCTCCATGAACCCTCTCATCACATTGATCAGTGCCCTTGTCATCACAAAGCTCCATGACACTTGTCATCACAATGCTCAATGCCCATCTCATCACAATGCTCCATGCCCTTGCCATTACAATCCTCCATGACCCATGTATCACAGCGTTCCGTGCTCTTGTCATCACAGTGCTCCATGCCCACTCTCACTACAATAATCCATGAAACGTTTCACAACAATGCTTCCTGCCCTTCTCATCACAATGCTCCATTACACCTGTCATAACAATGTTCCATGACCCCTGCCATCACAATGTTCCACGGCCTTGTCATTCACAAGGCTCCATGACACTTGTCATCACAATGTTCCAAGACCCCTGTAATCACAGTGCTCCATGCCCTTGTCATCAGAAAGCTCCATGACGCATGTCATCAGAATGTTCCATGGACTTCTCATCACAATGCTCCATGCCCTTGTCATCACAATGCTCCAAGACCCTTGTTATCAAAATGCTCGATGCCAATTTTCATCTCAAAACTCCATGAATCCTATCATCACAGTGCACCATGCCCATCACAATAATGCTTCAGGCTGTTGTCATCACAATGAAATCAAAATGCTCCATGACCTCTGTCATCACAAAGCTCCAAACCATTGTGATCACAATATTCCATAACACTTATCATCACAACACCCCATGATGCTCATATTCACAGTTATCCATGGTCTTCTCATCACTATGCTCCATAACCTTAGTCATCACAATGCTCAATACACTTTTCATCACAATGCTCCCTGACACTTGTCGTCAGTATGTTCCTTGAACACTGTCATGACAAGGCTCCATGCCTTTTTCATCACAATGACCCATGCCCTTTTCATCACAGTGCTCCAAGACACCTGTAATCACAATGCTCCATGCACTTGTCATCACAGTGCTCCATGACGCATTCATCAGAATGCTCCATGTCCTTCTCTTCACAATGTCCCATGCCCTTGTCATAACAATGCTCCAAGACCACTGTAATCACAATGCTCCATGCCCCTTTTCATCAGAATATTCCATGAGACTTGTCATCACATGTCTCCATGGTCTTCTCATCACAATGCTCCAGGACCAATATCAACACAATGCTCCATGACCACTGTCATCACAACACTCAATTACACCTGACAACACCGTGATCCGGAACTCTTGTCATCACAATGCTCCATGACCCCTGTCATCACAATACTCCATGAACATTTTCAGCCCAAGCTTCCATGACGCTTGTCATCACAATGATCCATGCCCTTGTCATCCCAATGCTCCATGACCCATGTATTCACTATGCTCTGTGACGCATGGCATCACAGTGCTCCATGACAACTGTCATCACAATGCTCCATGCCTTTGTCAGCAAAATGCTATATGAAATTGTCATTACAATGTTCCATGTGCTTGTCATCACTATGCTCCATTACCATTGTCATCAAAATCCTCCATGAACCTTTGTATCACATTGTTTCATGCCCTTGTCATCACAGTGCTCCATGCTTCTTGAAATCAAAATGATCCATGACCTGTGTCATCACAATGCTCCAAACACTTGTGATCACCATGTTCCATAACACTTGTCATCACAACGCTCCATGATGCCTCTCATCACAATACTCCATGCACTTTTCATCACAATGCTCCATGACCTTTGTCATCACAATTCTCAATACACTTGTCATCACAGTGCTCCCTGACACTTGTCGTCAGAATGCTCCATGAACCCTGTCACGAAAAGGCTCCATGCCTTTTTCCTCACAATGACCCATGCAGTTTTCATCACAATGCTCCATGCCATTGTCAGCAGAATACTCCACAAGCTTGTCATCAAAATGCTCCATGACCTTGGCATCACAATTCTCCATGCACTTGTCAGCACAATGCTCCCTGACCCTTGTCATCACAATGCTCCAAGACATTGTCATCACACTGTTCCATTACCTTTGTCATCAGAATCCTCCATGACACTTGCATCACAATGCTCCATGCCATTGTCCTCACAATGGGCCATTACATATGTCATCACAATTCTCCCTGACACCTGTCTTCACAATACTGTATGACCTGGTCTTCACAATGCTCCATGCCCTTGTCATCACAGTGCACCATTCCAACTGTCATTGCAATAATCCATGAAACTTATTAGACCAATGATCCATGCCCTTGTCATCACAGTGCTCCATGCCCTTGATATCACAAAGCTCCATGACCCCTGTCATCACAATGCTCCGTGACTCCAGTCATCACAATGCTTCATGACCTTTGTCATCACAATGGTCCATGCCCTCATCATCAACAGTCTCTGTGACCTTTTTAACCACAATGCTCCATGAACTATTCATCACAATGCTCTTTGACCCTTGTCATCACAATACTCTATGCCTTTCTCAGCACAATGCTCTATGACCGTTGTCATTGCAATGCTCCATGCGCTTGTCAGCACAATGCTCCATGACACATGTCATCACAATTTGCCATGCGATTGTCATCACAGTGCTCCACAATCTTGTCATCACAATGCTCCATAAACCTTGTCATCACAATGCTCCATGCACTTCTCATCAAAATGCTCTCTCACAACTGATATCAAAATGTTTCATCACTATTCATCACAATACTCCCTCAGCCCTGTCATCACAATGTTCCATAACCCCAGTCATCAAAATGCTCCATGACCCCTTTCATCAAAATATTCCATGACTCCTGTCATCACAATGCTCCATGCTCCTTGAAATCACAATGATCCATGACCTCTGTCTTCACAAAGCTCCAAACCCATGTGATCACAATGTTCCATAACCCTTGTCATCACAACGCTCCATGATGCCTGTCATCACAATATTCCATGCCCTTGTCGTCACAATGCTCCATGATATTTGTCATCACAATTCTCAATACACTTCTCATCACAATGCTCCCTGACACTTGTCGTCAGTATGCTCCTTGAACACTGTCATGAAAAGGCTCCATGCATTTTTCATCACAATGTTGCATGCCCTTTTCATCACAATGCTCCATGCCATTGTCATCACAATACTCCACAAGCTTGTCATCAGAATGCTCATTGACACTTGTCATCACAATTCTCCATGAGCACTGTCATCACAATGCTCCATACTCCTTGTCATCAAAATGCTCCATGACACTTTTCATCACAATGCTCCATGGCCACTGTCATCACAATTCTCCATACCTTTTGTCATTATAGCGCTCCATGATGCTCATCATCAGAATTATCCATGGTCTTCTCATCACAATGCTCCACAGTCTTGCCATCACAATGCTCCATGTTCCCTGTCATCACAATTCTCCACTTTCTTGGCATAACTATGTTCCATGACACTTCCCATCTCAGTGTTAAATACTTTGTCATCAAAATACTCCACAAGCTTGTCATCACAATACTCCATGACCCTTGTCATCACAATGATCCATGACCCCTGTCATCACAATGCTCAATGAGACGTATCATCACAATGCTCCATGCCCCTTGTCATTACAGTGCTCCATGATGCTCGTCACCAGAATTATCCATGGTCTTCTCATCACAGAGCTCCACGGTCTTGCCATCACAATGCTCCATGCCCTGGTCATCACAATGCTCCATGTCCCTTGTCATCACAATTCTTCACGTCCTTGTCATCACAATTCTCCATGCACTTGTCATCGCAATGCCCCATGACCCCTGTCATAGCAAGCCCCATGCCTTTGTCATCACAATGCTTCACGACATTTTCATCAAAATTCTCAATGGCCGTTGTCATCACAATGCTCCTTGCCCTTGTCATCACAATGCTCCATGACCCTTGTCATCACAATGCTCCAAGCCCTTGTCATCACAATGCTCCATTACCTTTGTCATCACAATCCTCCATAACACTTGGCATCACAATGCTCCATGCCATTGTCATCACAATGGTACATGAAATATGCCATCACAATGCTCCCTGACACCTGTCTTCACCATACTCCATGACCTTGTCATCACAATGCTCCATGCCCTTGTCATCACAATGTGCCATGCCCACTGTCAACACAATTATCCATGAAACTTGTCAGACCAATGCTCCATGCCCCTGTCATCACAATGCTACATGACCCCAGTCATTACAGTGCTCTGTGTGTCGCGTCATCACAAGGTTTCATGACCTGTGTCATCACAATAGTCAATGCCCACATCATCACAAGGCTCTGTGAAATTTGTCACCACAATGCTCCATGAACTTTTCATCAAAATGCAGATACGTCCATGAGTACAAGTGCCCTATGCTCTGTAGCTCATCTTTTAGATATTTTAGCAAACACAATACACTTCGCCATAGTGGCCGTTGGCAAATTACAATTCCACTATCAGCCTCACAGGGCTCCCTTTTCTCCTCACCCTGTCCTGCATTTCTGGTGTTTATACTTTATGTGGATGGCCCTTCTGACTGATGTGAAGTGATACATTTTGTAGTATTGATTTCCAGTGCCCACCTGTTTGGTTGGATAAAAAGTGTGTATGGCCTTTACTTGAATATATTCAGAAAAAATTGCATACGCCCTTTTGGGCCAACTGCATCATTGGCGATGTTCAGGCCCTTTTCTTGTGCTTTAATGGGGAGTCCTTTCTACCTCTTCAAATCTGTTTCCTGCCACTCTCCCTTGCTTACAAGTCCTTTTCTGTGACTTACCTCAAGACATTTTTCGACGATAGATATTTTCAACTCTGCAGTTTCATGAATTTTAGTGCCCCTGAGTTCCATTATTCAACTTGTGTTTTTGGAAACTGGACACAAAACAGCGGGATTTCCTCTAGCCCTATTCTGTTTCCATGGGCAATTCTAGCCATTGATGAATTTGTCTTCTGGATTGGAAATTAGAGTGGCATGTGCCTGTCCGAACACCTAAGATTTGTCTCTAAATTTTCTCATCCTTCCACTTCATCCTCTGGACAAATTACAAACTGTGTGGAACAGGATGTTGACGGTGCTGATATCCCCAAGTGAGGAGATTGTTAGGAAAGATGCTGGAGGGGTGAACCCGAGGACCAGACGATGAGGAGATGAGGTGCCTTTTCCAAACTCTTTCTGATCAAATGGTGTACCATCCTCTAGGTGTGACAGGCATGTTTTAGCTGTAGGAAGGGTCCAGTGCATGGAAGGAGAACACCAGGTATTTTTCCAAATCAGTGCCTCCCTGTACCCCAAACTGGGGTATTTTTAAGCTACGGCTACACGTATGTCCATTAAGCGCCTTGGGAAATAGGCAGAGCCCAAACTTTAGATGATTTATATCTTCAGGGTCAGAAGCGTTCACCATCGGCCTTGCTTAGGTTACATTTTATCTGTCTTTGATAGACGATGTCAATAAAAATATCTATTATTTTTCAGATTATTTCCCCTTATAGGTTATTGCAAAATATTCAGTGTAGTTCCCTGTGCTATACAGTAGTTCCTTGTTGATGATCTATTTTATACATAGCAGTGTGTATGTGTTAATCCCACACTGTTAATTTATCCCTTCTCCTACCTTTCCCCTTTGGTAATAATAAATTATAAGATTTTATACTTCTCAGAAATGGGGGAGCTGAAAGAGAGGTATCATTTTCAATGGAAAAGCATTCAAAACAAGATTGAATCCTCAGCCAAGAGTATTCGATGTACATCCATGGAAATAAATCACTTCATTTCTCTAATGTTGACCTGACAAATAAGACAGACGTCTTCACTGAACTTGCTTATAGTAAAGTGATGGAAATATCAAAGGTATGTCTTAGAAACATCTTATTTTATCCGAGCATTATACACTGCTCTGTGTTAACTACAGTTTGGCTCACACATCTGTCCATTGAAGATACAAAGTTCTCAATTTCTGTTACTGATCCTCCAGAGTGGACCCCGACAGAATTCCCGTGCCCAGTGTCATTGGAGCCAACAGATCAAGACTGAGTTTGGTTCAGAAGCAAAGGAAACATTATTTTGAAAACAGAATGGAGAGGTGAGAGTGTGCACTCCCCCACGAGCTGTGGGCTGGGATGCTGTGTAACGATCCCAGGAGCGTCAGTGGGAGGGAGGGGATGGAGCTCTCGAGGGCTGGGTTGGCTGAAGCTCAGGCTCTATGCCGTGGAGTCTGCATGGGACCCCGCTAGCTGAGGTGTTGACCCAGCCATTCTGCACTACGAAATCGGGTCTGAAGTGCCGGGTGTGGGACCTCTGCATGCGGAAACCTAGGAGCACGTGAAATTAGACAAAGCACAAAGGGAAAACAGGTAAGACTTTATTTTATTGCCCAGATTCTCTTTTTATCTCCCAGGAATTTTTAATGAACGTTGCCAGAGACGAACACCTCCTCTGCTTTTAGTTCCGTTCCTCATTCTTGGGGTGTTGAGGGTGCAGACCCCTCTTTTGTAACTGCTTCATGCAGTGGTGGGAGCCCTGATACTTGGGGGGAGGGGCAAAACGTCTCCCCACCAGCCTCCAGGTGAGGTTGATTGTCCCAAGGCCTCCTGCCTCACTTCTCGTACGTCTGAGCACCAGCATTGGAAGTGTTATAGATTCTGATGACCTTTACGTGTCCAGGAAAGAGATGTGCAGAGATGCTGAGGTGGCAGGTTTCACCCCACCCCACCTTTGTTCGGCGACCTTAGGCTGACGGTTTTTGCCAGCCTAGATGCTCTGACCAGTAGTCTGTGCTTTCTTTAATTAGGTCCCTGAATTAATGTACAAACAGCACCATGTGTCAGAACCCTGCCCACGCAACTCCCAGACAGTCCAGGGTCAGTGGTGATCCAGGACCATGACGTCCACTGAGTCAACGGCCTTTAGAAGTAGCCAGCAGTCCAGCCGGTCATATTGGCCACCATCACCGTGGTGTCTGTAGGGTTTTCTATGGTGAAAGCGCGATATACGTTTCCCCCGCCAAACTTGTTAGCTCCCCTCTGGGTGCAGTAAGTCCTGCAAGCAGTAGTCTGCTCTTTCGGGGCACAGTCTTGTTGTTTTCTGAGAGAAACTCCAGGTCAAGTGATGGTCACACGAGTCATCTTGGGGGCCCGTTGCTCCTGTTTGTCTCTCTGGAGTTTGGAAATGGAGGGCCTCCTCACTCGAGGTCAGTGTGTCCACAGAGCGACCCCTGCCACTTCAGGACATGATGTGTGGTTAGGATCACCACGTGGGGTCCTTTTCCCTTAGAAGGGAGCTGACCTTGTGGGCTGCTGATTTCCAGCTTTTTAGATACCCCAGTATCCTGGCCTGATGAGTCAGTGGGCAAAGCCCTTGGTGACCATAGTTAATCATACCTGAAGGGCATTCTTGTGTTGCTCCATTTCAAGTGGTCCCAGTTTTTGCACTAAGGCTACAAGGGCAATTAACCTTTGACCGGGTATGTAAAGGTCAAAGGGTTTAGCTAAATTAGCGAGTTCCTGGGCAAGGGTCTGAATTGACTGATCTTTCTATTCTTGAAAGGCTGCTTCTGGGTTCTATACAAAAGGATCATCATCTTTTCGTGTCAGTGTTTCATGTAGAGGCCCAGCTATTAGACTGTAGTTAGGGATCCAGATGCAGAAAACCTTGTCCTCGCCAGGAACCCCTAAGCTGTCTTCTTGTTTTAGAAGAGGTAAGGCTGCAAATGGCTTCTTCCCTATCCTGGGATGCGTTTCTCCAAATATCTGTGAGAATGAAGCCCAGGCATGTCACCTGAGCCTGTGATATTTGAGCCTTTTTCTTGGACACCTTCTATCCTTTCTTGGCTAGGAAGTTCAGAGGCGTCTTTAGTAGGCCTGGCGATCAGAATGTCATCTGCATATTGAAGGAGGGTTCCCTTTTACAGAGGTAGATCTTTTAGGTCTTTAGAGGACATTTCCCCAATGATGGTGTGGGGATTTTTGAACCATTGGGGCAGGACGGCCCAGCATTATTGCTTGTGTTGCATGTTGTGTCCTGCCCCACACAAGCCAAAAATTCTTGTGACTCTGAGATGAATGGAATACAGAAGAAGGCATCATTGAAGTGTAATGCAGAATGCCATGGCCTGGTGGATGGTAGAATGAGCAGCAGGGAGTAGGAAATAGGAGCTACTGGATGCATATCCTCTGTGGCTTCACTGACTGTCCTGATATATTTTACCAGGTCTCCAGCAGCCCATGGGGCTCTCGTGGTCAGGCCAATCCCAGGATATGGAGCTCACCTGGGCTGCACACCCCACCCCACAGCCCACGGGGCTCTCGTGTTCAAGTCCCTCCCAGGGTATGGAGCTTACCTGTGCAGCTACCCAGCAGCCCATGGGGCTCTCATAGTCAGGCCCTTCCCAGGATACGGAGCTCCCCAGGGCAGATACCCCAGCAGGGCTGGACACACAGGAACTGTGCACATAGCCCACCTTGCAGAGAACCCCCAGCTCACCTGTCGCTCACAGCTGACACAGAACACCTCAGAGAAAGACTTGAACTAACAAACAGCAGCTCTGACAGGTCTGTGGCCCTGGCTATCACTCTGTGTAGCCTCTCTCTGCCTGGTCTTCCAGACACTTCCACTGCAGCCAGGGCACCAGGCCTCTGTCTCCACCCACCATCACTCCTCTCCCTGACTCCTGGGTTCCTCTCATTAGGATAGGGTCTTCTTGAAGTTGTTTTCCACTCATGGACCAGATAAAATAATAAGAAAACAAGCCACAGCTGCAGCCCCTTGTCTATCCTGACTCTCAAGAGCCCACACCTGTTCCTTGGGCCTGGCCCGTTTAGCAAGGTTCATTTTCTGCAACTGTGAGCCCCTGAGGGTTGAGGATTGGCTGATTTGGGCAGCCTGACACTGCCTGCTGGCCCTCCCCATGTGTGCCTGGGTTGAGGTCAATATAAACACCTCTCCAGTCAGCAAGAGCCCCTGTAGCTGTGCCTGACGCCATATTCTCTGCCCCGTCAGCAGTGTCGGGGCTGGGGTGGTGGTAGGGAGGGAGAGGCCTTGGCTTTGTGGGTGGCCCAGTGTGAGGGGGGCTCTGCTGGACTTTCTTCAGGAGTTGCCAGGCTTCCACCTGCTAAAGAAGAGGATGTGTCACCCATACCTGCCACTGGAATTTCTCCCCAGGCAGAGGTGAGGAAGTAAAAAAGCAGTGGGGGCCGTGGCAGGAGGCGTATCTCAGACAGGGAAATGGAAAGCTTTCAGAAGAGCATCTGGGGCCAGGACCATCCTGGCTGGCCTGCAGGCACCAAGTCGGCCTGCGTGCTGTCGCTGGTGTGGTTCCACAGCCCTTCCTCTACGCTTGCAAGTGCTTGTACATATTCAGGTGTTTTACCTGGAAAGGGAGGGAAGAGTTCAGCTGCAGCAGGACTGGGGCTCAGCTTACATTTACTCACAGACGCGTCGACACAGTCCCCCAGCTTTGCAATGAAGATGCTCCTTGTGGGGGGGGAGTGCTGCTGACTGCATTGGAGACGATTTCCCAACTCTGGCCAACTTAAGAATTTTTTACCACTGGAGCAAGTGCCCTTATACGATTTTCCTCTGTATAACTGGTGGGTTCTGTTTTGTTTTTTGTTTTTTTTTTTCTTCTTTTTGGTTCAAGGTAGATTTTATTTATTCCTCTTTTTTAAAATTTGGAGATATAAACATGGAAATAATGCATTAATATAAAGACATCTATGTGAAGGGAAAAACTTTTTTTCTGTTTTATTTTATTAAATGTTATTTATTTATTTTTAATTTTTTTAAAATTTATTTATTCATTTTATACATCAGGTTCCTATTGGATATCTATTTTATACATATAAGTGTGCACATGTGAATCCTAGTCTCCCAATTCATCCCACCACCACCCTAACATGGTGTTCCCCCCTTGGTGTCCATATGTTTGTTCTCTACATCTGTGTCTCTATCTCTGCCCTGCAAACCGGTTCATCTGTACCATTTTTCTAGGTTCCACATATATGCATTAATATACAATATTTGTTTTTCTCTTTCTGACTTACTTCACTCTGTATGACAGTCTCTAGATCCATCAAGGTCTCTACAAATGACCCAATTTCATTCCTATGTATGGCTGAGTAATATTCCATTATATATATGTACCATATCTTTATCCATTCGTCTGTCTGTGGGCACTTAGGTTGCT
Source organism: Mesoplodon mirus (assembly GCF_964341445.2). Classification (NCBI taxonomy): domain Eukaryota; kingdom Metazoa; phylum Chordata; class Mammalia; order Artiodactyla; family Ziphiidae; genus Mesoplodon; species Mesoplodon mirus. The sequence continues at coordinate 1,845,763 of NW_028295746.1, read as the reverse complement.
TTCATTACCTGGCTATTGTAAATAGTGCTGCAATGAACATTGTGGTGAATGTGTCTTTTTGATTTATGGTTTTCTCTGGGTATATGCCCAGTAGTGGGATTGCTGGATTATATGGTAATTCTATTTTTAATTTTTTTAAGGAACCTCCATACTGTTCTCCATAGAGTCTGTATCGATTTACATTCCCAACAATAGTGGAATAAGGTTCCTTTTCTCCACACCCTCTCCAGGATTTGTTGTTTGTAGATTTTCTGATGATTTGACGTGATACCTCATTGTAATTTCGATTTCCATTTCTCTAATAATTAGTGATGTTGAGCAGATTTTCATGTGTGTACTGGCCATCTCTATGTCTTCTTGGAAGAAATATCTATTTACATTTTCTTCCATTTTTGTATTGGGTTGTTTGTTTTATTAATATTGAGCTGCATGAGCTGTTTATATATATTGGAGATTAATCATTTGTCCATTGATTCGTTTGCAAATATTTTCTGCCATTCTGAGGGTTGTCTTTTCGTCTTGTTTGTAGTTTCCTTTGCTTTGCAAAAGCTTTTACGTTTCATTAGGTCCCATCTGTTTAGTTTTCTTTTTTATTTCATTACTATAGGAGGTGGATCAAAAAAGATCTTGGTGTGATTTACGTCAGAGTATCCTTCGTAAGTTTTCCTCTCAGAGTTTTATACTATCTGGTCTTACATTAAGGTCTCTAATCCATTTTGAATATATTTTTATGTATGGTGTTGGGGAGTGTTCTAATTTCATTCTTTTACATGTAGCTGTCCATATTTCCCAGCACCAATGATTGAAGAGACTCTTATCTCCATTGTATAGTCTTGCTTCCTTTGTCATAGATTAGTTGACCATAGGTGTGTAGGTTTATCCCTGGGCTTTCTTTTTATATTTTTCCTTTTACACGTTTATTGGAGTATAATTGATTTACAAGGGAGTGTTCGTTTCTGCTGTATAACAAAGTGAATCAGCTATACATATACAAATATCACCAGATACCCTCCCTCTTGCATCTCCCTCCCACACTCCATATCCCACCCCTTTATGTGCTCACAGAGCACCAAGCTGATCTCCCTGTTCTATGTGGCTGCTTCCCAGTAGCTATCGGTGTTACATTTGGTAATGTATTTATGTCCATGCCACTCTCTCACTTCGTCCCAGCTTACCCATCCCCCTTCCGTTGTCCTCAAGTCCTTTCTCTATGTCTGTGTCCTTAATCCTGTCCTGCCACTAGGTTCTTCAAAATCTTTTTTTTTCTTCATTAGATTCCGTATATCTCTGTTAACATACAGTATTTGTTTTTCCCTTTCTGACTTACTTCACTGTGTAGGACAGATTCTAAATCCATCCACTTCAGTACAAATAGCTCAGTTTGCTTCTTTTTTTGGCTGAGTAATATTCCATTGTATATATGTGCCAGATCTTCTTTATCCATTCATCTGTCGATGGACACTTAGGTTGCTTCCATGTCCTGGCTATTGCAAATAGAGCTGCAATGAACATTTTTGTACATAACTCTTTTTGAATTATGGTTTTCACAAGGCAAATGTCCAGTAGTTGGATTGTTGTGTCGTATGGTACTTCTATTTTTAGTTATTTAAAGGAACCTCCGTAATGTTCTCCCTAGTGCCCATATCAATTTACATTCCCACCCACAGTGCAAGTGTGTGCCCTTTTCTCCAATAAAGGCCTCTCCAGCGTTTATTGTTTTGTAGATTTTTTTGATGATTGCCACTCTGATTGCTGTGAGGTGATACCTCACGGTAGTTTTGATTTGCATTTCTCTAATGATTAGTGATGTTCAGCATCCTTTCATGTGTTTCTTGGTAATCTGTATATCTTCTTTGGAGAAATGTCCATTAGGTCTTCTGCCCGTTTTTGGATTGGGTTGTTTGTTTTTGTGATATTGAGCTACATGAGGTGCTTGTAAAGTTTGGAGATTAATCCTTTGTCAATTGCTTCATTTGAAAATATTTTCTCCCATTCTGAGGGTTGTTTTTGCATCTTGTTTATGTTTTCCTGTACTGTGTAAAAGCTTTTAAGTTTCATTAGGTCCCATTTGTTGATTTCTGTTTTTATTTCCATTTCTCTAGGAGGTGGGTCCAAAAGGATCTTGCTGTGATTTATGTCATAGAGTGTTCTGCCTATGGTTTCCTCTAAGTGTTTTATAGTGTCTGGTCTTATATTTAGATCTCTAATCAATTTAGAGTTTATTTTTGTGTATGGTGTTATGGAGTGTTCTAATTTCATTCTTTTATGTGTAGGGGTCCAGTTTTCCCAGCACCAATTACTGAAGAGACTGTCTTTTCTCCATTGTATATCCTTAGCTCCTTTGTCATAGATGAGATAGCCATAGGTATGTAGGTTTATCTCTGGGCTTTCTGTCCTGTTCCATTGATCTGTGTTTATGCCAATCTACATACACTTGATTCCATTATGCAGACATATAAATACATAGGTTTCAAGGTTATTACCAGTCAGATATATTCCTCTTCAGTGAATAGGGTGTTTTGTGTCCAGTTCATTGAGAAAGGAGTAGGTCTTGTCTATTACATATTTGGTATATGGAATGGGATCTGTGCTAATTTCAAACTCTGCTTTTACACATCACCCCACGTCACCTTTCCTCTTAAGGAGGCATAAGTGTGTTTTTTAAATGTGTAACTCTTTTCTCTTTTGAAATTCAGTTCATGTGTAGCCATGTTTACCTTCCCTCTATAAGTGATATATTACAATACATTTCTTTTACTTTGTGGCTCATTTCACTTAGCATCATCGTACCTAAATCCACTCATTATGCTGCTATTGGCCTTATGACATTGATTTTATGTCTGAGTGACATTCCATTGTATATAAGTACTACAACATCTATATCCATTTTTTTTCCTTTCCTGGAATATTTAAAGTGTACTGAAGTCGAGGTTCTTGTAAACAGAGCAGCCCTAAAGTTTGGGCTGGCTGTGTGTTATGGATTTTTGGTTTTCCCAAAATACACGCCCATGAGTGGAAGTGTGCTATGCTCTGTAGCTCTGTTTTAGAAAACAACATACAGTTCTCCAGAGAGGCTGTTGGCAATTTACATCCTGTCCATCGGCATAAACAGGCTCCCTTTTCTCCATGGCCTGTCCTGCATTTGCGGTTTTTACACTATTTGTGGATGGCCCTTTTGACTGGAGGTAAGGGACACTTCTCTGTAGTGTGGATTTGCAATGCCTGATGGCTTGCTTGGCCAAAAAGGGCGTATGCATTTTTTCCCGAATATATTCAAGAAAATACACATACTCCCTTTTCAGCCAAGGGCAACATTGTCGAAATTCTGTCGCTTTTCATGTGCTTTAAAGACAACTCCAATCTACCTCTTGAAATCTGTTTCCTTCAATTCTGCCTTGCATTCAAATCCTCTTCACTGCCTTTCCTCAATATATTTCTGGATGATAGTTGTCCTTTATAACTCTGCAAGTTTGTGAATTGCTGTGCCCCTGATTTCCATTTTTCAACTCGCCTCTTTGTGAGCTGGCGGCAATACCGCAGGATGGCTTTAGGCCCTAGTCTGGTTCCAGGGCTTCAGGCTGAGCCTTTGGTTAATTCTTCTTCCTGATGGGAAACTAGAGTGACATGTGCCCATCCAAACACCTACAGCTAATCTCTCATTTATTCCCCCTCTTCCTGTTCATCCTCTGCACAATTTGCAAACTGTGCATAACAGGAGGGTAAAGGCGCTTACACTCCAAGTGGGGAGAATTTTAGTAATGCAGATGGAATGGCGAAGCCGAGCATGACAAAAGGAAAAATGAGGTACCTTTTAGAAAACTTTCCCAATTACACAGTGTACCATCCACTGGGTTTCCCATGCATGTTTTAACTGGAGGAAGATTCCCTTAAACCTGGAGAGTTGGGACCACTAGAATGGGTAGCACACAGTATTGCTCTAAGTGGTGTTCTTTTGCTCACACAACCTCAGCAATCTTGTCAGCCCCAAGTGTCCAGTCTTATGTCTCATCCAGCTGTGGGTGTAAAGGTGGTCAATCCAGGTTGCATCACAGGCCCTGAACGTAATTTTTAAGACTTTCTCACTGTTTCGCTGTTTTTGCATTTTGCTTTTGAAATTTATTTTTAAAAGTGGGTTTAACTGAATTTCAGTGCTCTGTTCATGCCGTTATACACACACATGATTCCTTTATGGAGACATGAGAATACATATGTTTTAAAATACTGAGAGTCAGACTTATTCCTCTGCAATGAATAGGGGGTGTTGAGTCCAGTTCATTGTGGCGGGAGTAGGTGTTGTCTATTACATACTTGGTTTATGTAACGGTATCAGTGCTAATTTAAAACTGTGATTTTATGCATCACCCCACCTCGCCTTTCCCCTTAAGCAGGCAGAAGATTGTTTTCTAAATGTGTGATACCGTTTTGTTTGTAAATCAGTTCATGTGTAGCCATGTGTACATTCCCACTATGAGTGATATCTTATGATAAGATTCGTTACTCTGGTATCTTTCCTAACTCAGTTCATGTGAGGCCATGTTTATAGGACCTTCATAAGTGATATCTTATGATAAGATTCTTTTTCTGTGTGACTTATTTCACTTAGAATCATCGTACCTGAATCCACTCATTTTGCTGCTACTGGCCTTATGAAATTGATTTCATGGCTGAGGGATATTCCATCGTACGTAAGTACCACAATTTCTTGAACCATTTTTGTCTTTCCTGGGATATTTAAGGTATACACAAGTTGAGGTTCTTGTAAGCAGTGAATCCCTAAATTTTGGGGTGGCTCTGTCTTATTGATTTTCAGTTTTCCCAAGGTATATTTCCTAGACTGGAAGTGCCCTTGACTCTGTAGCTCTGTTGTATACTAATTTTAGGGAACACAATGCACTCCTCCAGAGAGGCAGTTGGCAATTTACATCCCGCCCATCTGCATAACAAGGCTCCCTGTTCTCCAGGGCCTGTCTTGCCTTTCTGGTTTTTACACATTTTGCAGATGTCCCTTTTGACCAGTGGGAAGTGATACTATTTTGTAGTGCAGATTTGCATTGCCCGCTTGCTTGCTTGGCCAAAAAGGGCGTATGCGTTTTCTCCTGAATATATTCAGGAGAAAATGCATACACTCATTTTGGCCAAGTGCATCATTGTCGAAGTTGTGCCCCTCTTCCTGTGCTTTAAAGGCGATTCCAACATACCTCTTGAAATCTGTTTCCTGCTATACTGCCTCCCTTTCAAGTCCGCCTCGATTCTTTCCCTCAACAGATTTTTAGGCGATAGTTGTCCTTTATTACTCTGCCAGTTTCTGAATTCCTCTGCCCCTGAGCTCCATTTTTAAATTCGTTTTTTGTGAGCAGACCGCAAGTCCAAAATTTTGGTTCAGGACCTATACTGGTTCCCGGCGCGTGGCTGAGACTTTGGTTAATTATTCTTCCTACGGGGCAATTAGTGTGACATGTACCCGTCCAAATGCCTAACATCTACTCTCTCAGTTGTTCTCTGTCTTCCCTATTATTTTTGCCAAATTGCTAACTGTGCGAACCAGGAGTTTAAAGGGGCTGTCTCTCCAAGTTGGCAGATTTATAGTAAAGCAGTTGGAAAGTGAAACCGGAGCACCAGGAGGGGGATTATTCGCTGAGTTTTGGAGACCTTTCATATTCACAGTGCGTCCATTCTCTAGGTTTCCCATACATGTTATAGCGGTAGTAATATTCCCTTCAACCTGGACACATGGGACCCATGGAATGGGTGCTATGCATTATTGCTTTAAAGGGTCTGCATTTGCTCACCCAATCTCACCAATCCTCTCAGTCCCATGTGTCCAGCCTTATGCCACATCCAGCTCTCATTGTAGATAGGGTCATTCCAGGTTTCATCAGAGACACTGAAGGAATTGTAAAGAATATCCCTTTTTTGTTATTCAAATTCCTTTTTATAGTGGGTTTGAGCTGATTCTCGCTGCCAAGTTTATGCAAGTCTAGGCACACTTGATTCCCTAACGGAGACATATCAATACATAGGTTTTAAAATTCTTACTAATCAGATATATTCCTCTGTGGGAAATATGGGCTTTTGAGTTCCTTTCACGGAGGAAGTTGTAGGTCTTGTCTATTCCATAGTTGGTTTTTGCAACGGTACCTGTGCTTATATCAAACTATGGTTTTATGCATCACCCCACCTCTCCTTCCCCGTTAAGCAGGCATAAGCGTGTTTTCTAAATGTGAGACTCTCTTCTCCTTCCTAACTCAGTTCATGTGTAGCCATGTTTACAGGATCTTCCTAAGTGATATCTTATGATAAATTTCTTTTTCTGTGTGACTTATTTCACTTAGAATCATCGTACCTGAATCCACTCAGTTTGCTGCTACTGGTCTTATGACATTGATTTCATGGCTGACGGATATTCCATCGTATGTAAGTACCACAATTTTTTGAACCATATTTATATTTCCTTGGATATTTAAGGTGTACCCAAGTTGAGGTTCTTGTAAGCAGAGCAGCCCTAAATTTGAGGGTGGCTCTGTCTTATTGATTTTCAGTTTTCCGAGGGTATATTCCCTAGACTGGAAGTGCCCTTGGCTCTGTAGCTCTGTTGTTTACTTGTTTTAGGGAACACAATGCACTCCTCCAGAGAGGCAGTTGGCAATTTACATCCCGCCCATCAGCATAACAAGGCTCCCTGTTCTCCAGGGCCTCTCTTGCCTTTCTGGATTTTACCCATTTTGTGGATGTCCCTTTTGACTGGTGGATAGTGATACTTCTTGTAGTGCAGATTTGCATTGACCGCTTGCTTGCTTGCCCAAAAAGGGTGTATGCGTTTTCTCCTTAATATATTCAGGAGAAAACGCATACACCCTTTTTGGCCAAGTGCATCATTGTAGAAGTTGTGCCCCTCTTCCTGTGCTTTAAATGCGATTCCAATGTACCTCTTGAAATCTGTTTCCTGCTATTCTGCCTCGCTTTCAAGTCTGCCTCGTTGCCTTCCCTGAACAGATTTTTGGACGATAGTTGTCCTTTATTTCTCTGCCTGTTAGTGAATTGCTGTGCCCCTGAGCTCAATTATTTAACTTGTTTTTTGTGAGCTGAACGCACGTCCAAAATTTTGGTTCAGGGCCTATACTGGTTCCCAGTGTGTGTCTGAGACTTTAGTTAATTCTTCTTCCTCCCGGGAAATAAGAGTGACATGTGAACGTCCAAATGCCTAACAGCTACTCTTTCATTGGTTCTCTCTCTTCCCTTTCATCCTCTGCCAAATTGGCAACCTGTGGGAACCAGGAGGTTAAAGGTGCAGTCTCTCCAAGCTGGGAGATTGATAGTAAAGCATTTGAAAAGTCAATGCATAGCACCAGGAGAGGTTCTATTCGTTGAGTTTTAGAGACCTTTCGTATTCACAGTTTGTCCATTCTCTAGGTTTCCCGTACATGTTATAGCTGTTGTAATATTCCCTTCAACCTGGAGAGTAGGGACCCATGGAATGGGTGCCATGCATTATTGTTTTAAAGGGTCTGCATTTGCTCACCAATCTTACCAATCCTCTCACTCCCATGTGTCCATCCTTATGCCACATCCAGCTGTCATTGCAGATAAGGTCATTGCAGGTTTTGTTAGAGACCCTGAAGGAATTGTAAAAAATTTACCTTTTTTTTTGTTTTTCAAATTCCTTTTTATAGTGGGTTTGAGCTGATTCTCACTGCCATTTTTATGCCAGTCTAGACACACTTGATTCCCTTATGGAGACATATTAATACATAGGTTTTAAGTTTCTTACTAGTAAGATATATTACTCTGTGGTGAATATGGGGTGTTGAGTCCCTTTCACTGTGGAAGGTGTAGGTCTTGTCTATTCCGTATTTGGTTTTTGGAACTGTACCTGTACTAATATCAAACTCTGGTTTTATGCATCTCCCCACCCCTCCTTCCCCCTTAAGAAGGCATAAGTGTGTTTTCTAAATGTGAGACTCCCTTCTCTTTCCTAACTCAGTTCATGTGTAGCCATGTTTACAGGATCTTCATCATTGATATCTTATGATAATTTTCTTTTTCTGTGTGACTTATTTCACTTAGAATTATCGTACCTGAATCCACTCATTTTGCTGCTACTGGTCTTATGACATTGATTTTATGGCTGGGGGATATTTCGTCATATGTAAGTACCACAATTTCTTGAACCATTTTTGTCTTCCCTGGGATATTTAAGGTGTACCCAAGTTGAGGTTTTTGTAATCATTGCAGCCCTGAATTTTGTTGTGGATCTGTCTTATTAATTTTCAGTTTTCCCAAGCTATATTCCCTAGACTGGAAGTGCCCTTGTCTCTGTACCTCTGTTGTTTACTTGTTTTAGGGAACACAATGCACTCCTCCAGAGAGGCAGTTGGCAATTTACATCCCGGCCATCAGCATAACAAGGCTCCCTGTTCTCCAGTGCCTGTCTTACCTGTCTGGTTTTTACACATTTTGCGGATATCCCTTTTGGCTGGTGGAAAGTGATAGTTCTTTGTAATGCAGATTTGCATTGCCCGCTTGCTTGCTTGGCCGAAAAGGGCATATGCGTTTTCTCCTGAATATATTCACGTGAAAATCCACATGCACTTTATGACCATTTCCATTATTTTCGAAGTTGTGATGCTTTTCCTGTGTTTAAAGGCGATTCCCATGTACCTCTTGAAATCTGTTTCATGCCACTCTGCCTCATTTTCACTTCCGCCTCGTGGCTTTCCCTCAACAGATTTTTGGAAGAGAGTAGTCCTTTATAACTCTGCATGTTAGTGAATTGCTGTGGCCCTGAGTTCCATTTTTCAACTCGCGTTTTTGTGAGCTGATCGCAAATCCACAGTTTTGCTTCTGGACCTATACTGGTTCTGGTGGGGGGGCAGGCTTAATCTTTGGTTAATTCCTCTTCGTGATGGGAAATTAGAGTGAAATGTGGCCGTCCAAATGCCTACAGCTACTCTCTCATTGGTTCTCTCTCTTCCCTTATATCCTCTGCACAATTTGCCAGCTGTTCGAACCAGGAGGTTATAGGGCCTGACTCTCCAAGTTGGGAGATTGATAGTAAAGCAGTTGGAATGTCAAACTGGAGCACAAGGAGAGAAAAAAGTAGTAGAGTTTTAGAAACCTTTCACCATCAGATTGTTTCCATTATCTAGGTTCCCATACATGTTATAACTGTAGTGATATTCCCTTCTACTTGGAGAGTTGGGAACCATGGAATGCGTGGCAGGCATTATTGCTTTAAAGGGTCTGCATTTTTTCACCCAATCTCACCAATCCTCTCAGTCCCAAGTGACCAGCGTTATGCCACATCCAGCTGTCATTGTAGATAGGGTCATTCCAGGTTTCATCAGAACCCCTGAAGGTATTGTGTAAGAATTTTACTGTTTTTATGTTTTGTTTTGAAATTCATTTTTATAGTGGGTTTGAGCTTATTCTCACTGCCATGTTTATGTCGTTCTAGACACACTTAGTTACCTTACGGAGACATATCAATACATAGGTTTTAAAATTCTTACTAGTCAGATATATTTCTCTGCGGGGAATAAGGATGTTGAGGTCCATTCACTGAGGAAGGAGTAGGGCTTGTCTCTTCTGTTTTTGTATTATGGAACGGTACCTGTCCTAATATCAAACTTTTTTTTGTGCATCTCCCCACCTGTCTTTCCCCTTAAGCAAGCGTTAGAATGTTTTCTATATCTGAGACTCTGTTCTCTTCCCTAATTCAGTTCATATGTAGCCATGTTTACATTCCCTTCATAAGTGATATCTTATGTCAGAATGCACCATGGCCTTGTCATAATAATGCTCCATGTCCCTTGTCATCACAATTCTCCACGTGCTTGTCATCACAATGCTACATGACACTTCTCATCAAAATATTACATGCTCTTGTCATCACAATTCTCCATGAACTTGAAATTGCAATGCTCCATGCACTTGTCATCACAATGCTCAATGCACTTGTCATCACAATGTTCCATGCCCTTGTCATCAGATTGCTCCATGACACCTGTCATCACAATGCTCCCTGACACCTGTCATCACAATGCTTCATGCCCCTTGTCATTACAGTGCTCCATGATGATCGATACCACAATTACCCAAGGCCTTCTCATCACAATGCTCCATAGTTTTGCCATCACCATGCTCCATGCCTTGTCATCTCAAAGCTCAATGTCCCTTGTCCTCAGAATTCTCCACGACCATGTCATTACAATGCTCCATGGCACTTCACATCAAAATGTTATATGCTCTTGTCATCACAATACTCCATGCACTTGTCATCGCAATGCTCCATGACCCCTGTCATAGGAAGCTCCATGCGCTGTTCATCACAATGTTTCACGACCTGGATATTAAAATGATCAATGGCCCTTGATATCACAATGCTCCATGCCCTTGTCATCACAATGCTCCTTTAATTTGTCACAGCAATCCTCCATGACACTTGGCATCACAATGCTCCATGATATTGTCATCAAACTGGAACATGTCATATTTCATCACAATGCTCCCTGACACCTTTCTTCACAATAATTCATGACCTTGTCATTACAGTGCTCCATGCCCTTGTCATCACAATGTGCCATGGCCACTCTTATCACAATAATGCATGAAACTTGTCAGACCAATGCTCCATGCCACTTTTCATCACAGTGCTCCATGAACGTTGTCATCACAATGCACCATGCCCATCATCATAATGCTTCATGCTATTGTCATCACAATGAAATCAAAATGCTCCATGACCTCTGTCCTCACAATGCTGCAAACCCTTGTGATCACAATGTTCCATAACACTTGTAATCACAATGCCCCATGACGCTGGTCAGCACAATTATCCATGGTCTTCTCATCACAATGCACCATGATTTTGTCATCACAATGTTCAATACACTTGTCATCACAATGCTATCTGACTATTGACCTCAGTATGCACCTTGAACTCTTTCATGACAAGGCTCTTTGCCTATTTCCTCACAATGATCCATGCCCTTTTCATCACAATGCTCCAAGACACCTGTGATCACAATGCTCCTTGCAATTGTCATCACAAAGCTCCATGACCCATGTCATCAGAATGCTCCATGGTCTTCTTATCATAATTTTCCAAGCCCTTGTCATCACAATGCTCCAATACCCCTGTAATCACAATGTTCCCTATGCCTTTTCATCAGAATGCTCCATGAGAATTGTCATCACAAGGTTCCATGGTCTTCACATAACAGTGCTCCAGGACATTGTCATCACAGTGCTCCATTCCCTTGTCATCACAATGGGCCATTACATATGTCATCACAATGCTCCCTGACATATGTCTTCACAAAACTGCTTGACCTGGTCATCAAAATGCTCCATGCCCTTGTCATCACAATACGCCATTCGAACTGTCATTGCAATAATCCATGAAATTATTAGACCAATGCTCCATGCCCTTGACATCACAATGCTCCATGCCCATGTTATCAAAATGCTCCATGACCCCTGTCATCACAATGTTCCATGACTCCAGTCATCACAATATTTCATGACGTTTGTCATCACAATGATCCATGCCCCCATCATCAACAGTCTCTGTGACCGTTTTAACCACAATGCTCCATGAACTTTTCATCACAATGCTTTTTGACCCTTGTCATCAATATGCTCTATGCCTTTCTCAGCACAATGCTCCATTACACATGTCATCACAATGCTCCATGAGCTTGTCAGCACAATGCTCCATGACACATGTCATCACAATGCGCCATGCACCTGTCATCACAGTGCTCCACAATCTTGTCATCACAATGCTCCATAAAACTTGTCATCACAATGCTCCATGCACTTCTCAACAAAACGCTCTCTCACCACTGATATCACAATGATACATCACTATTCGTCACAATACTACCTCACCCCTGTCATCACAATATTCCATGACTCCTGTCATCACAATGCTACATGCACTTATCATCACAATGTTCGATGACGACTGACATCACAATGTTCCATAACCCATGTCATCAAAATGCTCCATGACCCTTTTCATCAAAATGCTCCATGACCACTGACATCACAATGTTCCATAACCCCTGTCATCAAAATGCTCCATGGCATTTTTCATCAAAATGCTCCATGACCCCTGCCATCACGATGTTCCATGGCCTTGTCATCACAAAACTCCCTGACCCTTCTCATAAAAATGTTCCAAGAACGCTTACATCACAATGTTCCATAACAACTGTCATCAAAATGTTCCATGACACTTTTCATCAAATAGCTCCATGACCCTGTCATCAGAATGCTCCCTGCCCTTCTCATCACAATACACAATGCCCTTGCCATCAAAATGTTCCATGACCTTTGTCATCACAAAGATCCATGACCCTTGGCATCACAGTGCTCCATGTCATTGTCATCACAATGCTCCATGAACGCTCTCATGACATTGCTCCATGCCCTTGTCTTCACAAAGCTCCATGACACATGTCATTAGAATGCTCCATGGCCTTCTCATCACAATGCTCCATGCCCTTGCCATAACAATGCTCCATTACACCAGTCATAACAATGCTCCATGAACACTGCCATCACGATGTTCCATGGCCTTGTCATCACAAAGCTCCATGACCCTTCTCATCACAATGCTCCAAGAACCCTGTAATCACAATGATCTATGCCCCTTTTCATCTCAATGATCCATGAGCCCTGTCATCACAGTGCACCTTGCCCATCATCATAAGGCTTCAGGCTATTGTCATCACAATGAAATCAAAATTATCCATGACCACTGTCATCATAATGCCCCAAACCCTTGTGATCACAATGTTCCATAACACTTGTCATCACAACACCCTGTGATGCTCATCATAACAATTATCCATGGTCTTCTCATCACAATGCTCCATGAACTTTGTCATCACAATTCTCAATACAGTTGTCATCACAATGCTCCCTGACACTTGTCGTCAGTATGCTCCTTGAAACCTGTCATGACAAGGCTCCATGCCTTTTCATCACAATGATCCATGCCTTTTCATCACAATGCTTCAAGACCCCTGTAATCACAATGCTACATGCGCTTGTCATCACAAAGCTCCATGACACATGTCATCAGAAGGCTCCATGGCCTTCTCCTCACAAAGCTCAATGCCCTTGTCATCACAATGCTCCAAGACCCCTGTAATCACAATGCTCCATGCCCCTTTTCATCAGAATACTCCATGAGACTTGTCATCACAAGTCTCCATGGTCTTATCATCACAATGCTCCAGGACATTGTCATCAACATGCTCCATTCCCTTGTCATCACAATGCTCCATGAGCCCTGTCATCACAATAATCCATGAATATTTTCAGCCCAATGCTCCATGATATTCTCATCACAATGCTCCATGACAAATATCATCAAAATGCTCCATGACCACGGTCATCACAACACTCCATGACACCTGACAACACAATGATCCGGGACTCTTGTCATCACAATGCTCCATTCTCTACACATCACAATGCTCCATGACCCTTGTCATCACAATGATCCATGCCCTTGTCATCCCAATGCTCCATTACCCATGTATTCACAATGCTCCGTGACACTTGTCATCATAGTGCTCCATGACACATGTCATCACAATGCTCCATGCCTTTGTCAGCAAAATGCTACATGACCTTGCCATTAAAATGCTCTATGTGTTTGTCATCACAATACTCCTTTACCATTGTCATCACAATCCTCCATGAACCTTGGGATCACATTGCTTCATGCCCTTGTCATCACAATGCTCCATGCTCCTTGAAATCAAAATGATCCATGACCTCTGTCATCTCAATGCACCAAACACTTATGATCACAATGTTCCATAACACTTTTCATCACAACGCTCCATGATGCCTGTCATCACGATACTCCATGCCCTTTTCATCACAATGCTCCATGACATTTGTCATCACAATTCTCAATACACTTGTCATTACAATGCTTCCTAACACTTGTCATCAGAATGCACCTTGAACCATATCACAAAAAGGCTCCATGCCATTTTCATCACAAGGCCCCATGCCGTTTTCATCACAATGCTGCATGCCATTGTCATCAAAATACTCCACAATCTTGTCATCAGAATGCTCCATGACCCTTGTCATCACAATTCTCCATGCACTTGTCAGCAAAATGCTCCCTGACCCTTGTAATCACAATGTTCCAAGGCATTGTCATCACAATGCTCCATTACCTTTCTCATCAGAATCCTCCATGACACTTTGCATCACAATGCTGCATGCCATTGTCATCACAATGGGCCACTACATATGTCATCACAATGCTCCCTGACACCTCTCTTCACAATACTGCATGACCTGGTCATCACTATGCTCCATGTCCTTGTCATCACAATGCGCAATTCCAACTGTCATCTCAATAATCCATGAAACATATTAGACCAATGTTCCATGCCCTTGTCATCACAATGCTCCATGCTCTTGTTATCAGAATTCTCCATGAACCCTGTCATCACAATGCTCCGTGACTCCAGTCATCACAATGCTTCATGACCTTTGTCATCACAATGGTCCATGCCCTCGTCATCAACAGTTTCTGTGACCTTTTTAACCACAATGCTCCATGAACATTTCATCACAATGCTCTTTGACTTTTGTCATCACAATGCTCCTTGCGCTTGTCAGCACAAATGTCCATGACCCATGTCATCAAAATACACCATGCGCTTGTCATCACCGTGCTCCACAATCTTCTCATCACAATGCTCCTTAAAGTTTATCATCACAATGCTCCATGCACTCCTCATCAAAATGCTCTCTCACCACTGATATCACAATGCTACATCACTATTTGTCACAATACTCCCTCACCCCTGTCATCACAATGTTCCATGACTCCTGTCATCACAATGCTACATGCACTTATCATCACAATGTTCGATGACCCCTGACATCACAATGTTCCATAACACCTGTCATCAAAAGGTTCCATGACCATTTTCATCAAATTGCTCCATGACCCTGTCATCACAATGCTCCAAGAACCCTGTAATCACAATGCTCTATGCCCCTTTTTATCTCAATGATCCATGAACACTGTCATCACAATGCACCATGCCCATCATCATAATGCTTCATGCTATTGTAATCACAATGAAATCAAAATGCTCCATGACCTCTGTCATAACAATCCTCCGAACTCTTGTGATCACAATATTCCATAACCCTTGTCATCACAATGCTCCATGACCACTGTCTTCACAATAATCCATGAACATTTTCAGCCCAGTGCTCCACGACCTACTCATCACAATGCTCCATGGCCAATATCATCACAATGCTCCATGACCACTGTCATCAAAATACTCCATGACACCTGACAACACAATGATCCGGGACTCTTGTCATCACAATGTTCCATTCCCTAGTCATCAAAATGCTCCATGACCCCTGTCATCACAACACTCCATGAACATTTTCAGCCCAGTGCTCCATGACACTTGTCATCACAATGATCCATGCCCTTGTCATCCCAATGCTCCATGACCCCTGTATTCACAAAGTTCCGTGACGCTTGTCATCACAGTGCTCCATGACACATGTCATCACAATGTTCCATGCATTTGTCAGCAAAATGCTACATGACCTTGTCATCACAATGCTCTATGCGCTTGTCATCACAATACTCCATTTCCATTGTCATCACAATCCTCCATGAAACTCAGGATCACATTGCTTCATGCCCTTGTCATTCCAATGCTCCATGCTCCTTGAAATCGAAATGATCCATGACCTCTGTCATCACAATACTCCATGAACATTTTCAGCCCAATGCCTCATGATACTTGTCATCACAGAGATCCATGCCCTTGTCATCCCAATGCTCCATGACCCCTGTATTCACAATGCTCCGTGACGCTTGTCATCACATTGCTCCATGACACATGTCATCACAATGCTCCATGCCTTTGTCGGAAAAATGCTACCTGACCTTGTCATTGCAATGCTCTATTCGCTTTTCATCAAAATACTCCATTACCATTGTCATCACAGTCCTCCATGAACCTTGGGATCACATTGCTTCATGCCCTTGTCATTCCAATGCTCCATGCTCCTTGAAATCAAAATGATCCATGACCTCTGTCATCACAATGCTCCAAACACTTGTGATCACAATGTTTCATAACACTTGTCATCACAACGCTCCATGATGCCTGTCATTACAATACTCCATGCCCTACTCATCACAAAGCTCCATGACATTTGTCATCACAAATCTCAATACACTTGTCATCACAATGCCACATGCCTTTTTCATCACAATGTTCCATGCCATTGTCATCAAAATACTCCACAAGCTTGTCATCAGAATACTTCATGACCGTTTTCATCACAATTCTCCCTGCACCTGTCAGCAAAATTCTCCCTGACCCTTGTCATCACAATGCTCCAAGCCATTGTCATCACAATGCTCCATTACCTTTGTCATCAGAATCCTCCATGACACTTGGCATCACAATGCTCCATGCCATTGTCATCACTATGGGCCATTACATATGTCATCACAATGCTCCCTGACACCTGTCTTCACAATACTGCATGACCTGGTCATCACAATGCGCCATTACAACAGTCATCACAATAATCCATGAAACTTATTAGACCAATGCTCCATTCCCTTGTCATCACAATGCTCCATGTCCTTGTTATCACAATGCTCCATGACGCCTGTCATCACAATGCTCCATGCCTCCATTCATCACAATGCTTCATGACCTTTGTCATCACAATGGTCCATGCCCTCGTCATCAACAGTCTCTGTGACATATGTAACCACAATGGTCCAATAACTTTTCATCACATTGCTCTTTGACCCTTGTCATCACAATGTTCTATGCCTTTCTCCGCACAATGCTCCATGACCCTTGTCATCACAATGCTCCATGCGCTTGTCAGATCAATGCTCCATGACCCATGTCATCACAATGCACCCTGTGCTTTTCATCACAGTGCTCCACAACCTTGTCACCACGATGCTCCATAAAACTTGTCATCACAATTCTCCATGCACTTCTCATCAAAATGCTTTCTCACCAATTATATCACAATGTTACAGCACTATTCATCACAATACTCCCTCACCCCTGTCATCACAATATTCCATGACTTTTGTCTTTGCAATGCTACATGCACATATCATCACAAAGTTCGGTGACCCCTAACATCACAATATTCCATAACCCCTGTCATCATAATGCTCCATAACATTTTTCCTCAAAATGCTCAATGACGCCTGACATCACAATGTTCCATAACCCCTGTCATCATAATTCTCCATGATCCTTTTCATCAAAATGCTCCATGAACCCTGACATCACAATGTTCCATAACCCCTGTCATTAAAATATTCCATGACACTTTTCATCAAATTGCTCTATGACCCTGTCATCACAATGCTCCCTGCCCTTCTCATCACAATGTACCACGCCCTTGTCATCAAAATGCTCCATGACTTTTGTCATCACAAATCTCCATGACAATTGGCATCTCAATGCTCCATGCCATTTTCATCACAATGCTCCATGAACCCTCTAATCACAATGCTCCATGCCCCTTTGCATCTCAATGCTCCATGAACCCTGTCATCAAAATGCACCATGACCCTCATCATAATGCTTCAGGCTATTGTCATCACAATGAAATCAAAATATTCGATGATCTATATCATCACAATGCTCCAAATCCTTGTGATCACAATGTTCCATAACACTTATCATCACAACGCCCCATGAAGCTCATCATCACAGTGCTCCATGACCTTTGTCATCACAGTGCTCTATACACATGTCATCACAATGCTCCCTGACACTTCTCATCAGTATGCTCCTGGAACCCTGTCATGACAAGGCTCCATACCATTTTCATAACAATGATCCATGCCAATTTCATCACAATGCTCCAAGACACCAGTAATCACAATGCTCCATGCCATTGTCATCACAATGCTCCAAGACCCCTGTAATCACAATACTCCATGCCCCTTTTCATCAGAATGCTCCATGAGACTTCTTATTACGAGGCTCCATGGTCTCCTCATCACAGTGCTCCAGGAACCTTTCATCACAGTGCTCCATTCCCTTGTCATCACAATGCTCCATGACCCCTGTCCTCACAATACTTCCTGAACATTTTCAGTCCAATTCTCCAGGAACTTCTCATCACAATGCTTCATGATCCCTATCATCACAATGCTCCATGACCACTGTCATCACTACGCTCCATGACCCCTGTCAACACAGTGATCCGGGACTCTAGTCATCACAATGCTCCATTCCCTAGTCATCACAATGCTCCATTAATATTTTCAGCCCAATGCTCCATGACACTTGTCATCACAATGATCCATGACCTTGCCATCCCAATGGTCCATGACCCCTGTAATCACAATGATCCGTGATGCTTCTCATCAAAGTGCTCTATGACCCTTATCATCACAATGCTCCATGCCTGTGTCAGCAAAATGCTACATGACCTTGCCATCAAAATGCTCCATTTGCTTGTCATCACAATACTCCCTTAGCATTGTCATCACAATCATCCATGAACCTTGGGATCACATTGCTTCATGCCCTTGTCATCACAATGCTGCATGCTCCTTGAAAACAAAATGATCCATGACTTCTATCATCACAATGCTCCAAACCCTTGTGATCACAATGTTCCATAACACTTGTCATCACAACGCTCCATGATGCCTGTCATCACAATACTCTATGCCCTTTTCGTCAAAATGCTCCATGATCTTTTTCATCACAATTCTCAATACACATGTCATCACAATGTTCCCTGACACTTGTCATCAGAATGCTCCTTGAAACCTGTCATGAAATGGCTTCATGCCTTTTTCATCACAATGCTCCATGCCCTTTTCATCACAATGCTCCAAGCCATTGTCGTCACAATACTCCACAAGCTTGTCATCAGAATGCTCCATGAAACTTGTCATCACATTTCTCCATGGCCACTGTCATCACAATGCTCCATACCCCTTGTCATTACTGTGCTCCATGATGTGCGTCATCACAATTATCCATGGCCTTCTCATCACAATGCTCGACGCCATTGTCATCAAAATCCTCCATGACCCATGTAATCACAAGGCTCCATGTCCTTGTCATCACAAAGCTCCATTTCTTTGTCAGAACAATGCTCAATGAACATAGTCATCACAATGTGCCACGCGCATTTCATCACAACGGTCAACAACCTTGTCATCGCTATGCTTAATAAACCTTGTAATCACAATGGTCCATGCACTTCTCATCAAAATGCTCTCTCACCAGAGATATCACAATGTTCCATCTCTAGTCATCACAATACTCCCTCATCCCTGTAATCACAATATTCCAGGACCCTGTCATCACAATGCTACATCCCTTTATCATCACAATGTTCCATGACCCCTGACATCACAATGTTCCATAACCCCTGTCATCAAAATGCTCCATGACCCTTTTCATCCCAAAGCTCCAAGACCCCTGACATCACAGTGTTCTATAACCCCTGCCATTAAAATGTTCCTTTACACTTTTTATCAAATTGATGCCTGACCTGGTCATCAAAATGCTCCCTGCATTTCTCAGCACAATGCACCATGCCCTTGTCATCAAAATGCTCCATGACTTGTCATCACAAAGCTCCATGACCCTTGGCATCACAATGCTCCATGTCATTGTCATCACAATGCTCCATGAACCCTCTCATAACATTGCTCAATGCACATGTCATCACAAAGCTCCATGACACTTGTCATCACAATGCTCGATGCCCTTCTCATCACAATGCTCCATTCCCTTGTCATTACCATCCTGCATGACCCATGTATCACAGTGTTCCTTGCCCTTGTCATCACAATGCTCCATGCCCACTCTCATCACAATAATCCATGAAACATTTCAGACCAATGTTCCATGCCCTTCTCATCAAAATGCTCCATTACACCTGTCATAAAAATGCACCATGACATTTGCCATCAAAATGTTCCACGGCCTAGTCATCACGAGGTTCCATGACACTTGTCATCACCATGCTCCAGACCTCTGAAAGCACAATGCTCCATGCCCTTGTCATCACAAAGCTCCATGACGCATGTCATCAGAAAGTTCCATGGCCTTCTCATCACAGTGCTCCATGCCCTTGTCATCACAATGCTCCAAGACCCTTGTAATCACAATGCTCCATGCCCCTTTTCATCTCAATGCTCCATGAACCCTGTCATCACAATGCACCATTCCCATCAACATAATGCTACAGGCTATTGTCATCACAATGAAATCAATATTCTCCATGACCTCTGTCATCATAATGTTCCAAACCCTTGTGATCACAATGTTCCATAACACTTATCATCACAACACCCCATGACGCTCATCATCACAATTATCCATGGTCTTCTCATCACAATGCTCCATGAGCTTTGTCATCACAATGCTCAATACACTTGTCATCACAATGCTTCCTCACACTTCTCGTCAGAATGCTCCATGAACCCTGTCATGACAAGGCTCCATGCCTTTTTCATAACAATGATCCATGCACATTTCATCACAATGCTCCAAGATCCCTGTAATCACAAATGCTCCATGCCCTTGTCATCATAAAACTCCATGACACATGTCATCAGAATGCTCCATGGCCTTCTCATCACAATGCTCCATGCCCTAGTCATCACAATGCTCCAAGACACCTGTAATCACAATGCTCCATGCTCCTTTTCATCAGAATGCTCCATGAGACTTCTCATCAGAAGTCTCCATGGTCTTCTCATCACAATGCCCCAGGACCTTGTCATCACGATGCTCCATTCCGTTGTCATCACAATGCTCCATGACACATGTCATCACAATGCTCCATGCCCTTGTCATCAAAAAGCTCCATGACACATGTCATCAGAATGCTTCATGGCCTTCTCATCACAATGCTCCATGCTCTTGCCATCAAAATGCTCCAAGACCCCTGTAATCACAATGCTCCATGCCCCTTTTCATCAGAATGCTCCATGAGACTTATCATCACAAGTCTCCATGGTCTTCTCATCACAATGCTCTAGGACCTTGTCATCACCATGCTCCATTCCCTTGTCATCACAATGCTCCATGACCCCTGTCTTCACAATAATCCATGAACATTTTCAGCCCAGTGCTCCACGACCTACTCATCACAATGCTCCATGGCCAATATCATCACAATGCTCCATGACCACTGTCATCAAAATACTCCATGACACCTGACAACACAATGATCCGGGACACTTGTCATCACAATGTTCCATTCCCTAGTCATCAAAATGCTCCATGACCCCTGTCATCACAACACTCCATGAACATTTTCAGCCCAGTGCTCCATGACACTTGTCATCACAATGATCCATGCCCTTGTCATCCCAATGCTCCATGACCCCTGTATTAACAAAGTTCCGTGACGCTTGTCATCACAGTGCTCCATGACACATGTCATCACAATGTTCCATGCCTTTGTCAGCAAAATGCTACATGACCTTGTCATCACAATGCTCTATGCGCTTGTCATCACAATACTCCATTTCCATTGTCATCACAATCCTCCATGAAACTCAGGATCACATTGCTTCATGCCCTTGTCATCACAATGCTCCATGCTCCTTGAAATCGAAATGATCCATGACCTCTGTCATCACAATGCTCCAAATCCTTGTGATCACAGTGCTCCATAGCACTTGTCATCACAACGCTCCATGATGCTTGTCATCACAACACTCCATGCCCTTTTCATCACAATGCTCCATGACCTTTGTCATCACAATGCTCCATGCCTTTGTCAGAACAATGCTCCATGACCCTTGTCATCACATTGTGCCATGCGCATTTCATCACAATGATACACAACCTTGTCATTCCTATGCTCCATAAACATTGTAATCACAATTCTCCATGCACTTCTCATCCAAATGCTCTCTCACATGGGATATCACAATGTTCCATCACTAGTCATCACAATCCTCCCTTAACCCTGTTATCACAATGTTCCATGACCCCTGTCATCACAATGCTACATCCCCTTATCAGCACAATGCTCCATGACCCCTGTCATCACAATAATCCATGAACATTTTCAGCCCAGTGCTCCACGACCTACTCATCACAATGCTCTATGACCACTGTCATCAAAACACTCCATGACACCTGACAACACAATGATCTGGTACTCTTGTCATCACAATGTTCCATTCCCTAGTCATCAAAATGCTCCATGACCCCTGTCATCACAACACTCCATGAACATTTTCAGCCGAGTGCTCCATGACCCTTGTCATCACAATGATCCATGCCCTTGTCTTGCCAATGCTCCATGAACCCTGTATTCACAATGTTCCGTGATGCTTGTCATCACAATGCTCCATTACCTCTGTCATAACAATGCTCCATGACACCTGCCATCACAGTGTTCCACGGCCTTGTCATCACAAGGCTCCATGACCCCTGTCATCACAATACTTCATGCCCTTGTCATCACAATGCTCCAAGACCCATGTAATCACAATGCTCCATGCCCCATTTTATCAGAATGCTCCATGAGACTTGTCATCACAAGTCTCCATGGTCTTATCATCACAATGATCGAGGACTTGTCATCACCATGCTCCATTCCCTTGTCATCACAGTGCTCCATGACCCCTGTCATCACAATAATCCATGAACATTTTCAGCCCAATGCTCCATGAAATTCTCATCACAATGCTCCATGACAAATATCATCAAAATGCTCCATGACCACTGTCATCACAACACTCCATGACACCTGACAACACAATGATCCGGGACTCTTGTCATCACAATGCTCCATTCCCTACTCATCAAAATGCTCCATGACCCCAGTCATCACAATACTCCATGAACATTTTCAGCCCAATGCTCCATGACTCTTGTCATCACAATGATCCATGCCCTTGTCATCCCAATTCTCCATGACCCCTGCATTCACAGTGCTACATGACACCTGTCATCACAATGCTCCATGCCTTTGTCAGCAAAATGCTACATGACCTTGTCATTACCATGCTCTATGCGCTTGTCATCACAGTACTCCATTACCATTGTCATCACAATCCTCCATGAACCTAGGATCACATTGCTTCATGCCCTTGTCCTCACGAAGCTCCATGCTCCTTGAAATCAAAATGATCCATGACCTCTGTCATCACAATGCTACAAACACTTGTGATCACAATGTTCCATAAGAGTTGTCATCACAACGCTCCATGATGCCTGTCATCACAATAATCCATGCCCTTTTCATCACAGTGCTTCATGAACTTTGTCATCACAATTCTCAATACACTTGTCATCACAATGTTCCCTGACACTTGTCGTCATAATGCTCCTTGAAACCTGTCACAAAAAGGCTCCATGCATTTTTCATCACAAAACCCCATGCCATTTTCATCACAATGCTCCATGCCTTTGTCATCAAAATACTCCACAAGCTTGTCATCAGAATGCTCCATGACCATTGTCATCACATTTCTCCATGCACTTGTCAGAACAATGCTTCCTGACCCTTGTCATCACAATGCTTCAAGCCATTTTCATCACAAAGCTCCATTATCTTTGTCATCAGAATCCTCCATGACACTTGGCATCACAATGCTCCATGACATTGTCATCACAATGAACCATTACATATGTCATCACAATGCTCCATGACACCTCTCTTCACAATAATGCATAACCTGGTCATCACAATGCTCCATGCCCTTGTCATCACAATGCACCATTCCAACTGTCATCACAATAATCCACGAAAATTATGAGAACAATGGTCCATGCCCTTGTCATCACAATGCACCATTCCAACTGTAATCACAATAATCCACGCAAATTATGAGAACAATGGTCCATGCCCTTGTCATCACAATGCTCCATGCCATAGTTATCATAATGTTCCAAAACGCCTGTAATCAGAATGCTCCATGCCCCATTTCATCAGTATGCTCCATGAGATTTGTCATCACAAGGCTCCATGATTTTCTCATCACAGTGCTCCAGGACCTTATCATCACAATGCTTCACGACATTTTCATAAAAATTCTCAAAGGCCCTTGTCAACCTAATGCTCCAATCCCTAGTCATCACAATGCTCCATTATATTTGTCATCACAATCCTCCATTACATTTGGCATCACAATGCTCCATGCCATTGTCATCGCAATGGACCATGACATATGTCATTACAATGCTCCCTGACACCTGTCTTCACAATACTCCATGCCCTTGTCATCACAATGCTCCATGCCCTTGTCGTCACAATGAACCATGTCCACTGTCATCACAATAATCTAGGAAACTTGTCAGACCAATGTTCAATGACCCGGTCATCACAATGCTCCATGCCCTTGTCATCACAATGCTCCATGACCCCTGTCATAACAATGCTCCATGACCCCTGCCATCACAATGTTCCACGGCCTTGTCATCACAAGGCTCCATGACGCTTGTCATCACAATGCTCCAAGACCCCTGTAATCAAAATGCTCCATGCCCTTGTCATCACAAAGCTCCATGACACATGTCATCAGAATGTTCCATGGCCTTCTCATCAAAATGCTCCATGTCCTTGTCATCACAATGCACCATGTCCAATGTCATCACAATAATCTATGAAACATGTCAGACCAATGCTCCATGCCCCTGTCATCACAGTGCTCCATACCCTTGTTATCACAATGCGCCATGACCCCTGTTATCACAATGCTCCGTGACTCCAGTCATCACAATGCTTCATAACGATTGTCATCACAACGGTCCATGCGTGCGTCATCACAAGGCTCTGTGACCTTTGTAAACACAATGCTCCATGAACCTTTCATCACAATTCTCCGTGACCCTTGTCATCACAATGCTCCATGCCTTTGTCAGGACAATGCTCCATGACCGTTGTCATTCCAAAGTGCCATGCGTTTTTCATCACAATGATCCACAAACTTGTCATCGCTATGCTCCATAAACCTTGTAATCACAATGGTCCATGCACTTCTCATCCAAATGCTCTCTCACATGAGATATCACAATGTTCCCTCACTAGTCATCACAATCCTCACACACCCCTGTTATCACAATGTTCCATGACCCGTGTCATCACAATGCTACATCCACTTATCATCACAATGTTCCATGACCCATGACATCACAATGTTCCATAACCACTGTCATCAAAATGCTCCCTGACCCTTGTCATCACAAAGCTCCATTAACTTTGTCATCAGAATCCTCCATGAAACTTGGCATCACAATGCTCCAGGCCATTGTTTTCACAATGGGCCATTACATATGTCATCACAGTGCTCCCTCACACCTCTCTTCACAATACTGCAAGACCTGGTCATCACAGTGCTACATGCCCTTGTCATCACAATGTGCCATTCCAAGTGTCATCGCAATACTCCATGAAAATTATTAGACCAGTGCTCCATGGCTTTGTCATCACAATGCTCCATGCCCTTGTTATCAAAATGTTCCATGACCCCTGTCATCACAATGCTCCGTGACTCCAGTCAACACAATGCTCCATGACTTTTGTCATCACAGTGGTCTATGCCCTCATCATCAACAGTCTCTTTGACTTTTTTTAAGCACAATGCTCCAAGAACATTTCATCACAATGCTCTTTGACACTTGTCATCACAATGCACTATGCCTTTCTTAGCACAATGATCTGTGCCCTTGTCATCACATTGCTCCATGACCCCTGTCATCACAATGCTCCGTGACTCCTGTCATCACAATTCTTCATAACATTTGTCATCACAATGGTCAATTCTCACGTCATCAAAAGCCTCTGTTACCTTTGTAACCACAATGTTCCATGAACTTTTCATCACAAAGCTCAGATACCCTTGTCATCACAATTCTCCATGCCTTTGTCAGAAAAATGCTCCATAACCTTGTCATCACAATGGGCGACGCAATTTTCATCCCAACGGTCCACAAATTTGTCATTGCAATGCTCCATAAAACTTGTAATCACAATGCTCCATGCCCTTCACATGACAATGCTCCATTACCCCTGTCATAACAATGCTCCATGATCCCTGTCATCACAATGATCCATGCCTTTGTCAGCAAAATGCTACATGACCTTTTCATTACAATGCTCTATGCGCTTGTCAACACAATACTCCATTACCATTGTCATCAAAATCCTCCATGAACCTTGGGATCACATTGCTTCATGACCTTGTCATCACAATGCTCCATAATCCTTGAAATCAAAATGATCCATGACCTCTGTCATCGCAATGATCCAAACCCTTGTGATCACAATGTTCCATAACACTTGTCATCACAACACTCCATGATGCCTGTCATAACAATACTGCATGCCCTTTTCATCACAATGCTCCATGACCTTTGTCATCACAATTCTCAATACACTTGTCATCACAATGCTCCCTGACACTTGTCGTCAGAATGCTCCTTGAACCCTGTCACGAAAGGCTCCATGACTTTTTCATCACAATGCCCCATGCCGTTTTCATCACAATGCTCCATGTCATTGTCATCAAAATACTCCAAAAGCTTGTCAGCAGAATGCTCCATGACCCTTGCCATCATAATTCTCCATGCAATTCTCAGCACAAAGCTACCTGACCCTTGTCATCACAATGCTCCAAGCCATTGTCATCACAATGCTCCATTACCTTTGTCATCAGAATCTTCCATGACACTTGCCATCACAATGTTTCATGCCATTTTCATCACAGTGGGCCATTATGTATGTCATCACAATGCTCCCTGACAACTGTCTTCACAATACTGCATGACCTGGTCATCACAATGCTCCATGCCCTTGTCATTACAATGCACCATTCCAACTCTCATCGCAATAATCCATGAAAGTTATTAGACCAATGCTCCATGTCCTTGTCATCACAATGCTCCATTCCCTTGTTATTACAATGCTCCATGACCCCTGTCATCACAATGCTCTGTGACTACAGTCATCACAATTCTTCTTGACCTTTGTCATCACAATGGTCCATGCCCTCATCATCAACAGTATCTGTGACGTTTTTAACCAAAATGCTCCATGAACTTTTCATCACAATGCTCTTTGACCCTTGTCATCACCATGCTCTATGCCTTTCTCAGCACAATGCTCCATGATCCTTGTCATCACAAAGCTCCATGCGCTTGTCAGCACGATGCTCCACGACACATGTCATCACAATGCACCATGCGCTTGTCATCACAGTGCTCCACAATCTTGTCATCACAATGCTCCATAAACCTTGTCATCACAATGCTCCTTGCACTTCTCATCAAAATCCTCTCTCACTACTGATATCACAATGTTACCATCACTATTCGTCACAATAATCCCTCACCCCTGTCATCACAATGTTCCATTAATCCTGTCATCACAATGCTACATGCATTATCATCACAATGTTTGATGACCACTGACATCACAATGTTACATAACCCCTGTCATCAAAATGCTCCATGACCCTTTTCATCAAAATGCTCCATGACCCCTGAAATCTCAATGTTCCATAACCCCAGTCATCCAAATGTTCCATGACTCTTTTCATCAAATTGCTCCATGACCCTGTCATCACAATGCTCCCTGCCCTTCTCATCACAATGCACAACGCCCTTGTCATCAAAATGCTCCATGACATTTGTCATCACAAAGATCCATGATGCTTGGCATCACAACGCTCCATGTCTTTGTCATCACGATGCTCCATGAACGCTCTCATCACATTGCTCCATGCCCTTGTCATCACAAAGCTCCATGACACATGTCATCAGAATATTCCATGGCCTTCTCATCGCAATGCTCCATGACCTTGCCATCAAAATGCTCCATTACCCCTGTCATAACAATGCTCCATATCCCAAGCCAACACGATGATCCATGGCCTTTTCATCACAAGGCTCCATGACCCTTCTCATCACTATGCCCCAAGAACACTGTAATCACAATGCTCTATGAATTTGTCATCACAAAGCTCAATGACACATGTCATCAGAATGTTCCATGGCCTTCTCATCAAAATGCTCCATGCCCTTTTCATCACAATGTTCCCAGACCCGTGTAATCACAGTGCTCCATGCCCCTTTTCATATCAATGGTCCATGAACCCTGTCATCACAGTTCATCATGCCCATCATCATAATGCTTCTGGCTATTGTCAGCACAATGAAAGCAAAATTCTCTATGACCTCTGTCATCATAATGCTCCATGACCCCTGTCCTCAAAATACTCCATGAACATTTTCAGCCCAATTCTCCATGACACTTGTCATCACGATGATCCATGCCCTTGTCATCCCAATGCTCCATGACCCCTGTATTCACAATGCTCCGTGACGGTTGTCATCACAGTGCTCCATGACACATGTCATCACAATGCTCCATGCATTTGTCAGCAAAATGCTACATGACCTTGTCATTACAATGATCTATGTGCTTGTCATCACAATACTCCATTACCATTGTCATCACAATCCTCCATGAACCTTGGGATCACATTGCTTCAGGCGCTTGTCATCACAATGCTCCATGCTCCTTGAAATCAAAATGATCCATGACCTCTGTCATCACAATGCTCCAAACCCTTGTGATCACAATGTTCCGTAACACTTGTCATCACAACGCTCCATAATGCCTGTCATCACAATACTCCATGCCCTTTTCATCACGATGCTCCATGACCACCGTCATCACAACACTCCATGACACCTGACAACACAATGATCCGGGACTCTTGTCATCACAATGCTCCATGTCCTTGTCATCACAATGCTTCATTCCAACTGTCATCACAATAATCCATGAATTTTATTAGACCAATGTTCCATGCCCTTGTCATCACAATGCTCCATTCCCTTGTTATCCCAATGCTCCATGACCCCTGTCATCACAATACTCCATGAACTTTTTCAGCCCAATGCTCCATGACCCTTGTCATCACAATGATCTATGCCCTTGTCATCCCAATGCTCCATGACACCTGTCACCACAATGCTCCATGCCTTTGTCAGCAAAATTCTACATGACCTTCTCATTACAATGCTCTATGTGCTTGTCATCACAATACTCCATTACAATTGTCATCACAATCCTCCATGAACCTTGGGATCACATTGCTTCATGCCCTTGTCATCACAACGCTCCATGATGCCTGTCATCACAATACTCCATGGCCCTTTCATCCCAATGCTCCATGACCATTCTCATCACAATTCTCAATACAATTGTCATCACAATGCTTCCTGACACTTGTCGTCAGAATGCTTATTGAACCCTGTCACAAAAGCGCTCCATGCATTTTTCATCACAAAGCCCCATGCCGTTTTCATCACAATGCTCCATGCCATTGTCATCAAAATACTCCACAAGGTTGTCATCAGAATGCTCCATGACACTTGTCATCACAATTCTACATGCACATGTCAGCACAATGCTCCCTGACCCTTGTCATCACAATGTTCCAAGCCATTGTCATCTCAGTGCTCCATTACATTTGTCATCAGAATCCTCCATGACACTTGGCATCACAATGCTCCATGCCATTGTCTTCACAATGGGCCATTACATATGTCATCACAATGCTCCCTGACACCTCTCTTCACAATAATGCATGACCTGGTCATCACAATGCTCCATGTCCTTGTCATCACAATGTGCCATTCCAACTGTCATCGCAATAATCCATGAAACTAATTAGAACAATGTTCCATGCACTTGTCATCACAATGCTCCATGCCCTTGTTATCACAAAGTTCCAAGAACCCTGTAATCAGAATGCTCCTTGCCCCTTTTCATCAGTATGCTCCATGAGACTATTCATCAAAAGGCTCCATGGTTTTCTCATCACAATGCTCCAGGAGCTTGTCATCACAATGCTTCACGACCTTGTCATGAAAATTCTCAATGACCCTTGTCATCATAATGCTCCAAGCCCTAGTCATCACAATGCTCCATTATATTTGTCATCACAATCCTCCATTACAGTTGGCATCACAATGCTCCCTGCCATTGTCATCGCAATGGACCATGACATATGTCGTCACAATGCTCTCTGACAGCTCTCTTCACAATACTCCATGACCTTCTCATCACAATGCTCCATGCCCTTGTCTTCACAATGCACCTTGTCCACTGTCATCACAATAATCTCTGAAACTTGTCACCACAACTCTCCATGTCCCTGTCATCACTATGTTCCATGCTCTTGTCATAACAATGCTCCATGACTCCTGTCATCACAATGCTCCGTGAATCCAGTCATCACATTGCTTCATAACGTTTGTCATCACAATCGTCCATGCCCGCTTCATCACAAGGCTCTGTGACTTTTGTAACCACAATGCTCCATGAACTTTTCCTCACAATTCTCCGTGACACTTGTCATTACAATGCTCCATGCCTTTGTCAGAACAATGTTCCCTGACCCTTGTCATCACAATGTGCCACACGCTTTTCATCACAATGATCCACAACCCTGTCATCGCTATGCTCCATAAAACTTGTAATCACAATGCTCCATGCACTTCTCATCCAAATGCTCTCTCACCTGAGATATCACAATGTTCCATCACTAGTCATCACAATCCTCCCTCAACCCTGTAATCACAATGTTCCAGGACCCCTCTGACATCAAAATTTTCTATAACCACTCTCATCAAAATGCTCCATGACACTTTTCATCCAAACGCTCCATGACCCATGGCATCACAATGTTCTGTAACCCCTGTCAACAAAATGTTCCATTACACTTTTCAACAAATTGCTGCATGACCCTTTCATCAAAATGATCCCTCACCTTATGGGGGCTTCCCTGGTGGTGCAGTGGTTGAGAGTCTGCCTGCCAATGCAGGGGACATGGGTTCGAGTCCTGGTCTGGGAAGATCCCACATGCCACGGAGCAGCTAGCCCCGTGAGACACAATTACTGTGCCTGCGCGTCTGGAGCCTGTGCTCTGCAACAAGAGAGGCCACGGTAATAAAAGGCCCACGCACCGTGATGAGGAGTGGCCCACAATTGCCATAACTAGGGAAGGCCCTTGCACAGAAACGAAGACCCAACAGAGCCATAAATAAATAAATAAATAAATAAATAAATAAATAAATAAAAAGTGGGTTAAAAAAAAACTATAATAAAAACATTTCTCAAAATGGCCCTAACAAATTTTATTAAATCATTAAAAAAAAAATGATCCCTCACCTTCTCATCACAATGCACAACACGCTTGTCATCAAAATGCTCCATGACCTTTGTCATCACAAAGCTCCAGGACCCTTGGCATCACAATGCTCCATGTCATTGTCATCACAATGCTCCAAGAACCCTCTCATCCCATTGCTCCATGCACTTGTCATCACAAAGCTCCATGACACTTGTCATCACAATGCTCGATGCACTTCTCATCAAAATGCTCCATGCCATTTTCATCACAATCCTCCATGACCCATGTATCACAGTGTTCCGTGCCCTTGTCATCACAATGCTCCATGCCCACTCTCATCACAATAATCCATGAAAGCTTTCAGGCCAATGCTCAATGCCCTTCTCATCACAATGCTCCATTACATCTGTCATAACAATGCTCCATGACCCCTGCCATCACAATGTTCCACGGCCTTGTCATAACAAGGCTCCATGACCCTTGTCATCACAATGCTCCAAGACCCCTGTAATCACAATGCTCCATGCCCTTTTCATCACAAAGCTCAATGACACAAGTCATCAAAATGTTCCATGGCCTTCTCATCACAATGCTCCATGTCCTTGTCATCACAATGCTCCAAGATCCCTGTAATCACAATGCTCCATGCCCTTTTTCATCTCAATGCTCCATGAACCCTGTCATCACAATGCACCATG
This sequence comes from Mesoplodon mirus, assembly GCF_964341445.2. NCBI lineage: Eukaryota > Metazoa > Chordata > Mammalia > Artiodactyla > Ziphiidae > Mesoplodon > Mesoplodon mirus. The sequence continues at coordinate 1,813,855 of NW_028295746.1, read as the reverse complement.
CCCATCATCATAATGCTTCAGGCTATTGTCATCACAGTGAAATCAAAATGCTCCATTACCTCTGTCAACATGATGCTCCAAACCCTTGTGATCACAATGTTCCATAACACTTATCATCACAACACCCTATGACGCTCATCATCACAATTATCCATGGTCTTCTCATCACAATGCTCCATGACCTTTGTCATCACAATGCTCAATACTATTGTCATCACAATTCTCCCTGACAATTGTCGTCAGTCTGCTCCTTGAACCCTGTCATGACACGTCTCCATGCATTTTCATCACAATGCTCCGTGCCCTTTTCATCACAATGCTCCAAGATCACTGTAATCACAATGATCCATGGGCTTGTCATCACAAAACTCCATGAAGCATGTCATCAGAATGCTCCATGGCCTTCCCATCACAATGATCCATGCCCTAGTCATCACAATGCTCCAAGACCCCTGTAATCACAATGTTCCATGCCCCCTTTCATCAGAATGCTCCGTGAGACTTGTCATCACAAGACTCCATGGTCATCTCATCACAGTGCTCCAGGACCTTGTCATCACCATTCTCCATTACCTTGTCATACAATGCTCCATGACCCTTGTCATCACAATAATCCATTAACATATTCAGCCCCATGCTCCACGACCTACACATCACAATGCTCCATGGCCAATATCATCACAATGCTCCATGACCACTGTCATCACAACACTCCATGACTCCTGACAACACAATGATCCGTGACTCTTGTCATCACAATGCTCCATTCTCTACTCATCACTATGCTCCATGACCCCTGTCATCACAACAGTCCATGAACATTTTCAGCCCAGTGCTCCATGACCCTTCTCATCACAATGATCCATGCCCTTGTCATCCCAATGCTCCATGACCCCTGTATTCACAATGCTCCATGACGCTTGTCATCACAGTGCTCCATGACACATTTCATCACAATGTTCCATGCCTTTGTCAGCAAAATGCTACATGACCTTGTCATTACAATGCTCTATGCGCTTGTCATCAAAATACTCCATTTCCATTGTCATCACAATCCTCCATGAACCTTGGGATCACATTGCTTCATGCCCTTGTCATCTCAATGCTCCATGCTCCTTGAAATCAAAATGATCCATGACCTCCGTCATCACAATGCTCCAAACCCATGTGACAACAATGTTCCATAACATTTGTCATCAAAACGCTCCATGATGCCTGTCACAACAATACTCCATGCCCTTTTCATCACAATGCTCCATGACAATTGTCATCACAATTCTCAATATACATGTCATCACAATGCTCCCTGACATTGTCATCAGAATGCTCCTTGAACCCTGTCACGAAAAGGCTCCATGACATTTTCATCACAATGCCCCATGCCGTTTTCATCACAATGCTCCATGACATTGTCATCACAATACTCCACAAGCTTGTCATCAGAATGCCCCATGACCCTTGTCATCACAATTCTCCATGCACTTGTCAGCACAATGCTCCCTGACCCATGTCATCACAATGATCCCAGCCATTGTCATCACAATGTTCCATTACCTTTGTCATGAGAATCCTCCATGACCATTGGCATCAAAATGCTCCATGCCATTGTAATCACAATGGGCCATTACATATGTTATCACAATGCTCCCTGACAGCTGTCTTCACAATAGGGCATTACCTGGTCACCACAATGCTCCATGCCCTTGTCATCACAATGCACCATTCAAACTGTAATCGCAACAATCCATGAAACTTATTAGACTAAGGTTCCATGCCCTTGTCATCACAATGCTCCATGCCCTTGTTATCACAATCCTCCATGACCCCTGTCATCACAGTGCTCCGTGACTCCAGTCATCACAATGCTTCATGACCTTTGTCATCACAATGGTCCATGCCCTCGTCATCAACAGTCTCTGTGACGATTTTAACCACAATGCTCCTTGAAATTTTTATCACAATGCTCTTTGACCCTTGTCATCACAATGCTCTATACCTTTCTCAGCACAATGCTCCATGACCCTTGTCATCACAATGCTCCATGCGCTTGTCAGCACAATGCTCCATGACACATGTCATCACAATGCACCATGCGCTTGTCATCACAGTGCTCTACAATCTTCTCATCACAATGCTCCATAAACATTGTCATCATAATGCTCCATGCACTTCTCATCAAAGTGCTCTCTCTCCACTGATATCTAAATGCTACATCACTATTTGTCACAATACTCCCTCACCCTGTCATCACAATGTTCCATGACTCCTGTCATCACCATGCTACATGCACTTACCATCACAATGTTCGATGACCCCTGACATCATAATGTTCCATAACAACTGTCATCAAAATGTTCCATGACAATTTTCATCAAATTGCTCCATGACCCTGTCATCACAATTCTCCCTGCTCTTCTCATCACAATGCACAACGCCCTTGCCATCAAAATGCTCTATGACCTTTGTCATCACAAATATCCATGACCCTTGGCATAACAATGCTCCATGTCATTGTCATCACAGTGCTCCATGAACGCTCTCATCACATTGCTCCATGCCCTTGTCTTCACAAAGCTCCATGACACATGTCATCAGAATGCTCCATGGCCTTCTCATCACAATGCTCCATGCCCTTGCCATCACAGTGCTCCATTACCCCTGCCATCACAATGCTCCGTGTCTCCAGTCATCACAATGCTTCATAACATTTGTCATCACAATTGTCCATGCCGGCGTCATCTCAAGGCTCTGTGACCATTGTAACCAAAATTCTCCATGAACTTTTCATCACAATGCTCTGTGATCCTTGTCATCACAATGCTCCATGGCTTTGTCAGAAAAATGCTCCATGACCCTTGTCATCACAATGTGCCATGCGCTTTTCATCACAACGGTCCACATATTTGTCATAGCAATGCTCCATAAACCCTGTAATCACAATGCTCTATGCCCCTTTTCATCTCAATGATCCATGATCCCTGTCATCACAATGCACCATGCCCTTCATCATAATGCTTCATGCTATTGCCATCAAAATGAATTGAAAATGCTCCATGACCTCTGTCATAACAATGCTCCAAACCCTTGTGATCACTATATTCCATAACACTTGTCATCACAGTGCCCCATGACTTCGTCATCACAATTATCCATGGTCTTCTCATTACAATGCTCCATGACCTTTGTCATCCCAATGCTCAATACACTTGTCATCAAAATGCTCCCTGACACATGTTGTCTGTATGCTCCTTGAACCCTGTCATGACAAGGCTCCATGCCTTTTTCATCACAATGATCCATGCCCTTTCCATCACAATGCTCCAAGACACTTTTAAACCCAATGCTCCATGCTCTTATCATCACAAAGCTCAATGAAACATGTCTTCAGAATGCTCCTTGGCCTTCTCCTCACAATGCTCCATGCCCATGTCATCACAATGTTCCAAGACCCCTGTAATCACAATGGTCCATGCCCCTTTTCATCAGTATGCTCCATGAGATTTGTCATCTCAAGTCTCGATGGATTTCACATCACAATGCTCCAGGAACTTGTCATCACAATGCTTCACGACCTTTTCATGAAAATTCTCAATGCCCCTTGTCATCAAAATGCTCCAAGCCCTAGTCATCACTATGCTTCATTATATTTGTAATCAAAATCCTCCATTACATTTGGCATCACAATGCTCCCTGCCATTGTCATTGCAATGGACCATGACATATGTCATCACAATGCTCCCTGACACCTGTCTTCACAATACTCCATGACCTTCTCTTCACAATGATCCATGCCCTTGTCATCACAATACACCATGTCCACTGTCATCACTATAATCTATGAAACTTGTCAGACCAATGCTCCATGCCCCTGTCACCACAATGCTCCATGCCCTTGTCATCACAATGCTCCATGACCAATGTCATCACAATGCTCCGTGACTCAAGTCATCACAATGCTTCATAACATTTGTCATCACAGTGGTCCATGCCCGCGTCATCACAAGGCTCTGTGACCTTTATAACCACAGTGCTCCATGAACTTTTCATCACAAAGCTCCGTGACCCTTGTCATCAAAATGCTCCATGCTTTTGTCAGAACAATGCTCCATGACACTTGTCATCACAATGTGCTACGAGCTTTTCATCACAACGGTCCACAAATTTGTCATGGTAATGCTCCATAAAACTTGTAATCACAATGTTCCATGCCCTTCTGATCACAGTGCTCCTTTACCTCTGTCATAACAATGCTCCATGACACCTGCGATCACAATGTTCCACGGCCCTGTCATCACAAGGCTCCATGGCCCTTGTCATCACAATGCTCCAAGACCCCTGTAACAAAAATCTCCATGCCGTTGTCATCACAAAGCTCCATGATACATGCCATCAGAATGTTCCATGTCCTTCTCATCAAAATGCTCCATGCCCTTGTCATCACAGTGCTCCAAGACCCCTGTAATCACAATGCTCCATGCCCCATTTCATCTCAATGATCCATGAACCCTGTCATCACAATGCACCATGCCCATCATCATAATGCTTCATGCTATTGTCATCACAATGAAATCAAAATGCTCCATGACCTCTTTCATCACAATACTCCATGACCCCTGTCATCACAATACTCCATGAACATTTTCAGCACAATGCTCCATGACCCTTGTCATCACAATGATCCATGACCCCTGTATTCACAATGCTCCGTGACGCTTGTCATCACAGTGCTCCATGACAGCTGTCATCACAATGCTCCATGACTTTGTCAGCAAAATGCTACATGACCTTGTGATTACAATGCTCTATGCACTTGTCATCACAATACACCATTACCATTGTCATCACAATCCTCCATGAACCTTGGGATCACTTTGCTTCATGCCCTTGTTATCACAATGCTCCATGCTCCTTGAAATCAAAATGATCCATGACTTCTTTCATCACAATGCTCCAAACCCTTGTGATCAAAATGTTCCATAACACTTCTCATCACAACGCTCCATGATGCCTGTCATCACAATACCCCATGCACTTTTCATCACAATGCTCCATGAGTTTTGTCATCAAAATTCTCAATACACTTGTCATCACAATGCTCCCTGACACTTTTCAGAATGCTCCTTGAACCCTGTCACGAAAAGCCTCCATGCCTTTTTCAACACAATGCCCCATGCCGTTTTCATCACAGTGCTCCAAGCCACTGTCATCAAAATACTCCACAAGCTTGTCATGAGAATGCTCCATGACCCTTGTCATCACAATTCTCCATGCACTTGTCAGCACAATGCTCCCTGACCCTTGTCATCTCAATGCTCCAAGCCATTGTCATCACAATGATCAATTTCCTTTGTCATCAGAATCCTCCATGACAATTGGCATGACAATGCTCCAGGCCATTGTCATCACAATGGGCCATTACATATGTCAACACAATGCTCCCTGACACCAGTCTTCACAATACTGCATGACATGGCTATCACAATGCTCCATGCCCTTGTCACCACAATGCACCATTCCAACAGTCATTGCAATAATCCTTGAAACTTAGTAGACCAATTTTCCATGCCCTTGTCATCACAATGCTCCTTGACCATTATCACAATGCTCCATGAAGTTTTCATCACAATGCTCTTTGAATCTGGTCATCACAATTCTCTATGCCTTTCTCAGCACAATGCTCCTTGACCCTTGTCATCACAATGCTCCATGCGCATGTCAGAAAGATGCTCCATGACACGTCATCACAATGCACCATGCGCTTGTCATCACAGTGCTCCACAATCTTGTCATCACAATGCTCCATAAAGCTTGTCATCACAATGCTCCATGCACTTCTCATCAAAATGCTCTCTCACCACAGATATCAAAATGTTACATCACTCTTCGTCACAATACTCCCTCACCCCTGTTATCACAATGTTCCATGACCCCTGTCATCACAATGCTACATGCACTTATCATCACAATGTTCGATGACACCTGTCATCACAATGCTCCATAACCCCTGTCATCAAAATGCTCCATGACCCTTTTCATCAAAATGCTCCATGAACCCTGACATCACAGTGTTCCATAACCCCTGTCATCAAAATGTTCCATGACAATTTTCATCAAATTGCTCCATGACCCTGTCATCACAATGCTCCCTGCCCTTCTCATCACAATGCACAAACACTTTTCATCAAAATGCTCCCTGTTATTTGTCATCACGAAGATCCATGACCCTTGGCATCATAATGTTCCATGTCATTGTCATCACAGTGCTCCATGAACGCTCTCATCACATTGCTCCATGCCCTTGTCATCACAAAGCTCCATGACACATGTCATCAGAATGCTCCATGGCCTTCTCATCACAATGCTCCATGTGCTTGCCATCACAATGCTCCATTACCCCTGTCATAACAATGCTCCATGACAACTGCCATCACGATGTTCCGTGGGCTTGTCATCACAAGGCTCCATGACCCTTCTCATCACAATGCTCCAAGACCCCTGTAATCACAAAGCTCCATGCCCATTTTCTTCTCAATGATCCATGAACCATGTCATCACAATGCACCATGCCCATCATCACAATGCTTCAGGCTATTGTCATCACAATGAAATCAATATGCTCCATGACCTCTGTCATAACAATGCTCCAAACCCTTGTGATCACAATATTCCATAACTCTTGTCATCAAAGTGCCCCATGACACTCGTCATCACAATTATCCATGGTCTTCTCATCAAAATGCTCCATGACCTTTGTCATCACAATGCTCATTACACTTGTCATCAAAATGCTCCCTGACACTTGTTGTCTGTATGCTCCTTGAACCCTGTCATGACAAGGCTCCATGCCTTTTTCATCACAATGATCCATGTCCTTCTCATCACAGTGCTCCATGACACTTGTCATCACAATTCTCCATGCACTTGTCAGCACAATGCTCCCTGACCCTTGTCATCTCAATGCTCCAAGCTATTGTCATCACAATGCACCATTACCTTTGTCATCAGAATCCTCCATGACACTTGGCATCACAATGCTCCATGCCATTGTCATCACAATGGACGATTACATATGTCAACACATTGCTCCCTGACACCAGTCTTCACAATACTGCATGACCTGGTCATCACAATGCTCCATGCCCTTGTCACCACAATGCACCATTCCAACAGTCATCGCAATAATCCATGAAACTTATTAGACCAATGCTCCATGCCCTTGTCATCACAATGCTCCATGACCCTTGTCATCACAATGCTCCATGAACTTTTCATCACAATGCTCTTTGATCCTTGTCATCACAATTCTCTATGCCTTTCTCAGCACAATGCTCCATGACCCTTGTCATCACAATGCACCATGTGCTTGTCAGCACGATGCTCCATGACACATGTCATCACAATGCACCATGCACTTGTCATCACAGTGCTCCACAATCTTGTCATCACAATGATCCATAAAACTTGTCATCACAATGCTCCATGCACTTCTCATCAAAGTGCTCTCTCACCACAGATATCACAATGTTACATCACTATTTGTCACAATACTCCCTCACCCCTGTCATCACAATGATCCATGACTCCTGTCATCACAATTATACATGCACGTATCATCACAATGTTCGATGACCCCTGACATCACACTGTTCCATAACCCCTGTCATCAAAATGCTCCGAAAACCTTTTCATCAAAATGCTCCATGACCCCTGGCATCACAATGTTCAATAACCCCTGTCATCAAAATATTCCATTACAATTTTCATCAAATTGCTGCATGACCCTGTCATCAAAATGCTCCCTGGCCTTCTCATCACAATGCACCACGCCCTTGTCATCAAAATGCTCCGTGACTTTTGTCATCACAAATCTCCTTGACCCTTGACATCACAATGCTCCATGTCATTGTCATCACAATGCTCCATGAACCTTCTCATCACATTTCTCCATGCCCTTGTCATCACAAAGCTCCATGACACATGTCATCACAATGCTCGATGCCCTTCTCATTACTATGCTCCATGCCCTTGTCATTACAATCTTCTATGACCATTGTATCACAGTGTTCCGTGCTCTTGTCATCACAATGCTCCCTGTCCACTCTCATCACAATAATCCATGAAACATTTCACACCAATGCTTCCTGTCCTTCTCATCACAATGCTCCATTACACCTGTCATAACAATGTTCCATGACCACTGCCATCACAATGTTCCACGGCCTTGTCATTCACAAGGCTCCATGACACTTGTCATCACAATGTTCCAAGACCCTTGTAATCACAATGCTCCATGCCCTTGTCATCACAAAGCTCCATGACGCATGTCATTAGAATGTTCCATGGACTTCTCATCACAATGCCCCATGACACTTTTTATCACAATGCTCCATGCCCCTTTTCATCTCAAAGCTCCATGAATCCTATCATCACAATGCACCATGCCCATTATCATAATGCTTCAGGCTATTTTCCTCACAATGAAATCAAAATGCTCCATGACCTCTGTCATCACAATGCTCCAAACCGTTGGGATCACAATGTTCCATAACACTTCTCATCACAACACCCCATGATGCTCATAATCACAATTATCCATGGTCTTCTCATCACTATGCTCCATAACCTCTGTCATCACAATGCTCCCTGACACTTGTCGTCAGTATGCTCCTTGAACACTGTCATGACAGGGCTCCATGCCTTTTCACAATGATCCATGCCCTTTTCATCACAATGCACAAAGACACCTGTAATCACAATGCTCCATGCACTTGTCATCACAGTGCTCCATGACGCATTCATCAGAATGCTTCATGGCCTTCTCTTCACAATGCTCCATGCCCTTGTCATCACAATGTGCTCCAAGACCCCTGTAAACACAATGCTCCATGCCGCTTGTCATTATAGCGCTCCATGACGCTCGTCATCACAATTATCCATGGTCTTCTCATCACAGTGCTCCACGGTCTTGCCATCACAATGCTCCATGCCCTGGTCATCACAATGCTCTATGTTCCCTTTCATCACAATTCTCCACGTTCTTGGCATCACTATGTTCCATGACACTTCCCATCACAGTGTTAAATGCTTTGTCATCAAAATACTGCACAAGCTTGTCATCAGAATACTCCATGACCCTTGTCATCGCAATGATCCATGACCCCTGTCATCACAATGCTCCATGAGAACTATCATCACAATGCCCCATTCCCCTTGTCATTACAGTGCTCCATGATACTTGTCACCAGAATTATCCATGGTCTTCTCATCACAGTGCTCCACGGTCTTGCCATAACAATGCTCCATGCCCTGGTCATCACAATGCTCCATGTCCCTTGTCATCACAATTATCCAGGTCCTTGTCATCACAATGCTCCATGACAGTTCTCATCCCCATGTTACATGCTCTTGTCATCACAATTTTCCATGCACTTGTCATCGCAATGTCCCATGACCCCTGTCATAGCAAACTCCATGCCTTTGTCATCACAATGCTTCACGACCTTTTCATCAAAATTCTCAAAGGGCGTTGTCATCACAATGCTCCATGCCCTTGTCATCACAATGCTCCATGGCCCTTGTCATCACAATGCTCCAAGCCCTTGTCATCACAATGCTCCATTACCTTTGTCATCACAATCCTCCATAACACTCGGCATCACAATGCTCCATGCCATTGTCATCACAATGGAACATGAAATATGCCATCACAATGCTCCCTGACACCTGTCTTCACAATAATCCATGACCATGTCATCACAATGCTCCATGCCCTTGTCTTCACAATGTGCCATGCCCTCTGTCAACACAATTATCCATGAAACTTGTCAGACCAATGCTCCCTGACCCTTGTCATCTCAATGCTCCAAGCCATTGTCATCACAATGATCAATTACCTTTGTCATCAGAATCCTCCATGACAATTGGCATGACAATGCTCCAGGCCATTGTCATCACAATGGGCCATTACATATGTCAACACAATGCTCCCTGACACCAGTCTTCACAATACTGCATGACATGGCTATCACAATGCTCCATGCCCTTGTCACCACAATGCACCATTCCAACAGTCATCGCAATAATCCTTGAAACTTAGTAGACCAATTTTCCATGCCCTTGTCATCACAATGCTCCTTGACCATTGTCATCACAATGCTCCATGAAGTTTTCATCACAATGCTCTTTGAATCTGGTCATCACAATTCTCTATGCCTTTCTCAGCACAATGCTCCTTGACCCTTGTCATCACAATGCTCCATGCGCATGTCAGAAAGATGCTCCATGACACATGTCATCACAATGCACCATGCGCTTGTCATCACAGTGCTCCACAATCTTGTCATCACAATGCTCCATAAACCTTGTCATCACAATGCTCCATGCACTTCTCATCAAAATGCTCTCTCACCACAGATATCAAAATGTTACATCACTATTCGTCACAATACTCCCTCACCCCTGTTATCACAATGTTCCATGACCCCTGTCATCACAATGCTGCATGCACTTATCATCACAATGTTCGATGACACCTGTCATCACAATGCTCCATAACCCCTGTCATCAAAATGCTCCATGACCCTTTTCATCAAAATGCTCCATGAACCCTGACATCACAGTGTTCCATAACCCCTGTCATCAAAATGTTCCATGACAATTTTCATCAAATTGCTCCATGACCCTGTCATCACAATGCTCCCTGCCCTTCTCATCACAATGCACAAACACTTTTCATCAAAATGCTCCCTGTTATTTGTCATCACGAAGATCCATGACCCTTGGCATCATAATGTTCCATGTCATTGTCATCACAGTGCTCCATGAACGCTCTCATCACATTGCTCCATGCCCTTGTCATCACAAAGCTCCATGACACATGTCATCAGAATGCTCCATGGCCTTCTCATCACAATGCTCCATGTGCTTGCCATCACAATGCTCCATTACCCCTGTCATAACAATGCTCCATGACAACTGCCATCACGATGTTCCGTGGGCTTGTCATCACAAGGCTCCATGACCCTTCTCATCACAATGCTCCAAGACCCCTGTAATCACAAAGCTCCATGCCCATTTTCTTCTCAATGATCCATGAACCATGTCATCACAATGCACCATGCCCATCATCACAATGCTTCAGGCTATTGTCATCACAATGAAATCAATATGCTCCATGACCTCTGTCATAACAATGCTCCAAACCCTTGTGATCACAATATTCCATAACTCTTGTCATCAAAGTGCCCCATGACACTCGTCATCACAATTATCCATGGTCTTCTCATCAAAATGCTCCATGACCTTTGTCATCACAATGCTCATTACACTTGTCATCAAAATGCTCCCTGACACTTGTTGTCTGTATGCTCCTTGAACCCTGTCATGACAAGGCTCCATGCCTTTTTCATCACAATGATCCATGTCCTTCTCATCACAGTGCTCCATGACACTTGTCATCACAATTCTCCATGCACTTGTCAGCACAATGCTCCCTGACCCTTGTCATCTCAATGCTCCAAGCTATTGTCATCACAATGCACCATTACCTTTGTCATCAGAATCCTCCATGACACTTGGCATCACAATGCTCCATGCCATTGTCATCACAATGGACGATTACATATGTCAACACATTGCTCCCTGACACCAGTCTTCACAATACTGCATGACCTGGTCATCACAATGCTCCATGCCCTTGTCACCACAATGCACCATTCCAACAGTCATCGCAATAATCCATGAAACTTATTAGACCAATGCTCCATGCCCTTGTCATCACAATGCTCCATGACCCTTGTCATCACAATGCTCCATGAACTTTTCATCACAATGCTCTTTGATCCTTGTCATCACAATTCTCTATGCCTTTCTCAGCACAATGCTCCATGACCCTTGTCATCACAATGCACCATGTGCTTGTCAGCACGATGCTCCATGACACATGTCATCACAATGCACCATGCACTTGTCATCACAGTGCTCCACAATCTTGTCATCACAATGATCCATAAAACTTGTCATCACAATGCTCCATGCACTTCTCATCAAAGTGCTCTCTCACCACAGATATCACAATGTTACATCACTATTTGTCACAATACTCCCTCACCCCTGTCATCACAATGATCCATGACTCCTGTCATCACAATTATACATGCACGTATCATCACAATGTTCGATGACCCCTGACATCACACTGTTCCATAACCCCTGTCATCAAAATGCTCCGAAAACCTTTTCATCAAAATGCTCCATGACCCCTGGCATCACAATGTTCAATAACCCCTGTCATCAAAATATTCCATTACAATTTTCATCAAATTGCTGCATGACCCTGTCATCAAAATGCTCCCTGGCCTTCTCATCACAATGCACCACGCCCTTGTCATCAAAATGCTCCGTGACTTTTGTCATCACAAATCTCCTTGACCCTTGACATCACAATGCTCCATGTCATTGTCATCACAATGCTCCATGAACCTTCTCATCACATTTCTCCATGCCCTTGTCATCACAAAGCTCCATGACACATGTCATCACAATGCTCGATGCCCTTCTCATTACTATGCTCCATGCCCTTGTCATTACAATCTTCTATGACCATTGTATCAGTGTTCCGTGCTCTTGTCATCACAATGCTCCCTGTCCACTCTCATCACAATAATCCATGAAACATTTCACACCAATGCTTCCTGTCCTTCTCATCACAATGCTCCATTACACCTGTCATAACAATGTTCCATGACCACTGCCATCACAATGTTCCACGGCCTTGTCATTCACAAGGCTCCATGACACTTGTCATCACAATGTTCCAAGACCCTTGTAATCACAATGCTCCATGCCCTTGTCATCACAAAGCTCCATGACGCATGTCATTAGAATGTTCCATGGACTTCTCATCACAATGCCCCATGACACTTTTTATCACAATGCTCCATGCCCCTTTTCATCTCAAAGCTCCATGAATCCTATCATCACAATGCACCATGCCCATTATCATAATGCTTCAGGCTATTTTCCTCACAATGAAATCAAAATGCTCCATGACCTCTGTCATCACAATGCTCCAAACCGTTGGGATCACAATGTTCCATAACACTTCTCATCACAACACCCCATGATGCTCATAATCACAATTATCCATGGTCTTCTCATCACTATGCTCCATAACCTTTGTCATCACAATGCTCCCTGACACTTGTCGTCAGTATGCTCCTTGAACACTGTCATGACAGGGCTCCATGCCTTTTCACAATGATCCATGCCCTTTTCATCACAATGCACAAAGACACCTGTAATCACAATGCTCCATGCACTTGTCATCACAGTGCTCCATGACGCATTCATCAGAATGCTTCATGGCCTTCTCTTCACAATGCTCCATGCCCTTGTCATCACAATGCTCCAAGACCCCTGTAAACACAATGTTCCATGCCGCTTGTCATTATAGCGCTCCATGACGCTCGTCATCACAATTATCCATGGTCTTCTCATCACAGTGCTCCACGGTCTTGCCATCACAATGCTCCATGCCCTGGTCATCACAATGCTCTATGTTCCCTTTCATCACAATTCTCCACGTTCTTGGCATCACTATGTTCCATGACACTTCCCATCACAGTGTTAAATGCTTTGTCATCACAATACTGCACAAGCTTGTCATCAGAATACTCCATGACCCTTGTCATCGCAATGATCCATGACCCCTGTCATCACAATGCTCCATGAGAACTATCATCACAATGCTCCATGCCCCTTGTCATTACAGTGCTCCATGATGCTCGTCACCAGAATTATCCATGGTCTTCTCATCACAGTGCTCCACGGTCTTGCCATAACAATGCTCCATGCCCTGGTCATCACAATGCTCCATGTCCCTTGTCATCACAATTATCCAGGTCCTTGTCATCACAATGCTCCATGACAGTTCTCATCCCCATGTTACATGCTCTTGTCATCACAATTTTCCATGCACTTGTCATCGCAATGTCCCATGACCCCTGTCATAGCAAGCTCCATGCCTTTGTCATCACAATGCTTCACGACCTTTTCATCAAAATTCTCAAAGGGCGTTGTCATCACAATGCTCCATGCCCTTGTCATCACAATGCTCCATGGCCCTTGTCATCACAATGCTCCAAGCCCTTGTCATCACAATGCTCCATTACCTTTGTCATCACAATCCTCCATAACACTCGGCATCACAATGCTCCATGCCATTGTCATCACAATGGAACATGAAATATGCCATCACAATGCTCCCTGACACCTGTCTTCACAATAATCCATGACCATGTCATCACAATGCTCCATGCCCTTGTCTTCACAATGTGCCATGCCCTCTGTCAACACAATTATCCATGAAACTTGTCAGACCAATGCTCCCTGACCCTTGTCATCTCAATGCTCCAAGCCATTGTCATCACAATGATCAATTACCTTTGTCATCAGAATCCTCCATGACAATTGGCATGACAATGCTCCAGGCCATTGTCATCACAATGGGCCATTACATATGTCAACACAATGCTCCCTGACACCAGTCTTCACAATACTGCATGACATGGCTATCACAATGCTCCATGCCCTTGTCACCACAATGCACCATTCCAACAGTCATCGCAATAATCCTTGAAACTTAGTAGACCAATTTTCCATGCCCTTGTCATCACAATGCTCCTTGACCATTGTCATCACAATGCTCCATGAAGTTTTCATCACAATGCTCTTTGAATCTGGTCATCACAATTCTCTATGCCTTTCTCAGCACAATGCTCCTTGACCCTTGTCATCACAATGCTCCATGCGCATGTCAGAAAGATGCTCCATGACACATGTCATCACAATGCACCATGCGCTTGTCATCACAGTGCTCCACAATCTTGTCATCACAATGCTCCATAAACCTTGTCATCACAATGCTCCATGCACTTCTCATCAAAATGCTCTCTCACCACAGATATCAAAATGTTACATCACTATTCGTCACAATACTCCCTCACCCCTGTTATCACAATGTTCCATGACCCCTGTCATCACAATGCTGCATGCACTTATCATCACAATGTTCGATGACACCTGTCATCACAATGCTCCATAACCCCTGTCATCAAAATGCTCCATGACCCTTTTCATCAAAATGCTCCATGAACCCTGACATCACAGTGTTCCATAACCCCTGTCATCAAAATGTTCCATGACAATTTTCATCAAATTGCTCCATGACCCTGTCATCACAATGCTCCCTGCCCTTCTCATCACAATGCACAAACACTTTTCATCAAAATGCTCCCTGTTATTTGTCATCACGAAGATCCATGACCCTTGGCATCATAATGTTCCATGTCATTGTCATCACAGTGCTCCATGAACGCTCTCATCACATTGCTCCATGCCCTTGTCATCACAAAGCTCCATGACACATGTCATCAGAATGCTCCATGGCCTTCTCATCACAATGCTCCATGTGCTTGCCATCACAATGCTCCATTACCCCTGTCATAACAATGCTCCATGACAACTGCCATCACGATGTTCCGTGGGCTTGTCATCACAAGGCTCCATGACCCTTCTCATCACAATGCTCCAAGACCCCTGTAATCACAAAGCTCCATGCCCATTTTCTTCTCAATGATCCATGAACCATGTCATCACAATGCACCATGCCCATCATCACAATGCTTCAGGCTATTGTCATCACAATGAAATCAATATGCTCCATGACCTCTGTCATAACAATGCTCCAAACCCTTGTGATCACAATATTCCATAACTCTTGTCATCAAAGTGCCCCATGACACTCGTCATCACAATTATCCATGGTCTTCTCATCAAAATGCTCCATGACCTTTGTCATCACAATGCTCATTACACTTGTCATCAAAATGCTCCCTGACACTTGTTGTCTGTATGCTCCTTGAACCCTGTCATGACAAGGCTCCATGCCTTTTTCATCACAATGATCCATGTCCTTCTCATCACAGTGCTCCATGACACTTGTCATCACAATTCTCCATGCACTTGTCAGCACAATGCTCCCTGACCCTTGTCATCTCAATGCTCCAAGCTATTGTCATCACAATGCACCATTACCTTTGTCATCAGAATCCTCCATGACACTTGGCATCACAATGCTCCATGCCATTGTCATCACAATGGACGATTACATATGTCAACACATTGCTCCCTGACACCAGTCTTCACAATACTGCATGACCTGGTCATCACAATGCTCCATGCCCTTGTCACCACAATGCACCATTCCAACAGTCATCGCAATAATCCATGAAACTTATTAGACCAATGCTCCATGCCCTTGTCATCACAATGCTCCATGACCCTTGTCATCACAATGCTCCATGAACTTTTCATCACAATGCTCTTTGATCCTTGTCATCACAATTCTCTATGCCTTTCTCAGCACAATGCTCCATGACCCTTGTCATCACAATGCACCATGTGCTTGTCAGCACGATGCTCCATGACACATGTCATCACAATGCACCATGCACTTGTCATCACAGTGCTCCACAATCTTGTCATCACAATGATCCATAAAACTTGTCATCACAATGCTCCATGCACTTCTCATCAAAGTGCTCTCTCACCACAGATATCACAATGTTACATCACTATTTGTCACAATACTCCCTCACCCCTGTCATCACAATGATCCATGACTCCTGTCATCACAATTATACATGCACGTATCATCACAATGTTCGATGACCCCTGACATCACACTGTTCCATAACCCCTGTCATCAAAATGCTCCGAAAACCTTTTCATCAAAATGCTCCATGACCCCTGGCATCACAATGTTCAATAACCCCTGTCATCAAAATATTCCATTACAATTTTCATCAAATTGCTGCATGACCCTGTCATCAAAATGCTCCCTGGCCTTCTCATCACAATGCACCACGCCCTTGTCATCAAAATGCTCCGTGACTTTTGTCATCACAAATCTCCTTGACCCTTGACATCACAATGCTCCATGTCATTGTCATCACAATGCTCCATGAACCTTCTCATCACATTTCTCCATGCCCTTGTCATCACAAAGCTCCATGACACATGTCATCACAATGCTCGATGCCCTTCTCATTACTATGCTCCATGCCCTTGTCATTACAATCTTCTATGACCATTGTATCACAGTGTTCCGTGCTCTTGTCATCACAATGCTCCCTGTCCACTCTCATCACAATAATCCATGAAACATTTCACACCAATGCTTCCTGTCCTTCTCATCACAATGCTCCATTACACCTGTCATAACAATGTTCCATGACCACTGCCATCACAATGTTCCACGGCCTTGTCATTCACAAGGCTCCATGACACTTGTCATCACAATGTTCCAAGACCCTTGTAATCACAATGCTCCATGCCCTTGTCATCACAAAGCTCCATGACGCATGTCATTAGAATGTTCCATGGACTTCTCATCACAATGCCCCATGACACTTTTTATCACAATGCTCCATGCCCCTTTTCATCTCAAAGCTCCATGAATCCTATCATCACAATGCACCATGCCCATTATCATAATGCTTCAGGCTATTTTCCTCACAATGAAATCAAAATGCTCCATGACCTCTGTCATCACAATGCTCCAAACCGTTGGGATCACAATGTTCCATAACACTTCTCATCACAACACCCCATGATGCTCATAATCACAATTATCCATGGTCTTCTCATCACTATGCTCCATAACCTTTGTCATCACAATGCTCCCTGACACTTGTCGTCAGTATGCTCCTTGAACACTGTCATGACAGGGCTCCATGCCTTTTCACAATGATCCATGCCCTTTTCATCACAATGCACAAAGACACCTGTAATCACAATGCTCCATGCACTTGTCATCACAGTGCTCCATGACGCATTCATCAGAATGCTTCATGGCCTTCTCTTCACAATGCTCCATGCCCTTGTCATCACAATGCTCCAAGACCCCTGTAAACACAATGCTCCATGCCGCTTGTCATTATAGCGCTCCATGACGCTCGTCATCACAATTATCCATGGTCTTCTCATCACAGTGCTCCACGGTCTTGCCATCACAATGCTCCATGCCCTGGTCATCACAATGCTCTATGTTCCCTTTCATCACAATTCTCCACGTTCTTGGCATCACTATGTTCCATGACACTTCCCATCACAGTGTTAAATGCTTTGTCATCACAATACTGCACAAGCTTGTCATCAGAATACTCCATGACCCTTGTCATCGCAATGATCCATGACCCCTGTCATCACAATGCTCCATGAGAACTATCATCACAATGCTCCATGCCCCTTGTCATTACAGTGCTCCATGATGCTCGTCACCAGAATTATCCATGGTCTTCTCATCACAGTGCTCCACGGTCTTGCCATAACAATGCTCCATGCCCTGGTCATCACAATGCTCCATGTCCCTTGTCATCACAATTATCCAGGTCCTTGTCATCACAATGCTCCATGACAGTTCTCATCCCCATGTTACATGCTCTTGTCATCACAATTTTCCATGCACTTGTCATCGCAATGTCCCATGACCCCTGTCATAGCAAGCTCCATGCCTTTGTCATCACAATGCTTCACGACCTTTTCATCAAAATTCTCAAAGGGCGTTGTCATCACAATGCTCCATGCCCTTGTCATCACAATGCTCCATGGCCCTTGTCATCACAATGCTCCAAGCCCTTGTCATCACAATGCTCCATTACCTTTGTCATCACAATCCTCCATAACACTCGGCATCACAATGCTCCATGCCATTGTCATCACAATGGAACATGAAATATGCCATCACAATGCTCCCTGACACCTGTCTTCACAATAATCCATGACCATGTCATCACAATGCTCCATGCCCTTGTCTTCACAATGTGCCATGCCCTCTGTCAACACAATTATCCATGAAACTTGTCAGACCAATGCTCCCTGACCCTTGTCATCTCAATGCTCCAAGCCATTGTCATCACAATGATCAATTACCTTTGTCATCAGAATCCTCCATGACAATTGGCATGACAATGCTCCAGGCCATTGTCATCACAATGGGCCATTACATATGTCAACACAATGCTCCCTGACACCAGTCTTCACAATACTGCATGACATGGCTATCACAATGCTCCATGCCCTTGTCACCACAATGCACCATTCCAACAGTCATCGCAATAATCCTTGAAACTTAGTAGACCAATTTTCCATGCCCTTGTCATCACAATGCTCCTTGACCATTGTCATCACAATGCTCCATGAAGTTTTCATCACAATGCTCTTTGAATCTGGTCATCACAATTCTCTATGCCTTTCTCAGCACAATGCTCCTTGACCCTTGTCATCACAATGCTCCATGCGCATGTCAGAAAGATGCTCCATGACACATGTCATCACAATGCACCATGCGCTTGTCATCACAGTGCTCCACAATCTTGTCATCACAATGCTCCATAAACCTTGTCATCACAATGCTCCATGCACTTCTCATCAAAATGCTCTCTCACCACAGATATCAAAATGTTACATCACTATTCGTCACAATACTCCCTCACCCCTGTTATCACAATGTTCCATGACCCCTGTCATCACAATGCTGCATGCACTTATCATCACAATGTTCGATGACACCTGTCATCACAATGCTCCATAACCCCTGTCATCAAAATGCTCCATGACCCTTTTCATCAAAATGCTCCATGAACCCTGACATCACAGTGTTCCATAACCCCTGTCATCAAAATGTTCCATGACAATTTTCATCAAATTGCTCCATGACCCTGTCATCACAATGCTCCCTGCCCTTCTCATCACAATGCACAAACACTTTTCATCAAAATGCTCCCTGTTATTTGTCATCACGAAGATCCATGACCCTTGGCATCATAATGTTCCATGTCATTGTCATCACAGTGCTCCATGAACGCTCTCATCACATTGCTCCATGCCCTTGTCATCACAAAGCTCCATGACACATGTCATCAGAATGCTCCATGGCCTTCTCATCACAATGCTCCATGTGCTTGCCATCACAATGCTCCATTACCCCTGTCATAACAATGCTCCATGACAACTGCCATCACGATGTTCCGTGGGCTTGTCATCACAAGGCTCCATGACCCTTCTCATCACAATGCTCCAAGACCCCTGTAATCACAAAGCTCCATGCCCATTTTCTTCTCAATGATCCATGAACCATGTCATCACAATGCACCATGCCCATCATCACAATGCTTCAGGCTATTGTCATCACAATGAAATCAAAATGCTCCATGACCTCTGTCATAACAATGCTCCAAACCCTTGTGATCACAATATTCCATAACTCTTGTCATCAAAGTGCCCCATGACACTCGTCATCACAATTATCCATGGTCTTCTCATCAAAATGCTCCATGACCTTTGTCATCACAATGCTCATTACACTTGTCATCAAAATGCTCCCTGACACTTGTTGTCTGTATGCTCCTTGAACCCTGTCATGACAAGGCTCCATGCCTTTTTCATCACAATGATCCATGTCCTTCTCATCACAGTGCTCCATGACACTTGTCATCACAATTCTCCATGCACTTGTCAGCACAATGCTCCCTGACCCTTGTCATCTCAATGCTCCAAGCTATTGTCATCACAATGCACCATTACCTTTGTCATCAGAATCCTCCATGACACTTGGCATCACAATGCTCCATGCCATTGTCATCACAATGGACGATTACATATGTCAACACATTGCTCCCTGACACCAGTCTTCACAATACTGCATGACCTGGTCATCACAATGCTCCATGCCCTTGTCACCACAATGCACCATTCCAACAGTCATCGCAATAATCCATGAAACTTATTAGACCAATGCTCCATGCCCTTGTCATCACAATGCTCCATGACCCTTGTCATCACAATGCTCCATGAACTTTTCATCACAATGCTCTTTGATCCTTGTCATCACAATTCTCTATGCCTTTCTCAGCACAATGCTCCATGACCCTTGTCATCACAATGCACCATGTGCTTGTCAGCACGATGCTCCATGACACATGTCATCACAATGCACCATGCACTTGTCATCACAGTGCTCCACAATCTTGTCATCACAATGATCCATAAAACTTGTCATCACAATGCTCCATGCACTTCTCATCAAAGTGCTCTCTCACCACAGATATCACAATGTTACATCACTATTTGTCACAATACTCCCTCACCCCTGTCATCACAATGATCCATGACTCCTGTCATCACAATTATACATGCACGTATCATCACAATGTTCGATGACCCCTGACATCACACTGTTCCATAACCCCTGTCATCAAAATGCTCCGAAAACCTTTTCATCAAAATGCTCCATGACCCCTGGCATCACAATGTTCAATAACCCCTGTCATCAAAATATTCCATTACAATTTTCATCAAATTGCTGCATGACCCTGTCATCAAAATGCTCCCTGGCCTTCTCATCACAATGCACCACGCCCTTGTCATCAAAATGCTCCGTGACTTTTGTCATCACAAATCTCCTTGACCCTTGACATCACAATGCTCCATGTCATTGTCATCACAATGCTCCATGAACCTTCTCATCACATTTCTCCATGCCCTTGTCATCACAAAGCTCCATGACACATGTCATCACAATGCTCGATGCCCTTCTCATTACTATGCTCCATGCCCTTGTCATTACAATCTTCTATGACCATTGTATCACAGTGTTCCGTGCTCTTGTCATCACAATGCTCCCTGTCCACTCTCATCACAATAATCCATGAAACATTTCACACCAATGCTTCCTGTCCTTCTCATCACAATGCTCCATTACACCTGTCATAACAATGTTCCATGACCACTGCCATCACAATGTTCCACGGCCTTGTCATTCACAAGGCTCCATGACACTTGTCATCACAATGTTCCAAGACCCTTGTAATCACAATGCTCCATGCCCTTGTCATCACAAAGCTCCATGACGCATGTCATTAGAATGTTCCATGGACTTCTCATCACAATGCCCCATGACACTTTTTATCACAATGCTCCATGCCCCTTTTCATCTCAAAGCTCCATGAATCCTATCATCACAATGCACCATGCCCATTATCATAATGCTTCAGGCTATTTTCCTCACAATGAAATCAAAATGCTCCATGACCTCTGTCATCACAATGCTCCAAACCGTTGGGATCACAATGTTCCATAACACTTCTCATCACAACACCCCATGATGCTCATAATCACAATTATCCATGGTCTTCTCATCACTATGCTCCATAACCTTTGTCATCACAATGCTCCCTGACACTTGTCGTCAGTATGCTCCTTGAACACTGTCATGACAGGGCTCCATGCCTTTTCACAATGATCCATGCCCTTTTCATCACAATGCACAAAGACACCTGTAATCACAATGCTCCATGCACTTGTCATCACAGTGCTCCATGACGCATTCATCAGAATGCTTCATGGCCTTCTCTTCACAATGCTCCATGCCCTTGTCATCACAATGCTCCAAGACCCCTGTAAACACAATGCTCCATGCCGCTTGTCATTATAGCGCTCCATGACGCTCGTCATCACAATTATCCATGGTCTTCTCATCACAGTGCTCCACGGTCTTGCCATCACAATGCTCCATGCCCTGGTCATCACAATGCTCTATGTTCCCTTTCATCACAATTCTCCACGTTCTTGGCATCACTATGTTCCATGACACTTCCCATCACAGTGTTAAATGCTTTGTCATCACAATACTGCACAAGCTTGTCATCAGAATACTCCATGACCCTTGTCATCGCAATGATCCATGACCCCTGTCATCACAATGCTCCATGAGAACTATCATCACAATGCTCCATGCCCCTTGTCATTACAGTGCTCCATGATGCTCGTCACCAGAATTATCCATGGTCTTCTCATCACAGTGCTCCACGGTCTTGCCATAACAATGCTCCATGCCCTGGTCATCACAATGCTCCATGTCCCTTGTCATCACAATTATCCAGGTCCTTGTCATCACAATGCTCCATGACAGTTCTCATCCCCATGTTACATGCTCTTGTCATCACAATTTTCCATGCACTTGTCATCGCAATGTCCCATGACCCCTGTCATAGCAAGCTCCATGCCTTTGTCATCACAATGCTTCACGACCTTTTCATCAAAATTCTCAAAGGGCGTTGTCATCACAATGCTCCATGCCCTTGTCATCACAATGCTCCATGGCCCTTGTCATCACAATGCTCCAAGCCCTTGTCATCACAATGCTCCATTACCTTTGTCATCACAATCCTCCATAACACTCGGCATCACAATGCTCCATGCCATTGTCATCACAATGGAACATGAAATATGCCATCACAATGCTCCCTGACACCTGTCTTCACAATAATCCATGACCATGTCATCACAATGCTCCATGCCCTTGTCTTCACAATGTGCCATGCCCTCTGTCAACACAATTATCCATGAAACTTGTCAGACCAATGCTCCCTGACCCTTGTCATCTCAATGCTCCAAGCCATTGTCATCACAATGATCAATTACCTTTGTCATCAGAATCCTCCATGACAATTGGCATGACAATGCTCCAGGCCATTGTCATCACAATGGGCCATTACATATGTCAACACAATGCTCCCTGACACCAGTCTTCACAATACTGCATGACATGGCTATCACAATGCTCCATGCCCTTGTCACCACAATGCACCATTCCAACAGTCATCGCAATAATCCTTGAAACTTAGTAGACCAATTTTCCATGCCCTTGTCATCACAATGCTCCTTGACCATTGTCATCACAATGCTCCATGAAGTTTTCATCACAATGCTCTTTGAATCTGGTCATCACAATTCTCTATGCCTTTCTCAGCACAATGCTCCTTGACCCTTGTCATCACAATGCTCCATGCGCATGTCAGAAAGATGCTCCATGACACATGTCATCACAATGCACCATGCGCTTGTCATCACAGTGCTCCACAATCTTGTCATCACAATGCTCCATAAACCTTGTCATCACAATGCTCCATGCACTTCTCATCAAAATGCTCTCTCACCACAGATATCAAAATGTTACATCACTATTCGTCACAATACTCCCTCACCCCTGTTATCACAATGTTCCATGACCCCTGTCATCACAATGCTGCATGCACTTATCATCACAATGTTCGATGACACCTGTCATCACAATGCTCCATAACCCCTGTCATCAAAATGCTCCATGACCCTTTTCATCAAAATGCTCCATGAACCCTGACATCACAGTGTTCCATAACCCCTGTCATCAAAATGTTCCATGACAATTTTCATCAAATTGCTCCATGACCCTGTCATCACAATGCTCCCTGCCCTTCTCATCACAATGCACAAACACTTTTCATCAAAATGCTCCCTGTTATTTGTCATCACGAAGATCCATGACCCTTGGCATCATAATGTTCCATGTCATTGTCATCACAGTGCTCCATGAACGCTCTCATCACATTGCTCCATGCCCTTGTCATCACAAAGCTCCATGACACATGTCATCAGAATGCTCCATGGCCTTCTCATCACAATGCTCCATGTGCTTGCCATCACAATGCTCCATTACCCCTGTCATAACAATGCTCCATGACAACTGCCATCACGATGTTCCGTGGGCTTGTCATCACAAGGCTCCATGACCCTTCTCATCACAATGCTCCAAGACCCCTGTAATCACAAAGCTCCATGCCCATTTTCTTCTCAATGATCCATGAACCATGTCATCACAATGCACCATGCCCATCATCACAATGCTTCAGGCTATTGTCATCACAATGAAATCAAAATGCTCCATGACCTCTGTCATAACAATGCTCCAAACCCTTGTGATCACAATATTCCATAACTCTTGTCATCAAAGTGCCCCATGACACTCGTCATCACAATTATCCATGGTCTTCTCATCAAAATGCTCCATGACCTTTGTCATCACAATGCTCATTACACTTGTCATCAAAATGCTCCCTGACACTTGTTGTCTGTATGCTCCTTGAACCCTGTCATGACAAGGCTCCATGCCTTTTTCATCACAATGATCCATGTCCTTCTCATCACAGTGCTCCATGACACTTGTCATCACAATTCTCCATGCACTTGTCAGCACAATGCTCCCTGACCCTTGTCATCTCAATGCTCCAAGCTATTGTCATCACAATGCACCATTACCTTTGTCATCAGAATCCTCCATGACACTTGGCATCACAATGCTCCATGCCATTGTCATCACAATGGACGATTACATATGTCAACACATTGCTCCCTGACACCAGTCTTCACAATACTGCATGACCTGGTCATCACAATGCTCCATGCCCTTGTCACCACAATGCACCATTCCAACAGTCATCGCAATAATCCATGAAACTTATTAGACCAATGCTCCATGCCCTTGTCATCACAATGCTCCATGACCCTTGTCATCACAATGCTCCATGAACTTTTCATCACAATGCTCTTTGATCCTTGTCATCACAATTCTCTATGCCTTTCTCAGCACAATGCTCCATGACCCTTGTCATCACAATGCACCATGTGCTTGTCAGCACGATGCTCCATGACACATGTCATCACAATGCACCATGCACTTGTCATCACAGTGCTCCACAATCTTGTCATCACAATGATCCATAAAACTTGTCATCACAATGCTCCATGCACTTCTCATCAAAGTGCTCTCTCACCACAGATATCACAATGTTACATCACTATTTGTCACAATACTCCCTCACCCCTGTCATCACAATGATCCATGACTCCTGTCATCACAATTATACATGCACGTATCATCACAATGTTCGATGACCCCTGACATCACACTGTTCCATAACCCCTGTCATCAAAATGCTCCGAAAACCTTTTCATCAAAATGCTCCATGACCCCTGGCATCACAATGTTCAATAACCCCTGTCATCAAAATATTCCATTACAATTTTCATCAAATTGCTGCATGACCCTGTCATCAAAATGCTCCCTGGCCTTCTCATCACAATGCACCACGCCCTTGTCATCAAAATGCTCCGTGACTTTTGTCATCACAAATCTCCTTGACCCTTGACATCACAATGCTCCATGTCATTGTCATCACAATGCTCCATGAACCTTCTCATCACATTTCTCCATGCCCTTGTCATCACAAAGCTCCATGACACATGTCATCACAATGTTCGATGCCCTTCTCATTACTATGCTCCATGCCCTTGTCATTACAATCTTCTATGACCATTGTATCACAGTGTTCCGTGCTCTTGTCATCACAATGCTCCCTGTCCACTCTCATCACAATAATCCATGAAACATTTCACACCAATGCTTCCTGTCCTTCTCATCACAATGCTCCATTACACCTGTCATAACAATGTTCCATGACCACTGCCATCACAATGTTCCACGGCCTTGTCATTCACAAGGCTCCATGACACTTGTCATCACAATGTTCCAAGACCCTTGTAATCACAATGCTCCATGCCCTTGTCATCACAAAGCTCCATGACGCATGTCATTAGAATGTTCCATGGACTTCTCATCACAATGCCCCATGACACTTTTTATCACAATGCTCCATGCCCCTTTTCATCTCAAAGCTCCATGAATCCTATCATCACAATGCACCATGCCCATTATCATAATGCTTCAGGCTATTTTCCTCACAATGAAATCAAAATGCTCCATGACCTCTGTCATCACAATGCTCCAAACCGTTGGGATCACAATGTTCCATAACACTTCTCATCACAACACCCCATGATGCTCATAATCACAATTATCCATGGTCTTCTCATCACTATGCTCCATAACCTTTGTCATCACAATGCTCCCTGACACTTGTCGTCAGTATGCTCCTTGAACACTGTCATGACAGGGCTCCATGCCTTTTCACAATGATCCATGCCCTTTTCATCACAATGCACAAAGACACCTGTAATCACAATGCTCCATGCACTTGTCATCACAGTGCTCCATGACGCATTCATCAGAATGCTTCATGGCCTTCTCTTCACAATGCTCCATGCCCTTGTCATCACAATGCTCCAAGACCCCTGTAAACACAATGCTCCATGCCGCTTGTCATTATAGCGCTCCATGACGCTCGTCATCACAATTATCCATGGTCTTCTCATCACAGTGCTCCACGGTCTTGCCATCACAATGCTCCATGCCCTGGTCATCACAATGCTCTATGTTCCCTTTCATCACAATTCTCCACGTTCTTGGCATCACTATGTTCCATGACACTTCCCATCACAGTGTTAAATGCTTTGTCATCACAATACTGCACAAGCTTGTCATCAGAATACTCCATGACCCTTGTCATCGCAATGATCCATGACCCCTGTCATCACAATGCTCCATGAGAACTATCATCACAATGCTCCATGCCCCTTGTCATTACAGTGCTCCATGATGCTCGTCACCAGAATTATCCATGGTCTTCTCATCACAGTGCTCCACGGTCTTGCCATAACAATGCTCCATGCCCTGGTCATCACAATGCTCCATGTCCCTTGTCATCACAATTATCCAGGTCCTTGTCATCACAATGCTCCATGACAGTTCTCATCCCCATGTTACATGCTCTTGTCATCACAATTTTCCATGCACTTGTCATCGCAATGTCCCATGACCCCTGTCATAGCAAGCTCCATGCCTTTGTCATCACAATGCTTCACGACCTTTTCATCAAAATTCTCAAAGGGCGTTGTCATCACAATGCTCCATGCCCTTGTCATCACAATGCTCCATGGCCCTTGTCATCACAATGCTCCAAGCCCTTGTCATCACAATGCTCCATTACCTTTGTCATCACAATCCTCCATAACACTCGGCATCACAATGCTCCATGCCATTGTCATCACAATGGAACATGAAATATGCCATCACAATGCTCCCTGACACCTGTCTTCACAATAATCCATGACCATGTCATCACAATGCTCCATGCCCTTGTCTTCACAATGTGCCATGCCCTCTGTCAACACAATTATCCATGAAACTTGTCAGACCAATGCTCCCTGACCCTTGTCATCTCAATGCTCCAAGCCATTGTCATCACAATGATCAATTACCTTTGTCATCAGAATCCTCCATGACAATTGGCATGACAATGCTCCAGGCCATTGTCATCACAATGGGCCATTACATATGTCAACACAATGCTCCCTGACACCAGTCTTCACAATACTGCATGACATGGCTATCACAATGCTCCATGCCCTTGTCACCACAATGCACCATTCCAACAGTCATCGCAATAATCCTTGAAACTTAGTAGACCAATTTTCCATGCCCTTGTCATCACAATGCTCCTTGACCATTGTCATCACAATGCTCCATGAAGTTTTCATCACAATGCTCTTTGAATCTGGTCATCACAATTCTCTATGCCTTTCTCAGCACAATGCTCCTTGACCCTTGTCATCACAATGCTCCATGCGCATGTCAGAAAGATGCTCCATGACACATGTCATCACAATGCACCATGCGCTTGTCATCACAGTGCTCCACAATCTTGTCATCACAATGCTCCATAAACCTTGTCATCACAATGCTCCATGCACTTCTCATCAAAATGCTCTCTCACCACAGATATCAAAATGTTACATCACTATTCGTCACAATACTCCCTCACCCCTGTTATCACAATGTTCCATGACCCCTGTCATCACAATGCTGCATGCACTTATCATCACAATGTTCGATGACACCTGTCATCACAATGCTCCATAACCCCTGTCATCAAAATGCTCCATGACCCTTTTCATCAAAATGCTCCATGAACCCTGACATCACAGTGTTCCATAACCCCTGTCATCAAAATGTTCCATGACAATTTTCATCAAATTGCTCCATGACCCTGTCATCACAATGCTCCCTGCCCTTCTCATCACAATGCACAAACACTTTTCATCAAAATGCTCCCTGTTATTTGTCATCACGAAGATCCATGACCCTTGGCATCATAATGTTCCATGTCATTGTCATCACAGTGCTCCATGAACGCTCTCATCACATTGCTCCATGCCCTTGTCATCACAAAGCTCCATGACACATGTCATCAGAATGCTCCATGGCCTTCTCATCACAATGCTCCATGTGCTTGCCATCACAATGCTCCATTACCCCTGTCATAACAATGCTCCATGACAACTGCCATCACGATGTTCCGTGGGCTTGTCATCACAAGGCTCCATGACCCTTCTCATCACAATGCTCCAAGACCCCTGTAATCACAAAGCTCCATGCCCATTTTCTTCTCAATGATCCATGAACCATGTCATCACAATGCACCATGCCCATCATCACAATGCTTCAGGCTATTGTCATCACAATGAAATCAATATGCTCCATGACCTCTGTCATAACAATGCTCCAAACCCTTGTGATCACAATATTCCATAACTCTTGTCATCAAAGTGCCCCATGACACTCGTCATCACAATTATCCATGGTCTTCTCATCAAAATGCTCCATGACCTTTGTCATCACAATGCTCATTACACTTGTCATCAAAATGCTCCCTGACACTTGTTGTCTGTATGCTCCTTGAACCCTGTCATGACAAGGCTCCATGCCTTTTTCATCACAATGATCCATGTCCTTCTCATCACAGTGCTCCATGACACTTGTCATCACAATTCTCCATGCACTTGTCAGCACAATGCTCCCTGACCCTTGTCATCTCAATGCTCCAAGCTATTGTCATCACAATGCACCATTACCTTTGTCATCAGAATCCTCCATGACACTTGGCATCACAATGCTCCATGCCATTGTCATCACAATGGACGATTACATATGTCAACACATTGCTCCCTGACACCAGTCTTCACAATACTGCATGACCTGGTCATCACAATGCTCCATGCCCTTGTCACCACAATGCACCATTCCAACAGTCATCGCAATAATCCATGAAACTTATTAGACCAATGCTCCATGCCCTTGTCATCACAATGCTCCATGACCCTTGTCATCACAATGCTCCATGAACTTTTCATCACAATGCTCTTTGATCCTTGTCATCACAATTCTCTATGCCTTTCTCAGCACAATGCTCCATGACCCTTGTCATCACAATGCACCATGTGCTTGTCAGCACGATGCTCCATGACACATGTCATCACAATGCACCATGCACTTGTCATCACAGTGCTCCACAATCTTGTCATCACAATGATCCATAAAACTTGTCATCACAATGCTCCATGCACTTCTCCTCAAAGTGCTCTCTCACCACAGATATCAAAATGTTACATCACTATTCGTCACAATACTCCCTCACCCCTGTTATCACAATGTTCCATGACCCCTGTCATCACAATGCTGCATGCACTTATCATCACAATGTTCGATGACACCTGTCATCACAATGCTCCATAACCCCTGTCATCAAAATGCTCCATGACCCTTTTCATCAAAATGCTCCATGAACCCTGACATCACAGTGTTCCATAACCCCTGTCATCAAAATGTTCCATGACAATTTTCATCAAATTGCTCCATGACCCTGTCATCACAATGCTTCCTGCCCTTCTCATCACAATGCACAAATAATTTTCATCAAAATGCTCCCTGTTATTTGTCATCACAAAGATCCATGACCCTTGGCATCATAATGTTCCATGTCATTGTCATCACAGTGCTCCATGAACGCTCTCATCACATTGCTCCATGCCCTTGTCATCACAAAGCTCCATGACACATGTCATCAGAATGCTCCATGGCCTTCTCATCACAATGCTCCATGTGCTTGCCATCACAATGCTCCATTACCCCTGTCATAACAATGCTCCATGACAACTGCCATCACGATGTTCCGTGGGCTTGTCATCACAAGGCTCCATGACCCTTCTCATCACAATGCTCCAAGACCCCTGTAATCACAAAGCTCCATGCCCATTTTCTTCTCAATGATCCATGAACCATGTCATCACAATGCACCATGCCCATCATCACAATGCTTCAGGCTATTGTCATCACAATGAAATCAATATGCTCCATGACCTCTGTCATAACAATGCTCCAAACCCTTGTGATCACAATATTCCATAACTCTTGTCATCAAAGTGCCCCATGACACTCGTCATCACAATTATCCATGGTCTTCTCATCAAAATGCTCCATGACCTTTGTCATCACAATGCTCATTACACTTGTCATCAAAATGCTCCCTGACACTTGTTGTCTGTATGCTCCTTGAACCCTGTCATGACAAGGCTCCATGCCTTTTTCATCACAATGATCCATGTCCTTCTCATCACAGTGCTCCATGACACTTGTCATCACAATTCTCCATGCACTTGTCAGCACAATGCTCCCTGACCCTTGTCATCTCAATGCTCCAAGCTATTGTCATCACAATGCACCATTACCTTTGTCATCAGAATCCTCCATGACACTTGGCATCACAATGCTTCATGCCATTGTCATCACAATGGACGATTACATATGTCAACACATAGCTCCCTGACACCAGTCTTCACAATACTGCATGACCTGGTCATCACAATGCTCCATGCCCTTGTCACCACAATGCACCATTCCAACAGTCATCGCAATAATCCATGAAACTTATTAGACCAATGCTCCATGCCCTTGTCATCACAATGCTCCATGACCCTTGTCATCACAATGCTCCATGAACTTTTCATCACAATGCTCTTTGATCCTTGTCATCACAATTCTCTATGCCTTTCTCAGCACAATGCTCCATGACCCTTGTCATCACAATGCACCATGTGCTTGTCAGCACGATGCTCCATGACACATGTCATCACAATGCACCATGCACTTGTCATCACAGTGCTCCACAATCTTGTCATCACAATGATCCATAAAACTTGTCATCACAATGCTCCATGCACTTCTCATCAAAGTGCTCTCTCACCACAGATATCACAATGTTACATCACTATTTGTCACAATACTCCCTCACCCCTGTCATCACAATGATCCATGACTCCTGTCATCACAATTATACATGCACGTATCATCACAATGTTCGATGACCCCTGACATCACACTGTTCCATAACCCCTGTCATCAAAATGCTCCGAAAACCTTTTCATCAAAATGCTCCATGACCCCTGGCATCACAATGTTCAATAACCCCTGTCATCAAAATATTCCATTACAATTTTCATCAAATTGCTGCATGACCCTGTCATCAAAATGCTCCCTGGCCTTCTCATCACAATGCACCACGCCCTTGTCATCAAAATGCTCCGTGACTTTTGTCATCACAAATCTCCTTGACCCTTGACATCACAATGCTCCATGTCATTGTCATCACAATGCTCCATGAACCTTCTCATCACATTTCTCCATGCCCTTGTCATCACAAAGCTCCATGACACATGTCATCACAATGCTCGATGCCCTTCTCATTACTATGCTCCATGCCCTTGTCATTACAATCTTCTATGACCATTGTATCACAGTGTTCCGTGCTCTTGTCATCACAATGCTCCCTGTCCACTCTCATCACAATAATCCATGAAACATTTCACAGCAATGCTTCCTGTCCTTCTCATCACAATGCTCCATTACACCTGTCATAACAATGTTCCATGACCACTGCCATCACAAAGTTCCACGGCCTTGTCATTCACAAGGCTCCATGACACTTGTCATCACAATGTTCCAAGACCCTTGTAATCACAATGCTCCATGCCCTTGTCATCACAAAGCTCCATGACGCATGTCATTAGAATGTTCCATGGACTTCTCATCACAATGCCCCATGACACTTTTTATCACAATGCTCCATGCCCCTTTTCATCTCAAAGCTCCATGAATCCTATCATCACAATGCACCATGCCCATTATCATAATGCTTCAGGCTATTTTCCTCACAATGAAATCAAAATGCTCCATGACCTCTGTCATCACAATGCTCCAAACCATTGGGATCACAATGTTCCATAACACTTCTCATCACAACACCCCATGATGCTCATAATCACAATTATCCATGGTCTTCTCATCACTATGCTCCATAACCTTTGTCATCACAATGCTCCCTGACACTTGTCGTCAGTATGCTCCTTGAACACTGTCATGACAGGGCTCCATGCCTTTTCACAATGATCCATGCCCTTTTCATCACAATGCACAAAGACACCTGTAATCACAATGCTCCATGCACTTGTCATCACAGTGCTCCATGACACATTCATCAGAAAGCTTCATGGCCTTCTCTTCACAATGCTCCATGCCCTTGTCATCACAATGCTCCAAGACCCCTGTAAACACAATGCTCCATGCCGCTTGTCATTATAGCGCTCCATGACGCTCGTCATCACAATTATCCATGGTCTTCTCATCACAGTGCTCCACGGTCTTGCCATCACAATGCTCCATGCCCTGGTCATCACAATGCTCTATGTTCCCTTTCATCACAATTCTCCACGTTCTTGGCATCACTATGTTCCATGACACTTCCCATCACAGTGTTAAATGCTTTGTCATCACAATACTGCACAAGCTTGTCATCAGAATACTCCATGACCCTTGTCATCACAATGATCCATGACCCCTGTCATCACAATGCTCCATGAGAACTATCATCACAATGCCCCATGCCCCTTGTCATTACAGTGCTCCATGATGCTCGTCACCAGAATTATCCATGGTCTTCTCATCACAGTGCTCCACGGTCTTGCCATAACAATGCTCCATGCCCTGGTCATCACAATGCTCCATGTCCCTTGTCATCACAATTATCCAGGTCCTTGTCATCACAATGCTCCATGACAGTTCTCATCCCCATGTTACATGCTCTTGTGATCACAATTTTCCATGCACTTGTCATCGCAATGTCCCATGACCCCTGTCATAGCAAGCTCCATGCCTTTGTCATCACAATGCTTCACGACCTTTTCATCAAAATTCTCAAAGGGCGTTGTCATCACAATGCTCCATGCCCTTGTCATCACAATGCTCCATGGCCCTTGTCATCACAATGCTCCAAGCCCTTGTCATCACAATGCTCCATTACCTTTGTCATCACAATCCTCCATAACACTCGGCATCACAATGTTCCATGCCATTGTCATCACAATGGAACATGAAATATGCCATCACAATGCTCCCTGACGCCTGTCTTCACAATAATCCATGACCATGTCATCACAATGCTCCATGCCCTTGTCTTCACAATGTGCCATGCACTCTGTGAACACAATTATCCATGAAACTTGTCAGACCAATGCTCCATGCTCCTGTCATCAAAATGCTACATGACCCCAGTCTTCACAATGCTCCGTGTGTCCCGTCATCACAAGACACCATGACCTGTGTCACCACAAAAGTCAATGCCCTCATCATCACAAGGCTCTGTGAAATTTGTCACCACAATGCTCCATGAAGTTTTCATCAAAATGCTCAATGTCATTGTCATCACAATGCTCCGTGAACGCTCTCATCACATTGCTCCATGAACTTGTCATCACAAAGCTCCATGACGCATGTCATCAGAATGCTCCATGGCCTTCTCATCACAATGTTCCATGCACTTCCCATCACAATTCTCCATTAACACTGTCATAACAATGCTCCATGACCCCTGCCATGACGATGTTCCATGGCCTTGTCATCACAAGGCTCCATGACCCTTCTAATCACAATGCTCCAAGACCCCTTTAATCACAATGCTCCATGCCCCTTTTTATCTCAATGATCCATGAACCCGGTCATCACAATGCACGATGCCCATCATCAAAATGCTTCATGCTATTGTCATCACAATGAAATCAAAATTCTCCATGATCTCTGTCATCACAATGCTCCAAATCCTTGTGATCAAAATGTTCCATAACACTTATCATCACAACGTCCCATGACGCTCGTCATCACAATTATACATGGTCTTCTCATTACAATGCTCCATGACCTTTTTCATCACAATGCTCAATACACTTGTCATCACAATGCTCCCTGACACTTGTCCTCAGTATGCTCCTTGAACCATGTCATGACAAGGCTCCATGCCTTTTTCATCACAATTCTCCATGCCCTTGTCATCACAAAGCTCCATGATGCATGTCGTCAGAACGTTCCATGGCCATCTCATCCCAATTCTCCAAGTCCTTGTCATCACAATGCCCCAAGACCCCTGTAATCAAAATGCTCCATGCCCCTTTTCATCAGAATATTCCATGAGACTTGTCATCACAAGTCTCCATGGTCTTCTCATCACAATGCTCCAGTACCTTGTCATCAGAAGCCTCCATGGCCCCTGTCATCACAATACTCGATGAACGTTTTCAGCCCAATGCTCCTTGACCTTCTCATCACAATGCTCCATGACCCATGTCATCACAATGCTCCATGACTCCTGTCATCACAACGATCCATGAACCCTGACAACACAATGATCCGGGACTCTTGTCATGAAAATGCTCCATGCCCATGTCATCCCAATGCTTCATGACC
The DNA here is from genome assembly GCF_964341445.2 of Mesoplodon mirus. Lineage (NCBI taxonomy): Eukaryota > Metazoa > Chordata > Mammalia > Artiodactyla > Ziphiidae > Mesoplodon > Mesoplodon mirus. Next base: position 1,778,391 of record NW_028295746.1, on the reverse strand, counting down.
CCTGTAATCACAATGCTCCGTGACGCTTGTCATCACAGTGCTCCATGAACCTTGTCTTCACAATGCTCCATGCCTTTGTCAGCAATATGCTACATAATATTCTCATCACAATGCTCCATGCGCTTGTCATCACAATCCTTCATGACACTTTGGATCATATTGCTTCATGCCCTTGTCATCTCCCTCTTGCCTTTCTGGTTTTCACAGATTTTCGGGTGTCCCTTTTGACCCGTGGGAAGTGACAATTCTTTGTAGTGTGGATTTGCATTGCGCGCTTGCTTGATTGTCCAAAAAGGGCGTATGCGTTTTCTCCTGAATATATTCAGGAGAAAACGCATACGCCCTTTTTGGCCAAGTGCATCACTGTCGAAGTTGTGATGCTTTTCCTGTGCTTTAAAGGCGAATTCAATTTACCTCTTGAAATATGTTTTGTGCAATTCTGCCTCATTTTCAAGTCAGCTTCGTTGCCTTCCCTCAACAGATTTTTGGAAGACAGTAGTCCTTTATAACTGTCGGTTTGTGAATTGCTGTGCCCGTGAGCTCCAATTTTCAAATCCCATTTTTGGGAGCTGACCGCAAATCCACAATTTTGCTTCAGGACCTATACTTGTTCCAGGGGTGGCTATACTCTTCCCTGCAGGTGTCTGAGGCTTTGGTTAATTCTTCTTCGTGACGGGAATTTACAGTGACATGTGCCCGTCCAAATGCCTACATCTACTCTCTGATTGGTTCTCCCTCTTCCCTTTCATCCTCTGCACAATTAGCAAACTGTGCGAACCAGGAGGGTATAGGGGCTGGCTCTCCTAAGTTGGGAGATTGATAGTAAAGCAGTTGGAATGCCAAACTGGAGCACAAGGAGAGGAAAAATTAGGAGACTTTTAGAAACCTTTCACCATCACAGGGTGTCCATTCTCTAGGTTTCCCATACATGTTATAACTGTAGTGATATTCCCTACTACCTGGATATTTGGTATCCATGGAATGGTGGCATGCATTAGTACTTTAAAGGGTCTGCATTTTCTCTCCCAATCTCACCAGTCCTCTCAGTCCCAAGTGTCCAACCTTATGTCTAATCCAGCTGTCTTTGCAGATAGGGTCATTCCCGGTTTCATCAGAACCCCTGAAGGAATTGTGTAAGAATTTCTCTGTTTTTTTGTTTGTTTTTGAAATTCATTTTTATAATGGGGTTGAGCTGATTTTCACTGACGTGTTTATGCCAGTCTAGACACACTTGATTCCCTTATGGAGACAAATCAATACATAGGTTTTAAGATTCTCACTAGTCAGATATATTCCTCAGTGGGGAATAGGGGGTTTGAGTCCCGTTCACTGAGGAAGGGGTAGGTCTCGTCTGTTCTCTATTTGGTTTATGGAATGGTACCTGTGCTAATATCAAACTCTGGTTTTATGCATCACCCCACCTCTCCTTTCCCATTAAACAGGCATAAGAGTGTTTTCTAAATGTGAGAGTCTGTTCTCTTTCTTAATTCAGTACATGTGTTGTGATGTTGACATTCCCTCTGTAAGTGATATCTTATGAATAGATTCTTTTTCTGTGTGACTAATTTCACTTAGAATCATCATACCTAAATCCACTCTTTATGCTGCTAATGGCCTTATGACATTGATTTCACGTCTGAGTGATATTCTGTTGTACAAAATTACCACAAGTTATTTATGCATTTGTCTTTTTCCTGGGATATTTTAGGTGTACTGAAGTTGAGGTTCTTGTATGCACAGCAGCCCTAAACATTGGGGTGCCTGTGTGTTGTCGATATTTAGTCTTCCCAAGTTATATGTCTATGAGTTGAAGTCCCCTTTGCTCGGGGGCTTTGTATTTAAATGTTTTAGGAAACAGCATACACTTCTTCAGAGTGGCTCTTGGATATTTATACCCCACCCATCAGCGTGACTAGGCTCCCTGTTCTCCATGGCCTCTCCAGCATTTCTGGTTTGTACACATTTTTTGGATGGCCTTTCTGAGCAGTGGAAATTGAGACTTCTTTGTTGTGCGGATTTGCATTTCCCGCTTGCTTGGTTGGCCAAAAACTCTGTATGTGTTTTTTTCCTGAAGATATTCACGAAAAAAATGCATACACACTTTTGCCCAACTGCATCATTTTAGAAATTCTGCTGCTTTTCATATGCTTTAAATTTGAGTACAATCTACCTTTTGAAAAATGTTTCCTGCAATTCTGCCTCTCATTCAGATCCCCTTCGTTGCCTTACCTGAATATATTTTTGGACGTTGGTTATCATTTATATCTTTGCAGGTCTTTGAATTGTCTGCTCCTGAGCTCCATTTTGCAACTCGCTTTTATTGTGAGCTCGCCGCCAAACCATTGGATTGCTTCTGGCCCTATTCTGGTTCTGAGGAGGCAGGCTGAGCCTTTGGTTAATTCTTCTTCCTAATGGGAAATTAGAGTGACATGTGCCTGTCAAAACTCCTACAGCTAATCTCTCATTGGTTCCCCCTCTTCTCATTTATCCTCTGCACAAATTGCAAACTGTGTGAAACAGGAGGTTAAAGGTGCTGATTCTCCAAGAGGGGAGATTGTTAATAATGTGGCTGGAATGGTGAACCCCAGCACCAGGAGATCAAAAATGAGGTGCATTTTAGACACCTTTCCTGAGAACATGGTGTACATTCATCTCGGTTTCGCAGGCATGTTTTCGCTGTCAGAAGATTCCCTTGAACCTGCCGATTTGGGACCCATGGAATGGGTACCAGGCAGTATTACTTTAAAAGGTCTGCATTTCCTCACCCAGCCTCTCTAACATCTCTTAGCGTGCATAGCTTCCAGCCTTATATATCATCCTGCTGTGGGTCTACATGTGTTCAATCCATGTTACATTGTAGCCCTTCAACAAAAGTTGTAAGAATTTTTGTCTGTCTCACCGTTTTTATAAATATTTTTAAATTTATTTTTATATTTGTTACAGCTGATTTTTAAAGCTCTGTTTTTTGCTGCTGTACATCCACTTGATTCATGTACTGTGAGACAACAATAAATTATTTTTCAGATGCTTACGAGTCATATGTATTATTATCCAGTAACTTGAGTGGGCTGAGTGCAGTTCTTTGAGGTACCGTGTAGGCCTTGTCAGTTATTCAATTTGGTACTTGGAATGGTATATTTGCTAATTTCAACCTCCTGGATAATACCTCACCATTCCCCACCTTTCCCATTTAGCAGCCTTATGTCTCTTTTCTACATATTTGACTATGTTTCTGTTTTGTAGTTTATTTCATGTGTACCCATGTTTGATTCCACCTTTAAGTGACATCTTATGATATGTGTCTTTTTCTTTCTGACATATGTCACTTAGAATGATCGTATGTAACTCCTCCAGAGTTGTTCCAACTGGCCTTATTTCATTGATTTCGGGATGAGTAATATTCCACTCTACATAAGTACCCCATCTCTTTTATCCATTTTATCCTTCCAGGGACATTTAGGTTATATCCAAGTGGAGGCCCTTTTTAACAGAGAGGTGGTAAACGTTGGGGTGCCTGTTTTCTGTCCATTTTTGTTTTTCCCAAGGTATACGCCCATGAGTGCAAGTGCACTATGCTCTGTAGCTCATCTTTTAGATGTCTTAGCAAACACAATACACTTCTCCAGAGTGGCCATTGGCAAATTACATTTCCACTATCAGCCTCGCAGGGCTCCCTTTTCTCCTCGCCCTGTCCTGCATTTCTGGTGTTTACACTTTATGTGGATGGCCCTTCTGACTGATGGGAAGTGATATATTTTGTCGTATTGATTTCCAGTGCCCACCTGTTTGGTTGGATAAAAAGTGTGTATGGCCTTTACTTGAATATATTCAGAAAAAATGCATACGCCCTTTTGGGCCAACTGCATCATTGGCCATGTTCAGCCCCTTTTCTTGTGCTTTAATGGGGAGTCCTTTCTACCTCTTCAAATCTGTTTCCTGCCACTCTCCCTTGCTTACAAGTCCTTTTCTGTGACTTACCTCAAGACATTTTTCGACGATAGATATTTTCAACTCTGCAGTTTCATGAATTTTAGTGCCCCTGAGTTCCATTTTTCAACTTGTGTTTTTGGAAACTGGACACAAAACAGCGGGATTTCCTCTAGACCTATTCTGTTTCCGTGGGCAATTCTAGCCTTTGATGAATTTGTCTTCCAGATTGGAAATTAGAGTGGCATGTGCCTGTCCAAACAAGTAAGACTTGTCTCTAATTTTTTCTCATCCTTCCGCTTCATCCTCTGGACAAATTCCAAACTGTGTGCAACAGGATGTTGACGGTGCTGATATCCCCAAGTGAGGAGATTCTTAGGAAATATGCTGGAGGGGTGAACCCGAGCACCAGGCGATGAGGAGATGAGGTGCCTTTTCCAAACTCTTTCCGATCAAACGGTGTACCATCCTCTAGGTGTGACAGGCATGTTTTAGCTGTAGGAAGGGTCCCGTGCATGGAAGGAGAACACCAGGGATTTTTCCAAATCAGTGCCTCCCCGAACCCCAAACTGGGGAATTTTTAAGCTACAGCTACACGTATGTCCATTAAAGGCCTTGGGAAATAGGCAGAGCTCAAACATTAGATGATTGAAATCTTCAGGATCAGAAGCGTTCACCATGGGCCTTGCTTAGGTTACATTTTATCTGTCATTGATAGATGATGTCAATAAAAATATCGATTCTTTTTCAGATTATTTCCCCTTATAGGTTATTGCAAAATATTCAGTGTAGTTCCCTGTGCTATACAGTAGTTCCTTGTTGATGATCTATTTTATACATAGCAGTGTGTATGTGTTAATCCCAAACTGTTAATTTATCCCTTCTCCTACCTTTCCCCTTTGGTAATAATAAATTATAAGAATTTATACTTCTCAGAAATGGGGGAGCTGAAAGAGAGGTATCCTTTTCAATGGAAAAGCATTCAAAGCAAGATTGAAGCTTCAGCCAAGAGTATTCTATGTACATCCATGGAAATAAATCACTTCATTTCTCTAATGTTGACCTGACAAATAAGACAGACGTCTTCACTGAACTTGCTTATAGTAAAGTGATGGAAATATCAAATATAAGTCTTAGAAAAATCTTATTTTACCCGAGCATTATACACTGCTCTATGTTAACTACAGTTTGGCTCACACATCTGTTCATTGAAGTTACAATGTTCTCAATTTCTGTTACTGATCCTCCAGAGTGGACCCCAACAGGAGTCCCCGTGCCCAGTGTCATTGGAGCCAAGAGATCAAGACTGAGTTTGCTTCAGAAGCAAAGGAAACATTATTTTGAAAACAGAATGGAGAGGTGAGAGCGTGCAGTCCCCCACGGGCTGTGGGCTAGGCTGCTGTGTAGGGATCCCAGCAGCGTCAGTGGGAGGGAGGGGATGGAGCTCTCGAGGGCTGGGTTGGCTGAAGCTCAGGCTCTATGCCGTGGAGTCTGCATGGGACCCCGCTAGCTGAGGTGTCGACCCAGCCATTCTGCACTAGGAAATCGGGTCTGAAGTGCCGGGTGTGGGACCTCTGCATGCGGAACCCTAGCAGCACGTGGAATTAGACAAAGCACAAAGGAAAAGCAGGTTAGACTTTATTTTATTGCCCAGATTCTCTTTTTATCTCCCAGGTATTTTTAATGAACGTTGCCGGAGATGAACACCTCCTCTGCTTTTTGTTCCGTTCTTCATTCTTGGGGTGTTGAGGGTGCAGACCCCTCTTTCGTAACTGCTTCATGCTGTGGTAGGAGCCCTGATACCTGAGCGGAGGGGCAAAACATCTCCCCAACAGCCTCCAGGTGAGGTTGATTGTCCCAAGGCCTCCTGCCTCACTTCTCATACGCATGAGCACCAGAATTGGAAGTGTTATAGATTCTAATGACCTTTAAGGGTCCAGGAAAGAGATGCGCAGAGATGATGAGGCGGCAGGTTTCACCCCAACCCACATTTGTTCGGCGACCTTAGGCTGACGGTTTTTGCCAGCCTAGATGCTCTGACCAGTAGTCTGTGCTTTCTTTAATTGGGTCCCTGAATTAATGTACAAACAGCACCATGTGTCAGAACCCTGCCCGCACAACTCCCAGACAGTCCAGGATCAATGGTGATCCAGGACCATGACGTCCACTGAGTCAACGGCCTTTAGAAGTAGCCAGCAGTCCTGCCGGTCATATTGGCCACCATCACCGCGGTGTCTGTAGGGTTTTCTATGGTGAAAGCGTGATATACGTTTCCCACGCCAAGCTTATTAGCTCCCCTCTGGGTGTAGTAAGTCCTGCAAGCAGTAGTCTGCTCTTTCGGGACACAGTCTTGTTGTTTTCTGAGAGAAACTCCAGGTCAAGTGATGGTCACACGAGTCATCTTGGGGGCACGTTGCCCCCATTTGTCTCTCTGGAGGTTGGAGTTGGAGGGCCTCCTCACTCGAGGTCAGTGTGTCCACAGAGCGACCCCTGCAACTTCAGGGCATGATGGGTGGTTAGGATCACCACGTGGGGTCCTTTTCCCTTAGGAGGGAGCTGGCCTTGTGGGCTGCTGATTTCTTGCTTTTTAGATACCCTAGTATCCTGGCCTGATGAGTCAGTGGGCAAAGCCCTTGGTGACCATAGTTTATCATACCTGAAGGGCATTCTTGTGTTGCTCCATTTCAAGTGGTCCCAGTTTTTGCACTAAGGCTCCAAGGGCAATTAACCATTGACCGGGTATGTAAAGGTCAAAGGGTTTAGCTAAATTAGGGAGTTCCTGGGCAAGGGTCTGAATTGACTGCTCTTTCCATTCTTGAAAGGCTGCTTCTGGATTCTATACAAAAGGATCATCATCTTTTCGTGTCAGTGTTTCATGTAGAGGCCCAGCTATTAGACTGTAGTTAGGGATCCAGATGCAGAAAACCTTGGCCTCCCCAGGAACCCCTAAGCTATCTTCTAGTTTTAGAAGATGTAAGGCTGCAAATGGCTTCTTCCCTATCCTGGCATGCGTTTCTCTGAATATCTGTGAGAATGAAGCCCAGGCATGTCACCTGAGCCTGGGATATTTGAGCCTTTTTCTTGGACACCTTCTATCCTTTCTTGGCTAGGTATTTCTGAGGCGTCTTTAGTAGGCCTGGCGATCAGAATGTCATCTGCATATTGCAGGAGGGTTCCCTTTTACAGAGGTAGAACATTTAGGTCTTTAGAGGTCATTTCCCCAATGATGGTGTGGGGATTTTTGTACCGTTGGGGCAGGACGGCCCAGCATTATTGGTTTTGTTGCATGTTGTGTCCTGCCACTCAGAAGCCAAAAATTCTTGTGACTCTGAGATGAATGGAATACAGAAGAAGGCATCATTGAAGTCTATTAGAGAATGCCATGGCCTGGTGGATGGTAGAATGAGCAGCAGTGTGTAGGAAATAGGAGCTACTGGATGTATATCCTCGGTGGCTTCACTGACTCTCCTGATATCCTTTACCAGGTCTCCAGCAGCCCATGGAGCTCTCGTGGTCAGGCCAATCCCAGGATATGGAGCTCACCTGGGCTGCACCACCCATCCCGACAGCCCATGGGGCTCTCGTGTTCAAGTCCCTCCCTGGGTATGGAGCTCCCCTGTGCAGCTACCCAGCAGCCCATGGGGCTCTCATAGTCAGGCCCTTCCCAGAATACAGAGCTCCCCTGGGCAGGTACCCAAGCAAGGCTGGACACACAGGAACTGTGCACATAGCCCACCTTGCAGAGAACCCCCAGCTCACCTGTCGCTCACAGCTGACAAAGAACACCTCAGAGCAGGACTTGAACTAACAAACAGCAGCTCTGACAGGTCTGTGACGCTGGCTATCACTCTGTGCAGTCTCTCTCTGCCTGGTCTTCCAGACACTTCCACTGCAGCCAGGGCACCAGGCCTCTGTCTCCACCCACCATCACTCCTCTCCCTGACTCCTGGGTTCCTCTCATTAGGATAGGGTCTTCTTGAAGTTGTTTTCCACTCATGGACCAGATAAAATGATAAGAAAACAAGCGGCAGCTGCAGCCCCTTGTCTAGCCTGACTCTCAAGGGCCCACACCTGTTCCTTGGGCCTGGCCCGTTTAGCAAGGTTCATTTTCTGCTATTGTGAGCCCCTGAGGGGTGAGGATTGGCTGATTTGGGCAGCCTGACACTGCCTGCCTGCCCTCCCCAGGTGTGCCTGGGTTGAGGTCAATATAAACACCTCTCCAGTCAGCAAGAGACCCTGTAGCTGTGCCTGACGCCATATTCTCTGCCCCGTCAGCAGTGTCGGGGCTGGGGTGGTGGTAGGGAGTGAGGGGCCGTGGCTTTGTGGGTGGCCCAGTGTGAGTGGGGCTCTGCTGGACTTTCCACAGGAGTTGCTAGGCTGCCACCTGCTAAAGAAGAGGATGTGTCATCCATACCTGCCGCTTGAATTTCTCCCCAGGCAGAGGTGAGGAAGTAAAAAAGCAGTGGGGGCCGTGGCAGGAGGGGTATCTCAGGCAGGGAAATGGAAAGCTTCCAGAAGAGCATCTGGGGCCAGGACCATCCTGACTGGCCTGCAGGCACCAAGTCGGCCTGCGTGCTGTCGCTGGTGTGGCTCCACAGCCCTTCCTCTAGGCTTGCAAGTGCTTGTACATATTCAGGTGTTTTACCTGGAAAGGGTGGGAAGAGTTCAGCTGCAGCAGGACTGGGGCTCAGCTCACATTTACTCACAGACGTCTCGACACAGTCCCCCAGCTTTGCAATGAGGATGCTCCTTGTCGGGGGGAGCACTGCTGACTGCATGGGAGACGATTTCCCACCTCTGACCAACTTAAGAATTTTTTACCACTGGAGCAAGTGCCCTGATACGATTTTCCTCTGTATAACTGTTGGGTTCTGGTTTTTTTTTTTTTTTTTCTTTTTTTTCTTTTTGGTTCAAGGTAGATTTTATTTATTCCTCTTTTTTTTAATTTGCAGATATAAACATGGAAATAATGCATTAATATAAAGACGTCTATGTGAAGGGAAATACTTTTTTTTCTCTTTTCTTTTATTAAATGCTATTTATTTTTATTTTTTAAAATTTATTTCTTTTATACAGCAGGTTCTTATTGGATATGTATTTTATACATATAAGTGTGCACATGTGAATCCCAGTCTCCCAATTCATCCCACCACCACCCTCGCATGGCGTTTCCCCCTTGGTGTCCATATGTTTGTTCTCTACATCTGTGTCTCTATCTCTGCCCTGCAAACCGGTTCATCTGTACCATTTTTCTAGGTTCCACATATATGCATTAATATACAATATTTGTTTTTCTCTTTCTGACTTACTTCACTCCGTATGACAGTCTCTAGATCCATTAAGGTCTCTACAAATGACCCAATTTCATTCCTATGTATGGCTGAGTAATATTCCATTGTATATATGTACCACATCTTTATCCATTCGTCTGTCTGTGGGCACTTAGATTGCTTTCATTACCTTGCTATTGTAAATAGTGCTGCAGTGAACATTGTGGTGAATGTGTATTTTTGATTTATGGTTTTCTCTGGGTATATGCCCAGTAGTAGGATTGCTGGATTATATGGTAATTCTATTTTTACTTTTTTAAGGAACCTCCATACTGTTCCCCATAGAGACTGTATCAATTTACATTCCCAACAATAGTGGAAGAAGGTTCCTTTTCTCCATACCCTCTCCAGCATTTGTTGTTTGTAGATTCTCTGTTGATGCCCATTCTAACAGGTGTGACATGACACCTCATTGTAGTTTCCATTTCCATTGCTCTAATAATTAGTGATGTTGAGCAGATTTTCATGTGCGTACTGGCCACCTCAAATATAATATAAAATCTTTGTATGCCCAGTGGTATATGTTCTCCCTTCCTGAAATCTAATGGGAATCAACATGGTAGTAGAAATAATCAAATATTAGTAAACATACTTCTGGGATATACCATCTCAGTGTGTTAGCATTCACTAAGCTGTGAGATCTTTGACAGCTGGCATATTAAGTTCTGTACAACCTGGTTTATCCTGTCGTCTTACCCTCCACCCCCACCCCTCAGCCATATTCCTTTGGGTTATCCAAACATTTTTACTGAGAGGCTTGTTTATATGTAAGAGAATATCTCAGTAGATATAACAAATCATAAGAAATTACCTGTTGGGCCTCCCTGGTGGCGCAGTGGTTGAGAGTCCGCCTGCCGATGCAGGGGATATGGGTTCGTGCCCCGGTCTGGGAAGATCCCATATGCCGCGGAGCAGCTGGGCCCGTGAGCCATGGCCGCTGAGCCTGCGCATCCGGAGCCTGCGCGTCCGGAGCCTGTGCTCCGCAACGGGAGAGGCCACAGCAGTGAGAGGCCCGCATACGCAAAAAGAAAAAAAAAAAAAAAAAAAAAGAAATTACCTGTTTTTTCTTGCTTATGTAAGATGAAGTATTATATTATATTATATTATGTCTTCTTGGAAGAAATGTCTATTTATATCTTCTTCCATTTTTGTATTGGGTTGTTTGTTTTATTAATATTGAGCTGCATGAGCTGTTTATATATATTGGAGATTAATCATTTGTCCATTGATTTGTCTGCAAATATTTTCTGCCATTCTGAGGGTTGTCTTTTCGTCTTGTTTGTAGTTTCCTTTGCTTTGCAAAAGCTTTTACGTTCCATTAGGTCCCATCTGTTTAGTTTTCTTTTTTATTTCATTACTATAGGAGGTGGATCAAAAAAGATCTTGCTGTGATTTACGTCAGAGTATCCTTCGTAAGTTTTCCTCTCAGAGTTTTATACTATCCGGTCTTACATTAAGGTCTCTAATCCATTTTGAATATATTTTTATGTATGGTGTTGGGGAGTGTTCTAATTTCATTCTTTTACATGTAGCTGTCCATATTTCCCAGCACCAATGATTGAAGAGACTGTCTTATCTCCATTGTATACTCTTGCCTCCTTTGTCATAGATTAGGTGACCATAGATGTGTAGGTTTATCCCTGTGCTTTCTTTTTTTTTCCTTTTACACGTTTATTGGAGTGTAATTGATTTACAATGGAGTGTTCGTTTCTGCTGTATAAAAAAATGAATGAGCTACACATATACAAATAGCACCAGATACCCTCCCTCTTGCATCTCCCTCTCACACCCCATATCCCACCCCTTTATGTGGTCACAAAGCACCGAGCTGATCTCCCTGTTCTATGTGGCTGCTTCCCAGTAGCTATCGGTTTTACATTTGGTAATGTATTTATGTCCATGCCACTCTCTCACTTCGTCCCAGCTTACCCATCCCCCTTCCGGTGTCCTCAAGTCCTTTCTGTATGTCTGTGTCCTTAATCCTGTCCTGCCACTAGGTTCTTCAAAATCTTTTTTTTTCTTCATTAGATTCCGTATATCTCTGTTAACATACAGTATTTGTTTTTCCTTTTCTGACTTACTTCACTGTGTAGGACAGATTCTAATTCCATCCACCTCAGAACAAATAACTCAGTTTTGCTTCTTTTTATGGCTGAGTAATACTCCATTGTATATATGTGCCAGATCTTCTTTAAACATTCATCTGTCGATGGACACTTAGGTTGCTTCCATGTCCTGACTATTGTAAATAGAGCTGCAATGAACATTTTTCTACATAACTCTTTTTGAATTATGGTTTTCACAAGGCAAATGCCCAGTAGTTGGATTGTTGTGTCATATGGTACTTCTATTGTTAGTTATTTAAAGGAACCTCCGTACTGTTCTCCCTAGTGCCCATATCAATTTACATTCCCACCCAAAGTGCAAGTGTGTTCCCTTTCCTCCAATAAAGGACTCTCCAGCATTTATTGTTTTGTAGATTTTTTTGATGATTGCCACTCTGACTGCTGTGAGGTGATACCTCACGGTAGTTTTGATTTGCATTTCTCTAATGATTAGTAATGTTCAACATCCTTTCATGTGTTTCTTGGTAATCTGTGTATCTTCTTTGGAGAAATGTCTATTTAGGTCTTCTGCCCGTTTTTGGATTGGGTTGTTTGTTTTTGTGATATTGAGCTACATGAGGTGCTTGTAAAGTTTGGAGATTAATCCTTTGTCAATTGCTTCATTTGAAAATATTTTCTCCCATTCTGAGGGTTGTTTTTGCATCTTGTTTATGTTTTCCTGTACTGTGTAAAAGCTTTTAAGTTTCATTAGGTCCCATTTGTTGATTTCTCTTTTTATTTCCATTTCTCTAGGAGGTGGGTCAAAAAGGATCTTGCTGTGATTTATGTCATAGAGTGTTCTGCCTATGGTTTTCTTTAAGTGTTTTATAGTGTCTGGTCTTATATTTAGATCTCTAATCAATTTAGAGTTTATTTTTGTGTATGGTGTTATGGAGTGTTCTAATTTCATTCTTTTATGTGTAGGGGTCCCGTTTTCCCAGCACCAATTACTGAAGAGACTGTCTTTTCTCCATTGTATATCCTTAGCTCCTTTGTCATAGATGAGATAGCCATAGGTATGTAGGTTTATCTCTGGGCTTTCTGTCCTGTTCCATTGATCTGTGTTTATGCCAATCTACATACATTTGATTCCATTATGCAGACATATAAATACATAGGTTTCAAGGTTATTACCAGTCAGATATATTCCTCTTCAGTGAATAGGGTGTTTTGTGTCCAGTTCATTGAGAAAGGAGTAGGTCTTGTCTATTACATATTTGGTATATGGAATGGGATCTGTGCTAATTTCAAACTCTGCTTTTACACATCACCCCACGTCACCTTTCCCCTTAAGGAGGAATAAGTGTGTTTTCTAAATGTGTAACTCTGTTCACATTTGAAATTCAGTTAATATGTAGCCATGTTTACATTCCCTCTATAAGTGATATATTACAATATTTTTTTTTCTTTGTGGCTCATTTCACTTAGCATCATCGTACCTAAAACCACTCATTATGCCGCTATTGGCCTTATGACATTGATTTTATGTCTGAGTGACATTCCATTGTATATAAGTACCACAACATCTATATCCATTTTTTTCCCTTTCCTGGGATATTTAAAGTGTACCGAAGTTGAGGTTCTTGTAAACAGAGCAGCCCTAAAATTTGGGCTGTCTGTGTGTTGTGGATTTTTAGTTTTCCCAAAATACACGCCCATGAGTGGAAGTGTGCTATGCTCTGTAGCTCTGCTTTAGAAAACAACATACAGTTCTCCAGAGAGGCTGTTGGCAGTTTACATCCTGACCATCAGCGTAACCAGGCTCCCTTTTCTCCATGGCCTGTCCTGCATTTGTGGTTTTTACACTATTTGTGGATGGCCCTTTTGACTGGAGGTAAGGGACACTTCTCTGTAGTGTGGATTTGCAATGCCTGATGGCTTGCTTGGCCAAAAAGGGCATATGCATTTTTTCCCGAATATATTCAAGAAAATACACATACTCACTTTTCGGCCAAGGGCAACATTGTCGAAGTTCTGTCGCTTTTCATGTGCTTTAAAGACAACTCCAATCTACCTTTTGAAATCTGTTTCCTTCAATTCTGCCTTGCATTCAAATCCTCTTCACTGCCTTTCCTCAATATATTTCTGGATGATAGTTGTCCTTTATAACTCTGCAAGTTTGTGAATTGCTGTGCCCCTGATTTCCATTTTTCAACTCGCCTCTTTGTGAGCTGGCTGCAATACCGCAGCATGGCTGTTGGCCCTAGTCTGGTTCCGGGGTGTCAGGCTGAGCCTTTGGTTAATTATTCTTCCTGATGGGAAACTAGAGTGACATGTGCCCATCCAAACACCTACAGCTAATCTCTCATTTGTTTCCCCTATTCCTGTTCATCCTCTGCACAATTTGCAAACTGTGCATAACAGGAGGGTAAAGGCGCTGACACTCCAAGTGGGGAGATTTTTAGTAATGCAGATGGAATGGCAAAGCCGAGCACGACAAACGGAAAAATGAGGTACCTTTTAGAAAACTTTCCCAATTACACAGTGTACCATCCACTGGGTTTCCCATTCATGCTTTAACTGTAGGAAGATTCCCTTAAACTTGGAGAGTTGGGACCATTAGAATGGGTAGTACACAGTATTGCTCAAAGTGGTGTTCTTTTGCTCACACAACCTCAACAATCTTGTCCGCCCCAAGTGTCCAGTTTTATGTCTCATCCAGCTGTGGTTGTAAAGGTGGACAATCCAGGTTGCATCACAGGCCCTGAATGTAATTCTTAAGGTTTTCCCTCTGTTTCACTGTTTTTGCATTTTGCTTTTGAAATTTATTTTATAAGGGTGTTTAGCTGAATTTCAGTACTGTGTTCATGCCATTATACACACACATGATACCTTTATGGAGACATGATAATACATATGTTTTAAAATTCTTGGAGTCAGATAAATTACTCTGCAATGAATAGGGGGTGTTGAGTCGAGTTCATTGTGCGGGGAATAGGTGATGTCTATTACATACTTGGTTTATGTAACGGTATCTGTGCTAATTTAAAACTGTGGTTTTATGCATCAACCCACCTCGCCTTTCACTTTAAGCAGGGAGAATATTGTTTTCTAAGTGTGTGACTCTGTTGTGTTTGTAATTCAGATCATTCGTAGCCAAGTGTACATTCCCACTATAAGTGATATCTTATGATAAGATTCAGTACTCTCTTATCTTTCCTAACTCAGTTCATATGTCGCCATGTTTACAAGATCTTCATAAGTGATATCTTATGATAAGTTTCTATTTCTGTGTGACTTATTTCACTTAGAATCATCGTACCTGAATCCACTCATTTTGCTGCTAATGGTCTTATGACATTGATTTCATGGCTGAGGGATATTCCATCGTATGTAAGTAACACAATTTTTTGAACCATTTTAATCTTTCTTGGGATATTTAAGGTGTACCCAAGTTGAGGTTCTTGTAAGCAGTGCAGCCCTAAATTTTGGGGTGGCTCTGTCTTATTGATTTTCAGTTTTTCCAATGTATATTCCCTAGACTGGAATTGCCCTTGGCTCTGTAGCTCGGTTGTTTACTTGTTTATGGAACACAATGCACTCCTCCAGTGAGGCAGTTGGCAATTTACATACCGCCCATCAGCATAACAAGGCTCCCTGTTCTCCAGGGCCTGTCTTGCCTTTCTGGTTTTTATCCATTTTGTGGATATGCATTTTGACTGGTGAGAAGTGATACTTCTTTGGAGTGCAGATTTGCAATGCCCGCTTGCTTGCTTGGCCAAAAAGGGCGTATGCGTTTTCTCCTGGATATATCCAGGAGAAAACGCATACGCCCTTTTTGGCCAAGTGCATCATTGTCGAAGTAGTGCCCCTCTTCCTGTGCTTTAAAGCCGATTCCAACGTACCTATTGAAATCTGTTTCCAGCTATTCTGCCTCGCTTTCAACTCCGCCTCGTCGCCTTCCCTCAACAGATTTTTGGACGATAGTTGTCCTTTATTACTCTGCCAGTTTGTGAAGTGCTGTGCCCCTGAGCTCCAATTTTTAACTCGTTTTGTGTGAGCTGAACGCAAGTCCAAAATTTTGGTTCAGGAACTCTACTGGTTCCCGGTGGGTGGCGGAGACTTTGGTTAATTCTTCTTCCGCACGGGATATAAGAGTGACCTGTGCCCATCCAAATGCCTAACAGCTACTCTCTCATTGGTTCTCCCTCTTCCCTTTCATCCTCTGCCAAATTGGCAACCTGTAAGAACCAGGAGGTAAAAGGTGCTGTCTCTTGAAGTTGGGAGATTGATAGTAAAGCAGTTGGAATGTCAAACCGGAGCACCAGGAGGGGGACTATTCGTTGAGTTTTAGAGACCATTCGTATTCACAGTGTGTCCATTTTCTACATTTCACGTACATGTTATAGATGTAGTAATATTCCCTTCAACCTGGAGACATGGGACCCATGGAATGGGAGCCATGCATTATTGCTTTAAAGGGTCTGCATTTGCTCACCCAATCTCACCAATCCTCTCAGTCCCATGTGTCCAGCCTTATACCACATCCAGCTGTCATGTAGATAGCGTCATTCCAGGTTTCATCAGAGACCCTGAAGGAATTGTAAAGAATTTCCGTTTTTTTTTTGAAATTCCTTTTAATAGTGGGTTTGAGATGATTCTCACTGCCACGTTTATGCCAGTCTAGACACTCTTGATTCCCTTAAGGAGACATACCAATACATAGGTTTTAAGATTCTTCCTAGTCAGTTATATTCCTCTGCAGGAAGTATGGGTTGTTGAATCCCTTTCACTGACGAAGTTGTAGATCTTGTCTATTCTGTATTTCGTTTTTGGAACGGTGCCTGTTCTAATATTAAACTCTGATTTTATGCAACACCCCACATCTCCTTCCCCCTTAAGGAGGCATAAGAGTGTTTTCTAAATGTGAGACTCTGTTCTCTTTCCTAACTCAGTTCATGTGTAGCCATGTTTAGAGGATCTTCATAAGTGATATCTTATCATACGTTTCGATTTGTGTGTGACTTATTTCACTTAGAATCATCAAATCTGAATCAACTCATTTTGCTGCTACTGGTCTTATGACATTGATTTCATGGCTGAGGGATATTCCATCGTACGTAAGTACCACAATTTTTTGCAAATTTTTTAACTTTCCTGGGATAATTAAGGTGTACCCAAGTTGAGGTTCTTGTAAGCAGTGCAGCCCTAAATTTTGGGGTGGCTCTGTCTTATTGATTTTCAGTTTTCCCAAGGTATATTCCCTAGACTGGAAGTGCCCTGGGCTCTGTAGCTTTGTTGTTTACTTGTTTTAGGGAACACAGTGCACTCCTCCAGAGAGGCAGTTGCCAAGTTACATCCCACCCATCAGCATAACAAGGCTCCCTATTCTCCAGGTCCTCTCTTGCCTTTCTGGTTTTTACACATTTTGCCGATGTCCCTTTTGACCAGTGGGAAGGGATACTTCTTTGTACTGCAGATTTGCATTGACCGCTAGCTTGCTTGGCCAAAAATGGGCGTATGCGTTTTCTCCTGAATATATTCAGGAGAAAACGCATACGCTCATTTTGGCCAAGTGCATCATTGTCGAAGTTGTGCCCCTCTTCCTGTGCTTTAAAGGTCATTCCAACGTACCTTTTGAAATCTGTTTCCTGCTCTTCTGCCTCGCTTTCAAGTCCGCCTCGTTGCCTTCCCTCAACAGATTTTTGGACGATAGTTGTCCTTTATTAATCTGCCAGTTTGTGAAGTGCTGTACCCCTGAGCTCCATTTTTTAACTCGTTTTTTGTCAGCTGAACGCAAGTCCAAAATTTTGGTTCAGGACCTATACTGGTTCCCGGTGGGTGGCTGAGACTTTGGTTAATTCTTCTTCGTGCCAGGCATTTAGAGTGACATGTGCCTGTCCAAATGCCTAACAGGTACTCTCTCATTGGTTCTCCCTCTTCCCTTTCATCCTCTGCCAAATTGGCAACCTGTGTTTTCCAGAAGGAGAAAGCGGCTGTCTCTCCAAGTTGGGAGATTGATAGTAAAGCATTTGGAAAGTCAAACTGGAGCACCAGGAGAGGGACAATTAGTTGAGTTTTAGAAAACTTTTCTATACAGAGTGTTTCCATTCTCTAGGTCTCCCGTACATATTTTAGCTGTAGTAATATTCCCTTCAACCTGGAGAGTTTGGAACCATGGAATGGAGGCCAAGCATTATTGCATTAAACGGTCTGTGTTTGCTCACCCAGTCTCACCAATCCTCTCAGTCCCAAGTATCCAGCCTTATGCCACATCAAGCTGTAGTTGTAGATAGGTTCATTCCAGGTTTCATCAGAGACCCTGAAGGAATTGTAAAAAATTTCCCTGTTTTTTTGTTTTGTTTTTGAAATTCCTTTTTATAGTCGGTTTGAGCTGATTCTCGCTGCCATGTTTATGCCAGTCTAGACACACTTGTTTCCCTTACAGAGACATATCAATACATAGGTTTTAAGATTCTTACTAGTCAGATATATTCCTCTGCGGGAAATATGGGGTTTTGAGTCCCTTTCACTGAGGAAGGTATAGGTAGGTCTTGTCTATTCCATAGTTGGTTTTTGGAAAGGTACCTGTGCTTATATCAAACTCTGGTTTTATGCATCACCCCACCTCTCCTTCCCCGATAAGCAGGCATAAGAGTGTTTTCTAAATGTGAGACTCTGTTCTCTTACCTAACTCAGTTCATGTGTAGCCATGTTTACAGGACTTACATAAGTGATATCTTATGATAAGCTTATTTTTCTGTGTGACTTATTTCACTTGAAATAATCGTATCTGAATCCACTCATTTGGCTGCTACTGGTCTTATGACATTGATTTCATGGCTGAGGGATATTCCATCGTACGTAAGTACCACAATTTTTTGAACGATTTTTATCTTTCCTGGGATATTTCAGGTGTACCCAGTTGAGGTTCTTGTAAGCATTGCAGCCCTAAATTTGAAGGTGGCTCTGGCTTATTGAATTTCAGTTTTCCCAAGGTATATTCCCTAGACTGGAAGTGCCCTTGGGTCTGTAGCTCTGTTGTTTACTTGTTTTAGGGAACACAATGCACTCCTCCAGAGAGGTAGTTGGCAAGTTACATCACGCCCATCAGCATAACAAGGCTCCCTGTTCTCCAGGGCCTGTCTTGCCTTTCTGGATTTTACACATTTTGTGGATGTCCCTTTTGACTGGTGGGAAGTGACACTTCTTTGTAGTGCAGATTTGCATTGCCCGCTTGCTTGCTTGGCCAAAAAGGGGCATATGCGTTTTCTCCTGCATATACTCAGGAGAAAATGCATACGCCCTTTTTGGCCAAGTGCATCATTGTCGAAGTTGTGACCCTCTTCCTGTGCTTTACAGGTGATTCCAACGTACCTCTTGAAATCTGTTTCCTGCTATTCTGCCTCACTTTCAAGTCCGCCTCGTTGCCTTCCCTGAACTGATTTTGGGCTGATAGTTGTCCTTTATTACTCTGCCAGTTTGTGAATTGCTGTGCCCTTGAGCTCCATTTTTCAAGTCGTTTTTTGTGAGCTGAACGCATGTCCAAAATTTTGGTTTAGTACCTATACTGGTTCAAGTTGGGTGGCTGAGACTTTGGTTAATTCTTCTTCCTGCTGGGAAATTAGAGTGATATGTGCCCGTCCAAATCCCTAACAGCTACTCTCTCATTGGTTCTCCCTCTTCCCTTTCATCCTCTGCCAAATTGGCAACCTGTGAGAACCAGGAGGTTAAAGGGGCTGTCTCTCCAAGTTGGGAGATTGATAGTAAAGCAGTTGGAAAGTCAAACCGGAGCACCAGGAGAGGGACTATTCTTTGAGTTTTAGAGACCTTTCGTATTCACAGTGTGTCCATTCTCTAGGTTTCCCGTACATGTTATAGGTGTAGTAATATTCCCTTCAACCTGGAGAGTTGGGACCCATGGAATGGGTGCCATGCATTATTGATTTAAAGGGTCTGCATTTGCTCACCCAATCTCACCAATCCTCTCAGTCCCAAGTGTCCAGCCTTATTCCACATCCAGCTGTCATTGTAGACAAGGTCATTCCACGTTTCATCAGAGACCCTAAAGGAATTGTAAAGAAATACCCTGTTTTTTTTGTTTTGTTTTTGAAATTCCTTTTTATAGTGGGTTTGAGCTGATTCTCGCTGCCATGTTTATGCCAGTCTAGACACACTTGATTCCCTTACGGAGACATATCAATACATAGGTTTTTAGATTCTTACTAGTCAGATATATTCCTGTGCTGGAAATATGGGGTTTTGAGTCCCTTTCACTGAGGAAGGTATAGGTAGGTCTTGTCTATTCCATAATTGGTTTTGGGAACGGTACCTGTGCTTATATCAAACTCTGGTTTTATGCATCACCCCACCTCTCCTTCCCCCTTAAGCAGGCATAAGAGTGTTTTCTAAATGTGAGACTCTCTTCTCTTTCCTAACTCAGTTCATGTGTAGCCATGTTTACAGGATCTTCATAAGTGATATCTTATGATAAGCTTCTTTTTCTGTGTGACTATTTCACTTAGAATCATCGAACCTGAATCCACTCATTTTGCTGCTACTGGTCTTATGACATTGATTTCATGGCTGACGGATATTCCATTGTACGTAAGTACCACAATTTTTTGAACCATATTTATATTTCCTTGGATATTTAAGGTGTACCCAAGTTGAGGTTCTTGTAAGCAGTGCAGCCCTAAATTTGAGGGTGGCTCTGTCTTATTGATTTTCAGTTTTCCGAGGGTATATTCCCTAGACTGGAAGTGCCCTTGGCTCTGTAGCTCTGTTGTTTACGTGTTTTAGGGAACACAATGCACTCCTCCAGAGAGGCAGTTGGCAATTTACATCCCGCCCATCAGCATAACAAGGCTCCCTGTTCTCCAGGGCCTGTCTTGCCTTTCTGATATTTACACATTTTGTGGATGTCTCTTTTGACCGGTGGGAAGGGATACTTCTGTGTAGTGCAGATTTGCATTGCCTGCTTGCTTGCTTGGCCAAAGTGGGCGCATGCGTTTTCTCTTGCATATATTCAGGAGAAAATGCATACGCACTTTTTGGACAAGAGCATCATTGTCGAAGTTGTGCCCCTCTTCCTGTGCTTTACAGGTGATTCCAACCTACCTCTTGAAATCTGTTTCTTGTTATTCTGCCTCGCTTTCAAGTCTGCCTCGTTGCATTCCCTCAACAGATTTTTGGATGATAGTTGTCCTTTATTACTCTGCCAGTTTGTGAATTGTTTTGCCCTTGAGCTCCATTTTTCAACTCGTTTTTTGTGAGCTGAACGCATGTCCAATATTTTGGTTGAGGACCTAAACTGTTTCCCGGTGGGTGGCTGAAATTTGGTTAATTCTTCTTCCTCCCGGGAAATAAGAGTGACATGTGCCCGTCCAAATGCCTAACAGCTACACTCTCATTGGTTCTCCCTCTTCCCTTTCATCCTCGGCCAAATTGGCAACCTGTGCGAACCCGGAGGCTAAGGGGCTGTCTCTCCAAGTTGGGAGATTGATAGTAAAGAAGTTGGAAAGTCAAACGGGAGCACCAAGAGAGGGACAATTTGTTGAGTTTTGGAGACTTTTCGTATTCAGAGTGTGTCCATATTCTATGTTTCCCGTACATGTTATCGCTTTAGTAATATTCCCTTCAACCTGGAGACGTGGGACTCATGGAATGGGTGACATGCATTATTGCTTTAAAGGGTCTGTATTTGCTCCCCCAGTCTCACCAATCCTCTCAGTCCTATGTGTCCAGACTTATGCCACCTCCAGCTGTCGTTGTAGATAGGGTCATTCCAAGTTTCATCAGAGACCCAGAAGGAATTTTAAAGAATTTCCCTGTTTTTTTGTTTTGTTTTTGAAATTCCTTTTTATAGTGGTTATGAGCTTATTCTCGCTGCCATATTTATGCCAGGCTAGAAACACTTGATTCCCTTACAGAGACATATCAATACATAAGTATTAAGATTCTTACTAGTCAGATATATTCCTCTGCGGGAAATATGGGGTTTTGAGTCCCTTTCACTGAGGAAGGTGTAGGTCTTGTCTATTCCATAGTTGGTTTTTGGAACGGTACGTGGGCTTATATCAAACTCTAGTTTTATGCATCACCCCACCTCTACTTCCCCCTTAAGCAGGCATAAGAGTGTTTTCTAAATGTGAGACTCTGTTCTCTTTCCTAACTCAGTTCATGTGTAGCCATGTTTACAGGATCTTCCTAAGTGATATCTTATGATAAGTTTCTTTTTCTGTGTGACTTATTTCACTTAGAATCATCGTACCTGAATCCACTAATTTTGCTGCTACTGGACTTATGAAATTGATTTCATGGCTGAGGGATATTCCATCATACGTAAGTACAATAATTTTTTGAACCATTTTTATCTTTCCTGGGATATTTCAGGTGTACCCAAGTTGAGGTTCTTGTAAGCAGTGCAGCCCTAAATTTTGGGGTGGCTCTGTCTTATTGATTTTCAGCTTTCCCACGGTATATTCCCCAGACTGGAAGTGCCCTTGGCTCTGTAGCTCTGTTGTTTACTTGTTTTAGGGAACACAATGCACTCCTCCAGAGAGGCAGTTGGCAATTTATATTACGCCCATCAGCATAACAAGGCTCCCTGTTGTCCAGTGCCTGTCTTGACTTTCTGGTTTTTTCACATTTTGTGGATGTCCCTTTTGACCGGTCGGAAGTGATACTCCTTAGTAGTGAAGATTTGCATTGCCCGCTTGCTTGCTTTGCCAAAAACGGCATATGCGTTGTCTCCTGAATATATTCAGGAGGTAACGCATATGCCCTTTTTGGCCAAGTGCATCATTGTCGAAGTTGTGCCCCGCTTCCTGTGCTTTAAAGGCTATTCCAACGTACCTATTGAAAGCTGTTTCCTGCAATTCTGCCTCGCTTTCAAGTCTGTCTCATTGCCTTCGCTCAACAGATTTTTGGACGATAGCTGTCCTTCACTATTCTGCCAGTTTGTGAATTGTTGTGCCCCTGAGCTCCGTTTTTCAACTCGATTTTTGTGAGCTGAAGGCAAGTCCAAAATTTTGGTTCAGGACCTATACTGGTTCACGGTGGGTGGCTGAGACTTTGGTTACTTCTTCTTCCTGCCGGGAAATTAGAGTGACATGTGCCCGTCCAAATGCCTAACAACTACTCTCTCATTGGTTCTCCTTCTTCCCATTCATCCTCTGCCAAATTGGCAACCTGTGTACCAGGAGGTTAAAGGTGCTGTCTCTCCAAGTGGGGAGATTGTTAGTAAAGCAGTTGTTAAGTCAAACCGGAGCACCTGGAGAGGGAATATTAATTGAGTTTTAGAAATCTTTCGTATTCACTGTGTGTCCATTCTCTAGGTTTCCCGTACATGTTATAGCTGTAGTAATATTGCCTTCAACCTGGAGAATTGGGACCCATGGAATGGGTGCCATGCATTATTGCTTTAAAGGGTCTACATTTGCTCACCCAATCTCACCAATCCTCTCAGTCCCAAGTGTCCAGCCTTATGCCACATCCAGCTGTCGTTGTAGATAGGGTTATTCCAGGTTTCATCAGCGACCCTGAAGGTATTGTGTAAGAATTTTTCTGTTTTTATGTTTTGTTTTGAAATTCATTTTTATATTGAGTTTGAGATGATTCTCACTGCCATGTTTATGTCGTTCTAGACACACTTAGTTACCTTACGGAGACATATCAAAACATAGGTTTTAAAATTCTTACTAGTCAGATATATTTCTCTGCGGGGAATAGGGATGTTGAGTTCCGTTCTCTGAGGAAGGAGTAGGGCTTGTCTCTTTTGTTTTTGGATTATGGAACGGTACCTGTGCTAATATCAAACTTTTGTTTTGTGCATCTCCCCACCTGTCTTTGCCCTTAAGCAAGCATTAGAGTGTTTTCTAAACCTGAGACTCTGTTCTCTTCCCTAAATCAGTTCATATGTAGCCATGTTTACATTTCCTTCATAAGTGATATCTTATGTCAGAATGCACCATGGCCCTTGTCATAATAATGCTCCATGACCCCTGTCATCACAGTGATCCATGCCCTGGTTATCAAAATGCTCCATGTCCCTTGTCATCAAAATTATCCACGTCCTTGTCATCACAATGCTACATGACACTTCTCATCAAAATGTTACATGCTCTTGTCATCACAGTTCTCCATTCTCTTGACATTGCAATGCTCCATGCACTTGTCATCACAATGCTCCATGCCCTTGTCATCACAATGCTCTATGCCTTTGTCATCACATTGCTCCATGAACCCTGTCATCACATTGCTCCCTGACACCTGTCATCACAATGCTTCTATCCCCTTGTCATTACAGTGCTCCATGATGCTCGACATCACAATTACCCAAGGTCTTCTCATCACAATGCTCCACGGTTTTGCCGTCACCATGCTCCATGCCTTGTCATCTCAAAGCTCAATGTCCCTTGTCCTCACAATTCTCCACGTCCTTGTCATTACAATGCTCCATGGCACTTCACATCACAATGTTATATGCTCTTGTCATCACAATACTCCATGCACTTGTCATCACAATGCTCCATGACCCCTGTCATAGGAAGATCCATGCGCTTTCATCAAAATGTTTCACGACCAGGACATTAAAATTCTCAATGGCCCTTGATATCACAATGCTCCATGCCCTTGTCATCACAATGCTCCTTTACTTTGTCACAACAATCCTCCATAAAAATTGGCATCACAATGCTCCATGTTATTGTCATCAAACTGGAACATGACATATTTCATCACAATGCTCCCTGACACCTTTCTTCACAATAATCCATGACATTGTCATCACAGTGCTCCATGACCTTCTCATCAAAATGTGTCATGCCCATACTTATCACAATAATCCAAGAAACTTGTCAGACCAATGCTCCATGCCACTTTTCATCACAATGCTCCATGAACGCTGTCATCCAAATGCACCATGCCCATCATCATAATGCTTCATGCTATTGTCATCACAATGAAATCTAAATGATCCATGACATCTGTCATCATATTGTTGCAAACCCTTGTGAACACAATGTCCCATAACACTTGTCATCACAATGCCCCATGACACTGGTCAGCACAGTTATCCATGGTCTTCTCATCACAATGCAAAATGAATTTTGTCAGCACAATGCTCAATACCCTTGTCAACACAATACCCTCTGACTACTGACCTCAGTATGCACCGTGCACTCTTTCATGACAAGGCTCCGTGGCTTATTCATCACAATGCACCATGGCGTTTTCATCACAATACATCATGCCATTGTCATCAAAATAATCCACAAGCTTGTCATCAGAATGCTCCATGACCCTTGTCATCACAATTCTCCATGCACTTGTCAGAACAATGCTCCCTGACCCTTATCATCACAATGCTCCAAGCCATTGTCATCACAATGGGCCATTACATATGTCATCACAATGCTACCTGACACGTGTCTTTACAATACTGCATGACGTGGTCTACACAATGCTCCATGCCATTTTCATCACAATGCGCCATTCCAACTGTCATCACAATAATCCATGAAACTTATTAGACCAGTGTTACATGCCCTTGTCATCACAACGCTCCATGCCCTTGTTATCACAATGCTCCATGGCCCTTGTCATCACAATGCTCCGTGACTCTAGTCATCACAGTGCTTCATGAATTTTGTCATCAAAATGGTCCATGCCCGCGTCATCAACAGTCTCTGTGACCTTTTTAACCACAATGTTCCATGAACATTTCATCACAATGCTCTTTGACCCTTGTCATCACAGTGCTCCATGCGCTTGTCAGCACAATGCTCCATGACACATGTCATCACAATGCACCATGCGCTTGTCATCACAGTGCTCGACAATATTTTCATCACAATGCTCCTTAAAATTTGTCATCACAATGCTCCATGCATTTCTCATCAAAATGCTCTCTCACCACTGATATCACAATGCTACATCACTATTTGTCACAATACTCCCTCACCCCTGTCATCACAATGTTCCATGACTCCTGTCATCACAATGCTTCATGCACTTATCATCACAATGTTCGATGACCCCTGACATCACAGTGTTCCATAACACCTGTCATCAAAATGTTCCATGACACTTTTCATCAAATTGCTCCATGACCCTGTCATCAGAATGCTCCCTGCCCTTCTCATCACAATGCACAAAGTCCTTGCCATCTAAATGCTCCATGACATTTGTCATCACAAAGATCCATGACACTTGGCATCACATTTCTCCATGTCATTTTCATCACAATGCTCCATGAACGCTCTCATCACATTGCTCCATGCCAATGTCTTCACAAAGCTCCATGACACATGTTATCAGAATGCTCCATGGCCTTCTAATCACAATGCTCCATGCCCTTGCCATCACAATGCTCCATTACACCAGTCATAACAATGCTCCATGACCCCTGCCATCACGATGTTCCATGGCCTTGTCATCACAAAGCTCCATGACCATTCTTATCACAATGCTCCAAGAACCCTGTAATCACAATGCTCTATGCCATTTTTCATCTCAATGATCCATGAACCCTGTCATCGCAGTTGACCATGCCCATCATCATAATGCTTCATGCTATTGTCATCACAATGAAATCAAAATGCTCCATGACCTCTGTCATAACAATGCTCCAAACCCTTGTGATCACAATATTCCCTATCACTTGTCATCACAATGCCCCATGACACTCGTCATCACAATTATCAATGGTCTTCTCATCACAATGCTCAATACACTTGTCATCAATATGCTCCCTGACACTTGTTGTCTGTATGCTCCTTGAACCCTGTCATGACAAGGCTCCATGCCTTTTTCATCACAAGGATCCATGTCTTTTCATCAAAATGCTCCAAGACCCATGTAATCACAATGCTCCATGCCCTTGTCATCACAAAGCTCAATGACGTATGCCATCAGAATGCTCCTTGGTCTTCTCCTCACAATGCTCCATGCCCTTGTCATCACAATGTGCCAAGACCCCTCTAATCACAATGCTCCATGCCCCTTTTCATCAGTATGCTCCATGAGACTTGTCATCACAAGGCTCCATGGTTTTGCCATCACAATGCTCCAGGACCTTGTCATCACAATGCTTCTCGACCTTGTCATGAAAATTTTCAATGGCCCTTGTCATCATAATGCTCCAAGCCCTAATCATCGAAATGCTCCATTATAGTTGTCATCACAATTCTCCCTTATATTTTGCATCACAATGCTCCATGCCATTGTAATGGCAATGGAGCATGACATATGTCATCACAATGCTCCCTGACAACTGTCTTCACAATACTCCATGACGTTCTCATCAAAATGCTCCAGGCCCTGGTCATCACAATGCACCATGCCCACTGTCATCACAATAATCTATGAAACGTGTCAGAACAATGCTCCATGCCCCTGTCATCACAATGCTCCATGCCCTTGTCATCACAAAGCTACATGACCCCTGTCTTCACAATGCTCCCTGACTCCAGTCATCACAATGTTTCATAACGTTTGTCATCACAATGGTCCATGCCCGCGTCATCACAAGGCTCTGTGACCTTTGTAACCACAATGCACCCTGAAATTTTCATCACAATTCTCTGTGACCCTTGTCATCATAATGCTCCATGTATTTTTCAGAACAAAGCTCCATGACCATAGACATGACAGTGTGCCACGTGCATTTCATCACAACGGTCCACAACTTTGTCACTGCAATGCTCCCTAAACCTTGTAATCACAATGCTCCATGCACTTCTCATCAAAATGCTCTCTCACTAGAGATATCACAATGTTCCATCACTAGTCATCACAATACTCCCTCACCCCTGTAATCACAATGTTCCATTAACCTGTCATCACAATGCTACATCCCCTTATCAGCACAATGTTCCATGACCACTGACATCACAATGTTCCATAACCCCTGTCATCAAAATGTTCCATGACCCTTTTCATCCCAAAGCTCCAAGACCCCTGACATCACAATGTTCTATAACCCCTGCCATCAAAATGTACCTTTACACTTTTCATCAAATTGCTGCATGACCCGGCCATCAAAATGCTCCCTGCCTTTCTCATCACAATGCAACATGCCCTTGTCATCAAAATGCTCCATGACATATCATCACAAAGCTCCATGACACGTGGCATCACAGTGCTCAATGTCATTGTCATCACAATGCTCCGGGAACCCTCTTATCACATTGCTCCATGCCCTTGTCATCACAAAGCTCCCTGATACTTGTCATCACAATGCTCGATGCCCTTCTCATCACAATGCTCCATGCCCTTGTCATTACAATCCTGCATGACCCATGTATCACAGTGTTCCGTGCCCTTGTCATCACAATGCTCCATGCCCACTCTCATCACAATAATCCATGAAATATTTCAGACCAATGTTCCATACCCTTCTCATCAAAATGCTGCATTACACCTGTCATAACAGTGCACCATGACCTTTGCCATGTAAATGTTCCACGGCCTAGTCATCACAAGGTTCCATGACACTTGTCACCACAATGCATAAGACCACTGAAATCACAATGCTCCATGCCTTTGTCATCACAAAGCTCCATGACGCATGTCATCAGAAAGTTCCGGGTCCTTTTCATCACAATGATCCATGCCCTTGTCATGACAATGTTACAAGACCCTTGTAGTCACAATGCTCCCTCCCCCTTTTCATGTCAATGCTCCATGAACACTGTCATCACAATGCACCATGCCCATCATCGTAATGCTTCAGGCTATTGTCATCACAATGAAATCAATATTCTCCATGACCTCTGTCATCATAATGCTCCAAACCCTTGTGATCACAATGTTCCATAACACTTATCATCACAACACTCCATGATGCTCATCATCACAATTATCCATGGTCTTCTCATCACAATGCTCCATGATCTTTGTCATCACAATGCCCAATACACTTGTTATCACAATGCTCCTTAACATTTGTCGTCAGTATGCTCCTTGAACACTGTCATGACTAGGCTCCATGCCTTTTTCATAACAATGATCCATGCCCTTTTCATCACAATGCTCCAAGATCCCTGTAATCACAATGCTCCATGCCCTTGTCATCACAAAACTCCATGATGCATGTCATTAGAATGCTCCATGGCTTTCTCATCACAAGGCTCCATGCCCTACTCATCAGAATGCTCCAAGATCCCTGTAATCACAATGCTGAATGCCCATTTTCATCAGAATGCTCCATGAGACTTGTCATCACAAGTCTCCATGGTCTTCTCATCACAATGCTCCAGGACCTTGTCATCACCATGCTCCATTCCCTTGTGATCACAATGCTCCATGACCCCTGACATCACAATACACCATGAACATTTTCAGCCCAATGCTCCACGACCTACTCATCACAATGCTCCATGGCCAATATCATCAAAATGCTCCATGACCACTGTCATCACAACACTCCATGACACCTGACAACACAATGATCAGGGACTCTTGTCATCACAATGCTCCATTCCCTAGTCATCACAATGCTTCATGACCCGTGTCATCACAACACTCCATGAACATTTTCAGCCCAGTGCTCCATGACCCATGTCATCACAATGCTCCATGACCCCTGTATTCACAATGCTCCGTGACGCTTGTCATCACAGTGCTCCATGACACATGACATCACAATGCTCCAAGAACCCTGTAATCACAATGTTCTATGCCCTTTTTCATCTCAATGATCCATGAACCCTGTCATCACAATGCACCATGCCCATCATCATAATGCTTCATGCTATTGTCATCACAATGAAATCAAAATGCTCCATGACCTCTGTCATAACAATGCTCCAAACACTTGTTATCACAATATTCCATAACACTTGTCATCACAATGCCCCATGACGCTTGTCATCACAATTATCAATGGTCTTCTCATCACAATGCTCCATGACCTTTGTCATCACAATGCTCAATACACTTGTCATCAAAATGCTCCCTGACACTTGTTGTCTGTATGCTCCTTGAATCCTGTCATGAAAAGGCTCCATGCCTTTTTCATCACAATGATCCATGTCCTTTTCATCACAATGCTCCAAGACACATGTAATCACAATGCTCCTTGCCCTTGTCATCAAAAAATTCCATGACGTATGTCATCAGAATGCTCCATGGCCTTCTCATCACAATGCTCCATGCCCTAGTCATCACAATGCTCCCAGACCCCTGTAATCACAGTGTTCCATTTTCATTTTCATCAGAAAGCTCCATGAGACTTGTTATCACAAGTCTCCATGGTCTTCTCATCACAATGCTCCAGGACCTTGTCATTGCCATGCTCCAATCCCTTGTCATCACAATGCTCCATTACCCCTCTCATCACAAGAATCCATGAACATTTTCAGCCCAATTCTCCACGACCTACTCATCACAATGCTCCATGGCCAATATCATCACATTGCTCAATGACCACAGTCATCACAACACTCCATGACACCTGACAACACAATGATCCGGGACTCTTGTCATCACAATGCTCCATTCCCTAGTCATCACAATGCTCCATGAACCCTGTCATCACAACACTCCATGAATATTTTCAGCCCAGTGCTCCATGACCCTTGTCATCCCAAAGCTCCATGACCCCTGTATTCACAGTGATTCATGACGGTTGTCATAACAGTGCTCCATGACACCTGTCATCACAATGCTCCATGCCTTTGTCAGCAAAATGCTACATGACCTTGTCATTACAATGCTCTATGCGCTTGTCACCACAATACTCCATTTCCATTGTCATCACAATCCTCCATGAACCTTGGGATCACATTGCTTCATGCCCTTTTCATCACAATGCTCCACGTCCTTGAAATCAATATGATCCATGACCTCTCTCATCACAATTCTCCAAAGCCTTGTGATCACAGTGTTCCATAACACTTGTCATCAAAACGCTCGATGATGCCTGTATATCCCAATACTCCATGCACTTTTCATCAAAATGCTCCATGACCTTTGTCATCACAATGCTCAATACACTTGTCATCAAAATTCTCCCTGACACTTGTTGTCTGTATGCTCCTTGAATCCTGTCATGACAAGGCTCCATGCCATTTTCATCACAATGATCCATGTCCTTTTCAACACAATGCTCCAAGACACATGTAATCTCAATGCTCTATGCCCTTTTCATCACAATGTTCCAAGACCCCTGTAATCACAATGCTCCTTGCCCTTCTCATAAAAAAACTCCATGACGTATGTCATCAGAATGCTCCATGGCCTTCTCATCACAATGCTCCATGCCCTAGGCATCACAATGCTCCAAGACCCCTGTAATCACAATATTCCATTTTCATTTTCATCAGAAAGCTCCATGAGACTTGTCATCACAAGTCTCCCTGGTCTTCTCCTCACAATGATCCAGGACCTTGTCATTGCCATGCTCCATTCCCTTGTCATCACAATGCTCCATGACGCCTCTCATCACAATAATCCATTAACATTTGCAGCCCAATGTTCCATGACCTACTCATCACAATGCTCCATGGCCAATATCATCACAATGCTCCATGACCACTGTCATCACAACACTCCATGACACCTGACAACACAATGATCCGGGACTCTTGTCATCACAATGCTCCATTCCCTAGTCATCACAATGCTCCTTGACACCTGTCATCACAATAATCCATGAACATTTTCAGCCCAATGCTTCACGACCTACTCATCACAATGCTCCATGGCCAATATCACAAAGCTCCATGACCAATCTCATCACAACACTCCATGACTCCTGACAACACAATGATCTGGGACTCTTGTCATCACAATGCTCCATTCCCTAGTCATCACAATGCTCCATGAACCCTGTCATCACAACACACCATGGACATTTTCAGCCCAGTGCTCCATGACCCTTGTCATCACAATGACCCATGCCCTTGTCATCCCAATGCTCCATGACCCCTGTATTCACAAAGATCCGTGACAGTTGTCATAACAGTGCTCCATGACACCTGGCATCAAAATTCTCCATGCCTTTGTCAGCAAAATGCTACATGACCTTTTCATTACAATGCTCTCTGCGCTTGTCTTCACAATACTCCATTTCCACTGTCATCACAATCCTCCATGAACTTTGGGATCACATTGCTTCATGCCCTTTTCATCACAATGCTCCATGGTCCTTGAAATCAAAATGATCCATGACCTCTGTCATCACAATGCTCCAAACCCTTGTGATCACTTTGTTCCATAACACTTGTCATCACAACGCTCGATGATGCCTGTACATCACAATACTCCATGCACTTTTCATCACAAAGCTCCATGACCTTTGTCATCACAATGCTCAATACACTTGTCATCAAAATGCTCCCTGACACTTGTTGTCTGTATGCTCCTTGAACCCTGTCATGACAAGGCTCCATGCCTTTTTCATCACAATGATCCTTGTCCTTTACATCACAATGCTCCAAGACCCATATAATCTCAATGCTCCATGCCTTTGTCAAGACAAAGCTCAATGACACATGCCATCAGAATCCCCCGTGGTCTTCTCCTCAAAATGCTCCATGCCCTTGTCATCACAATGTACCAAGACCCCTTTAATCACAATATTCCATGGCCTTGTCATCAAAAAACTCCATGACGCATGTCATCAGAATGCTCCATGGCCTTCTCATCACAATGCTCCATGACCTAGTCATCACAATGCTCCAAGACCCCTGTAATCACAATGCTCCATGCCTTTGTCAGCAAAATGCTACATGACCTTGTCATTATAATGCTCTATGCGCTTGTCATCTCAATACTCCATTTCCATTGTCATCACAATCCTCCATGAACATTGTGATCACATTGCTTCATGCCCTTGTCATCACAATGCTCCATGCTCCTTGAAATCAAAATGATCCATGACCTCTGTCATCACAATGCTCCAAACACTTGTGATCACATTGTTCCATAACACTTGCCATCACAACGCTCCATGATGCCTGTCATCACAATACTCCAAGCCCTTTTCATCACAATGCTCCATGACCTTTGTCATCACAATGCTCAATACACTTGTCATCACAATGCTCCTTGACACTTGTCGTCAGATGCTCCTTGAACCCTGTCAGGAAAAGGCTCCATGCCTTTTTAATCACAATGTCCCATGCCGTTTTCATCACAATGCTCCATGTCATTGACATCAAAATACTCCACAAGCTTGTCATCAGAATGCTCCATGACCCTTGTCATCACAATTCTCCATGCACTTCTCAGCACAATGCTCCATGACCCTTGTCATCACAATGCTCCATGCCATTGTCATCACAATGGGCCATTACATATCTCATCACAATGCTCCCTGACACCTGTCTTCACAATACTGCATGACATGGTCATCACAATGCTCCATGCCCTTGTTATCACAATGCTCCATGACCCCTGTCATCACAATGCTCCGTGACTCCAGTCATCACAATGCTTCATGTCCTTTGTCATCACAATGGTCCATGCCCTCGTCATCAACAGTCTCTATGACCTATTTAACCACAATGCTCCATGAACTTTTCTTCACAGTGCTCTTTGACCCTTGTCATCACAATGTTCCATGTGCTGGTCAGCACAATGCTCCATGACATATGTCATCACAATGCACCATACGCTTGTCATCACAGTGCTCCACAATATTGTCATCACAATGTTCCTTAAAATTTGTCATCAAAATGCTCCATGCAGTTCTCATCAAAATGCTCTCTCACCACTGATATCACAATGCTACATCATTATTTGTCACAATACTCCCTCACCCCTGTCATCACAATGTTCCATGACTCCGGTCATCACAATGCTACATGCACTTATCATCACAATGTTCGATGACCCCTGACATCACAATGTTCCATAACACCTGTCATCAAAATATTCCATGACACTTTTCATCAATTTGCTCCATGACCCTGTCATCAGAATGCTCCCTGCCCTTCTCATCACAATGCAAAATGCCCTTGCCATCAAAATGCTCCATGACCTTTATCATCACAAAGATCCATGACCCTTGGCATCACAATGCTCCATGTCATTGTCATCACAATGCTCCATGAACGCTATCATCACATTGCTCCAGGCCCTTGTCTTCACAAAGCTCCAAGACACATGTCATCAGAATGCTCCATGGCCTTCTCATCACGATGCTCCATGCCCTTGCCATCACAATGCTCCATTACACAAGACATACCAATGCTCCATGACCCCTGCCATCACGATGTTCCATGGCTTTGTCATCACAAAGCTCAATGACGCATGCCATCAGAATGCTCCTTGTTCTTCGCCTCAAAATGCTCCTTGCCCTTGTCATCACAATGTTCCAAGACCCCTGTAATCACAATGCTCCTTTCCCTTGTCATAAAAAAACTCCATGACGCATGTCATCAGAATGCTCCATGGCCTTCTCATCACAATGCTCCATGCCCTAGTCATCACAATGCTCCAAGACCCCTGTAATCACAATGTTCCATTTCCCTCTTCATCAGAATGCTCCCTGAGACTTGTCATCACAAGTCTCCATGGTCTTCTCATCACAATGCTCCAGGACCTTGTCATTACCATGCTCCATTCCCTTGTCATCACAATGCTCCATGATAACTTTCATCACAATAATCCATGATTATTTTCATCCCAATGCTCCATAGCCTACTCATCACAATGCTCCATGGCCAATATCTTCACAGTGCTCCATGACCACTGTCATCACAACACTCCATGACACCTGACAACACAATGATCCGGGACTCTTGTCATCACAATGCTCCATTCCCTAGTCATCACAATGCTCCATGACCCCTGTCATCACAACACTCCATGAACATTTTCAGCCCAGTGCTCCATAACCCTTGTCATCACAATGATCCATGCCCTTGTCATCCCAATGCTCCATGACCCCTGTATTCACAATGTTCCGTGACGGTTGTCATCACAGTGCTCCATGACACCTGTCATCAAAATGCTCCATGCCTTTGTCAGCAAAATGCTACATGACCTTGTCATTACAATGCTCTATGCGCTTGTCATCACAATACTCCATTTCCATTGTCATCACAATCCTCCATGAACATTGGGATCACATTGCTTCATGCCCTTTTCATCACAATGCTCCATGCTCCTTGAAATCAAAATGAATCATGACCTCTCTCATCACAATGCTCCAAACACTTGTGATCACAGTGTTCCATAACACTTGTCATCACAACGCTCCATGATGCCTGTCATCACAGTACTCCATGCACTTTTCATCATAATGCTCCATGACATTTGTCATCACAATGCTCAATACACTTGTCATCAAAATGCTCCCTGACACTTGTCTGTATGCTCCTTGAATCCTGTCATGACAAGGCTCCATGCCTTTTTCATCACAATGATCCATGCCCTTTTCATCACAATGCTCCACGACCCATGTAATTTCAATGCTTCATGCCATTGTCATCACAAAGCTCAATGACGCATGCCATCATAATGCTCCTTGGTCTTCCCCTCACAATGCTCCATGCCCTTGTCATCACAATGTTCCAAGACCCCTGTAATCAAAATGCTCCATGCCCTTGTCATCAAATAACTCCATGACGCATGTCATCAGAATGTTCCATGGCATTCTCATCACAATGCTCCAGGCCCTAGACATCACAATGATCCAAGACCCCTGAAATCACAATGCTCCTGGCCCCTTTTCATCAGAATGCTCCATGAGACTTGTCATCACAACTCTTCATGGTCCTCTCATAAGAGTGCTCCAGGACATTGTCATCCCCATGCTCCATTCCCTTGTCATCACAATGCTCCATGACCACTGTCATCACAACACTCCATGACCACTGTCATCACAACACTCCATGACAACTGACAACACAATGATCCGGGACTCTTGTCATCACAATGCTCCATTCCCTAGTCATCACAATGCTCCATGACCCGTGTCTTCACAATACTCCATGAACATTTTCAGCCAAGTGCTCCATGACACTTGTCATCCCAATGACCCATGCCCTTGTCATCCCAATGCTCCATGACCCCTGTATTCACAATGCTCCGTGACGATTGTCATCACAGTGCTCCATGACACATGTCATCTCAATGCTCCATGCCTTTGTCAGCAAAATGCTACATGACCTTGTCATTATAATGCTCTATGCGCTTGTCATCTCAATACTCCATTTCCATTGTCATCACAATCCTTCCTGAACCTTGGGATCACATTGCTTCATGCCATTGTCATCACAATGCTCCATGCTCCTTGAAATCAAAATGATCCATGACCTCTGTCATCACAATGCTCCAAACACTTGTGATCACATTGTTCCATAACACTTGTCATCACAACGCTCCATGATGCCTGTCATCACAATACTCCATGCCCTTTTCATCACAATGCTCCATGACCTTTGTCATCACAATGCTCAATACACTTGTCATCACAATGCTCCCTGACACTTGTCCTCAGAATGCTCCTTGAACCCTGTCAGGAAATGGCTCCATGCCGTTTTCATCACAAAGCTCCATGTCATTGTCATCAAAATACTCCACAAGCTTGTCATCAGAATGCTCCATGACCCTTGTCATCACAATTCTCCTTGCACTTGTCAGCACAATGCTCCCTGACCATTGTCATCACAATGCTCCAAGCCATTGTCATCAAAATGCTCCATTACTTTGTCATCAGAATCCTCCATGACACTTGGCATCACAATGCTCCATGCCATTGTCATCACAAAGGGCCATTACATATGTCATCACAATGCTCCCTGACACCTGTCTTCACAATACTGCATGACCTGGTCATCACAATGCTCCATGCCCTTGTCATCACAATGTGCCATTCCAACTGTCATCGCAATAATCCATGCAACTTATTAGACCAATGTTCCATGCCCTTGTCATCACAATGCTCCATGCCCTTGTTATCACAATGCTCCATGACCCCTGTCATCACCATGCTTCGTGACTCCAGTCATCACAATGCTTCATGACCTTTGTCATCACAATGGTCCATGCCCTCGTCATCAACAGTCTCTGTGACCTATTTAACCACAATGCTCCATGAACTTTTCTTCACAATGCTCTTTGACATTTGTCAGCACAATGCTCCATGTGCTTGTCAGCAGAATGCTCCATGACACATGTCATCACAATGCACCATACGCTTGTCATCACAGTGCTCCACAATCTTGTCATCCCAATGCTCCTTAAAATTTGTCATCACAATGCTCCATGCACTTCTCATCAAAATGCTCTCTCACCACTGATATCACTATGCTACATCACTATTTGTCACAGTACTCCCTCACCTCTGTCATCACAATTTTCCATGACTCCTGTCAGCACAATGCTACATGCACTTATCATCACAGTGTTCGATGACCCTTGACATCACAATGTTCCATAACAACTGTCATCAAAATGTTCCATGACACTTTTCATCAAATTGCTCCATGACCCTGTCATCAGAATGCTCCCTGCCCTTCTCATCACAATGCACAACGCCCTTGCCATCAAAATGCTCCATGAACATTGTCATCACAAAGATCCATGACCCTTGGCATCACAACGCTCCATGTCATTGTCATCACAATGCTCCATGAACGTTCTCATCACATTGCTCCATGCCCTTGTCTTCACAAAGCTCCATGACACATGTCATCAGAATGCTCCAAGGCCTTCTCATCACAATGCTCCATGCCCTTGCCATCACAATGCTCCATTACACAAGACATAGCAATGCACCATAACACCTGCCATCACGATGATCCATGGCCTTGTCATCACAAAGCTCCATGACCCTTCTCATCACAATGCTCCGAGAACACTTTAATCACAATGCTCCATGCCCTAGTCATCACAATGCTCCAAGACCCCTGTAATCACAATGCTCCATGCCCCTATTCATCGGAATGCTCCATGAGACTTGCCATCACAATTCTTCATGGTCTTCTCATCACAACGCTCCAGGAACTTGTCATCACCGTGCTCCATTCCCTTGTCATCACAATGCTCCATGACCATTCTCATCACAGCACACCATGATACCTGACAACACAATGATCCCGGACTCTTGTCATCACAATGCTCCATGACCCGTGTCATCACAACACTCCATGAACATTTTCAGCCCAGTGCTCCATGACCCTTGTCATCCCAATGATCCATGCCCTTGTCATCCCAATGTTCCCTGACCCCTGTATTCACAATGCTCCATGACGATTGTCATCACAGTGCTCCATGACACGTATCATCACATGCTCCATGCCTTTGTCAGCAAAATGCTACATGACCTTGTCATTACAATGCTCTATGCGCCTGTCATCACAAGACTCCATTTCCATTGTCATCACAATCCTCCCTGAACTTGGGATCGCATTGCTTCATGCCCTTGTCATCACAATGCTCCATTCTCCTTGAAATCAAAATGATCCATGACCTCTCTCATCACAATGCTCCAAACCCTTGTGATCACAGTGTTCATAACACTTGTCATCCCAACGCTCCATGATGCCTGTCATCACAATACTCCATGCCATTTTCATAACAATGCTCCATGACCTTTGTCATCACAGTGCTCAATACACTTGTCATCACAATGCTCCCTGACAGTTGTCATCAGAATGCTCCTTGAACCCTGTCAGGAAAAGGCTCCATGCCATTTTCATCACAATGCCCCATGCCATTATCATCACAATGCTCCATGCCATTGTCATCAAAATACTCCACTAGCTTGTCATCAGAATGCTCCATGACCCTTGTAATCACAATTCTCCATGCACTTGTCAGCACAATGCTCCCTGAACCTTGTCATCACAATTCTCCAAGCCAATGTCATCACAATGCTCCATTACCCTTGTCATCAGAATCTTCCATGACACTTGGCATCACAATGCTCCATGCGATTGTCACCACAATGGGCCATTACATATGTCATCACAATGCTCCCTGACACCTGTCTTCACAATACTGCATGATCTGGTCATCACAATGCTCCATGCCCTTGTCATCACAATATGCCATTCCAACTGTCATCACAATAATCCATGAAACTTATTAGACCAATGTTCCATGCCCTTATCATCACAATGTTCCATGCCCTTGTTATCACAATGCTCCATGACGCCTGTCATCACAATGCTCCGTGACTCCAGTCATCACAATGATTCATGACCTCTGTCATCACAATGGTCCATGCCCTCATCATCAACAGTCTCTGTGACTTTTTAAACATAATGCTCCATGAACTTTTCATCACAATGCTCTTTGACCCTTGTCATCACAGTGCTCCATGTGGTTGTCAGCACAGTGCTCCATGACACATGTCATCACAATGCACCACACTCTTGTCATCACAGTGCTCCACAATCTTGTCATCACAATGCTCCATAAAATTTTTCATCAAAATGCTCCATGCACTTCTCATCAAAATGCTCTCTCACCACTGATATCACAATGCTACATCACTATTTGTCACAATACTCCCTCACCCCTGTCATCACAATGTTCCATGACTCCTGTCATCACAATGCTTCATGCACTTATCATCACAATGTTCGATGACCCCTGACATCACAGTGTTCCGTAACACCTGTCATCAAAATGTTCCATGACACTTTTCATCAAATTGCTCCATGACCCTGTCATCAGAATGCTCCCTGCCCTTCTCAACACAATGCACAACGCCCTTGCCATCAAAATGATCCATGACCTTTGTCATCACAATGATGACCCTTGGCATCAAAAAGCTCCATGTCATTGTCATCACAATGCTCCATGAACGCTCTCATCACATTGCTCCATGCCCTTGTCTTCACAAAGCTTCATGACACATGTCATCAGAATGCTCCATGGCCTTCTTATCACAATGCTCCACGCCCTTGCCATCACAATGCTCTATTACAAAAGACATAAAAATGCTCCATGACACCTGCCATCACGATGTTCCATGGCATTTTCATCACAAAGCTCCATGAACCTTCTCATCACAATGCTCCAAGAACCCTGTAATGACAATGTTCTATGCCCTTTTTCATCTCAATGATCCATGAACCCTGTCATCACAATGCACCATGCCCATCATCATAATGCTTCATGCTATTGTCATCACAATGAAATCAAAATGATCCATGACCTCTGTCATAACAATGCTCCAAAACCTTGTGACCACAATATTCCATAACACTTGTCATCACAATGCCCCATGACGCTCGTCATCACAATTATCAATGGTCTTCTCATCACAATGCGCCATGACCATTGTCATCACAATGCTCAATACACTTGTCATCAAAATGCTCCCTGACACTTGTTGTCTGTATGCTCCTTGAATCCTGACATGACAAGGCTCCATGCCTTTTTCATCACAGTGATCCATGTCCTTTTCATCACAATGCTCCAAGAAACATGTAATCTCAAAGCTCCATGCCCTTCTCATCAGAAAGCTCAATGACTCATGCCATCAGAATGCTCCTTGTTCTTCTCCTCACAATGCTCCTTGCCCTTGTCATCACAATGTTCCAAGACGCCTGTAATCACAATGCTCCATGCCCTTGTCATCAAAAAATTCCATGACGCATGTCATCAGAATGCTCCATGGCCTTCTCATCACAATGCTCCATGCACTAGTCATCACAATACTCCAAGACCCCTGTAATCACAATGTTCCATGTCCCTTTTCATCAGAATGCTCCATGAGAATTGTCATCACAAGTCTCTATGGTCTTCTCATCACAATGCTCCAGGACCTTGTCATCACCATGCTCCATTCCCTTGTCATCACAATTCTCCATGAACCCTGTCATCACAATAATCCAAGAACATTTTCAGAACAATGCTCCACGACCTACTCATCACAATGCTCCATGGCCAATATCATCACAATGCTCCATGACCACTGTCATCACAACACTCCATGACAGCTGACAACACAATGATCCGGGACTCTTGTCATCACAATGTTCCATTCCCTAGTCATCACAATGCTCCATGACCATTGTCATCACAACACTCCATGAACATTTTCAGCCCAGTGCTCCATGACCCTTGTCATCAAAATGATCCATGCCCTTGTCATCCCAATGCTCCATGACCCCTGTATTCACAATGCTCCGTGACGCTTGTCATCACAGTGCTCCCTGACAAATGTCATCACAATGCTCCATGCCTTTGTCAGCAAAATGCTACATGACTTTGTCATTACAATGCTCTATGCGCTTGTCATCACAATACTCCATTTCCATTGTCATCACAATCTTCCATGAACCTTGGGATCACATTGCTTCATGCCCTTGTCATCACAATGCTCCATGCTCCTTGAAATCAAAATGATCCATGACCTCTCTCATCACAATGCTCCAAACACTCGTGATCACAGTGTTCCATAACACTTGTCATCACAACGCTGCATGATGCCTGTCATCACAATACTCCATGCCCTTTTCATCACAATGCTCCCTGACACTTGTCATCACTATTCTCAATTCACTTGTCATCACAATGCTCCCTGACACTTGTCATCAGAATGCTCCTGGAAACCTGTCAG
Organism: Mesoplodon mirus; assembly: GCF_964341445.2. Taxonomy (NCBI): domain Eukaryota; kingdom Metazoa; phylum Chordata; class Mammalia; order Artiodactyla; family Ziphiidae; genus Mesoplodon; species Mesoplodon mirus. The sequence continues at coordinate 1,737,553 of NW_028295746.1, read as the reverse complement.
GAAAAGGCTCCATGCCTTTTTCATCACAATGCCCCATGCAGTTTTCATCACAATGCTCCATGCCATTGTCATCAAAATACTCCACAAGCTTGTCATCAGAATGCTCCATGACCCTTGTCATCACAATTCTCCATGCACTTGTCAGCACAATGCTCCTTGACCCTTGTCATCACAATGCTCCAAGCCATTGTCATCACAATGCTCCATTACATTTGTCATCAGAATCCTCCATGACACTTGGCATCACAATGCTCCATGTCATTGTCATCACTATGGGCCATTACATATGTCATCACAATGCTCCCTGACACCTGTCTTCACAATACTGCATGACCTGGTCATCACAATGCTCCATGCCCTTGTCATCACAATGCGACATTCCAACTGTCATCGCAATAATCCATGCAACTTATTAGACCAATGCTCCATGCCCTTGGTATCACAATGCTCCATGACCCCTGTCATCACAATGCTCCGTGAACCCTGTCATCACAATGCTCCCTGACTCCAGTCATCTCAATGCTTCATAACGTTTGTCATCACAATGGTCCATGCCCGCGTCATCACAAGGCTCTGTGACCTTTGTAACCACAATCCTCCATAAACTTGTCATCACAATACTCTGTGACCCTTGTCATTACAATGCTCCATATCTTTGTCAGAACAATGCTCCATGACCATTGTCTTCACAATGTGCCACGCGCATTTCATCACAACGGTCCACAACCTTGTCATTGCAATGCTCCATAAACCTTGTAATCACAATGGTCCATGCACTTCTCATCAAAATTCTCTCTCACCAGGGATATCACAATGTTCCACCACTAGTCATCACAATACTCCCTCACCCCTGTAATCACAATGATCCATGACCCTGTCATCACACTGCTACATCCCCTTACCATCACACTGTTCCATGACACCTGTCATCAAAATGCTCCATGACACATTTCATCCCAAAGCTCCAAGACCCCTGACATCACAATGTTCTATAACCCCTGCCATCAAAATGTTCCATTACACTTTTCATCAAATTGCTGCATGACCCGGTCATCAAAATGCTCCCTTCTTTTCTCATCACAATGCACCATGCCCTTGTCATCAAAATGCTCCATGACTTGTCATCACAAATCTCCATGACCCTTGGCATCACAATGCTCCATGTCATTTTCATCACAATGCTCCATGAACCCTCTCATCACATTGCTCAATCCCCTTGTCATCACAAAGCTCCATGACACTTGTCATCACAATGCTCGATGCCCTTCTCATGACAATTCTACATGCCCTTTTCATTACAATCCTGCATGACCCATGTATCATAGTGTTCCGTACCCTAGTCATCACAATGCTCCATGCCCACTCTCATCACAATAATCCATGAAACATTTCAGACCAATGTTCCATGCCCTTCCCATCACAGTGCTCCATTACCTCTGTCATAACAATGCACCATGACCGCTGCCATCACAATGTTCCACGGCCTAGTCATCACAAGGTTCCATGACACTTGTCATCACAATGCTGAAGACCCCTGTAATCACAATTCTCCATGCCCTTGTCATCACAAAGCTCCATGACGCATGTCATCAGAATGTTCCATGGCCTTCTCATCACAATGCTCCATGCCCTTGTCATCACAATGCTCCAAGACCCATGTAAACACAATGCCCCATGCCCCTTTTCATCTCAATGCTCCATGAACCCTGTCATCACAATGCACCATGCCCATCATCATAATGCTTCAGTCTATTGTCATCACAATGAAATCAATATTCTCCATTACCTCTGTCATCATAATGCTCCAAACCCTTGTGATCACAATGTTCCATAACACTTATCATCACACACCCAATGACGCTCATCATCACTATTATCCCTGGTCCTCTCTTCACAATGCTCCATGATCTTTGTCATCAAAATGTTCAATTCACTTGTCATCACAATGCTCCATGACACTTGTCGTCAGTATGCTCCTTGAACCCTGACATGACAAGGCTCCATGACTTTTTCATCACAATGATCCATGCCATTTTCATCACAATGTTCCAAGACCCCTGTAATCACAATGTTCCATGCCCCTTTTCATCAGAATGCTCCAGGAGACTTGTCATCACAAGTCTCCATGGTCTTCTCATCACAGTGCTCCAGGACCTTATCATCACCATGCTCCATTCCCTTGTCATCACAATGCTGCAAGCCATTGTCATCACAATGCTCCATGCCATTGTCATCACAATGGGCCATTACATATGTCATCACAACGCTCCGTGACACCTCTCTTCACAATAATGCATGACCTGGTCATCACAATGCTACATGGCCTTGTCATCACAATGTGCCATTCCAAATGTCATCACAATAATCCATGAAACTTATTAGACCAATGTTCCATGCCCTTGTCATCACAATGCTCCATGCCCTTGTTATCACAGTGCTCCATGACCCCTGTCATCACAATGCTCCGTGACTCCAGTCATCACAATGCTTCATGACCTTTGTCATCACAATGGTCCATGCCCTCGTCATCAACAGTCTCTGTGACATTTTTAACAACAATGCTCCATGAACTTTTCATCACAATGCTCTTTGACCCTTGTCATCACAATGCTCCATGTGCTTGTCAGCACAGTGCTCTATGACACATGTCATCACAATGCACCAAGCGCTTGTCATCACAGTGCTCCACAATCTTGTCATCACAATGCTCCTTAAAATTTGTCATCACAATGCTCCATGTACTTCTCAACAAAATGCTCTCTCACCACTGATATCACAATGCTACATCACTATTTGTCACAATACTCCCTCACCCCTGTCATCACAATTTTCCATGACTCCTGTCATCACAGTGCTACATGCACTTATCATCACAATGTTCGATGACCCCTGACATCACAATGTTCCATAACAACTGTTATCAAAATGTTCCATGACACTTTTCATCAAATTGCTCCATGACCCTGTCATCAGAATGCTCCCTGCCCTTCTCATCACAATACACAACGCCCTTGCCATCAAAATGCTCCATGAACATTGTCATCACAAAGATCCATGACCCTTGGCATCACAACGCTCCATGTCATTGTCATCACAATGCTCCATGAACGTTCTCATCACATTGCTCCATGCCCTTGTCTTCACAAAGCTCCATGACACATGTCATCAGAATGCTCCAAGGCCTTCTCATCACAATGCTCCATGCCCTTGCCATCACAATGCTCCATTACACAAGACATAGCAATGCACCATAACACCTGCCATCACGATGATCCATGGCCTTGTCATCACAAAGCTCCATGACCCTTCTCATCACAATGCTCCGAGAACACTTTAATCACAATGCTCCATGCCCTAGTCATCACAATGCTCCAAGACCCCTGTAATCACAATGCTCCATGCCCCTATTCATCGGAATGCTCCATGAGACTTGCCATCACAATTCTTCATGGTCTTCTCATCACAACGCTCCAGGAACTTGTCATCACCGTGCTCCATTCCCTTGTCATCACAATGCTCCATGACCATTCTCATCACAGCACACCATGATACCTGACAACACAATGATCCCGGACTCTTGTCATCACAATGCTCCATGACCCGTGTCATCACAACACTCCATGAACATTTTCAGCCCAGTGCTCCATGACCCTTGTCATCCCAATGATCCATGCCCTTGTCATCCCAATGTTCCCTGACCCCTGTATTCACAATGCTCCATGACGATTGTCATCACAGTGTTCCATGACACGTATCATCACATGCTCCATGCCTTTGTCAGCAAAATGCTACATGACCTTGTCATTACAATGCTCTATGCGCCTGTCATCACAAGACTCCATTTCCATTGTCATCACAATCCTCCCTGAACTTGGGATCGCATTGCTTCATGCCCTTGTCATCACAGTGCTCCATTCTCCTTGAAATCAAAATGATCCATGACCTCTCTCATCACAATGCTCCAAACCCTTGTGATCACAGTGTTCATAACACTTGTCATCCCAACGCTCCATGATGCCTGTCATCACAATACTCCATGCCCTTTTCATAACAATGCTCCATGACCTTTGTCATCACAGTGCTCAATACACTTGTCATCACAATACTCCCTGACAGTTGTCATCAGAATGCTCCTTGAACCCTGTCAGGAAAAGGCTCCATGCCATTTTCATCACAATGCCCCATGCCATTATCATCACAATGCTCCATGCCATTGTCATCAAAATACTCCACAAGCTTGTCATCAGAATGCTCCATGACCCTTGTAATCACAATTCTCCATGCACTTGTCAGCACAATGCTCCCTGAACCTTGTCATCACAATTCTCCAAGCCATTGTCATCACAATGCTCCATTACCTTTGTCATCAGAATCTTCCATGACACTTGGCATCACAATGCTCCATGCGATTGTCACCACAATGGGCCATTACATATGTCATCACAATGCTCCCTGACACCTGTCTTCACAATACTGCATGATCTGGTCATCACAATGCTCCATGCCCTTGTCATCACCATATGCCATTCCAACTGTCATCACAATAATCCATGAAACTTATTAGACCAATGTTCCATGCCCTTATCATCACAATGTTCCATGCCCTTGTTATCACAATGCTCCATGACGCCTGTCATCACAATGCTCCGTGACTCCAGTCATCACAATGATTCATGACCTCTGTCATCACAATGGTCCATGCCCTCATCATCAACAGTCTCTGTGACCTTTTTAAACATAATGCTCCATGAACTTTTCATCACAATGCTCTTTGACCCTTGTCATCACAGTGCTCCATGTGGTTGTCAGCACAGTGCTCCATGACACATGTCATCACAATGCACCACACTCTTGTCATCACAGTGCTCCACAATCTTGTCATCACAATGCTCCATAAAATTTTTCATCAAAATGCTCCATGCACTTCTCATCAAAATGCTCTCTCACCACTGATATCACAATGCTACATCACTATTTGTCACAATACTCCCTCACCCCTGTCATCACAATGTTCCATGACTCCTGTCATCACAATGCTTCATGCACTTATCATCACAATGTTCGATGACCCCTGACATCACAGTGTTCCGTAACACCTGTCATCAAAATGTTCCATGACACTTTTCATCAAATTGCTCCATGACCCTGTCATCAGAATGCTCCCTGCCCTTCTCAACACAATGCACAACGCCCTTGCCATCAAAATGATCCATGACCTTTGTCATCACAATGATGACCCTTGGCATCAAAAAGCTCCATGTCATTGTCATCACAATGCTCCATGAACGCTCTCATCACATTGCTCCATGCCCTTGTCTTCACAAAGCTTCATGACACATGTCATCAGAATGCTCCATGGCCTTCTTATCACAATGCTCCACGCCCTTGCCATCACAATGCTCTATTACAAAAGACATAAAAATGCTCCATGACACCTGCCATCACGATGTTCCATGGCCTTGTCATCACAAAGCTCCATGACCCTTCTCATCACAATGCTCCAAGAACCCTGTAATCACAATGTTCTATGCCCTTTTTCATCTCAATGATCCATGAACCCTGTCATCACAATGCACCATGCCCATCATCATAATGCTTCATGCTATTGTCATCACAGTGAAATCAAAATGATCCATGACCTCTGTCATAACAATGCTCCAAAACCTTGTGACCACAATATTCCATAACACTTGTCATCACAATGCCCCATGACGCTCGTCATCACAATTATCAATGGTCTTCTCATCACAATGCGCCATGACCATTGTCATCACAATGCTCAATACACTTGTCATCAAAATGCTCCCTGACACTTGTTGTCTGTATGCTCCTTGAATCCTGTCATGACAAGGCTCCATGCCTTTTTCATCACAGTGATCCATGTCCTTTTCATCACAATGCTCCAAGAAACATGTAATCTCAAAGCTCCATGCCCTTCTCATCAGAAAGCTCAATGACTCATGCCATCAGAATGCTCCTTGTTCTTCTCCTCACAATGCTCCTTGCCCTTGTCATCACAATGTTCCAAGACGCCTGTAATCACAATGCTCCATGCCCTTGTCATCAAAAAACTCCATGACGCATGTCATCAGAATGCTCCATGGCCTTCTCATCACAATGCTCCATGCACTAGTCATCACAATACTCCAAGACCCCTGTAATCACAATGTTCCATGTCCCTTTTCATCAGAATGCTCCATGAGAATTGTCATCACAAGTCTCTATGGTCTTCTCATCACAATGCTCCAGGACCTTGTCATCACCATGCTCCATTCCCTTGTCATCACAATTCTCCATGAACCCTGTCATCACAATAATCCATGAACATTTTCAGAACAATGCTCCACGACCTACTCATCACAATGCTCCATGGCCAATATCATCACAATGCTCCATGACCACTGTCATCACAACACTCCATGACACCTGACAACACAATGATCCGGGACTCTTGTCATCACAATGTTCCATTCCCTAGTCATCACAATGCTCCATGACCACTGTCATCACAACACTCTATGAACATTTTCAGCCCAGTGCTCCATGACCCTTGTCATCAAAATGATCCATGCCCTTGTCATCTCAATGCTCCATGACCCCTGTATTCACAATGCTCCGTGACGCTTGTCATCACAGTGCTCCATGACACATGTCATCACAATGCTCCATGCCTTTGTCAGCAAAATGCTACATGACTTTGTCATTACAATGCTCTATGCGCTTGTCATCACAATACTCCATTTCCATTGTCATCACAATCTTCCATGAACCTTGGGATCACATTGCTTCATGCCCTTGTCATCACAATGCTCCATGCTCCTTGAAATCAAAATGATCCATGACCTCTCTCATCACAATGCTCCAAACACTCGTGATCACAGTGTTCCATAACACTTGTCATCACAACGCTGCATGATGCGTGTCATCACAATACTCCATGCCCTTTTCATCACAATGCTCCCTGACACTTGTCATCACTATTCTCAATTCACTTGTCATCACAATGCTCCCTGACACTTGTCATCAGAATGCTCCTGGAAACCTGTCAGGAAAAGGCTCCATGCCTTTTTCATCACAATGCCCCATGCAGTTTTCATCACAATGCTCCATGCCATTGTCATCAAAATACTCCACAAGCTTGTCATCAGAATGCTCCATGACCCTTGTCATCACAATTCTCCATGCACTTGTCAGCACAATGCTCCTTGACCCTTGTCATCACAATGCTCCAAGCCATTGTCATCACAATGCTCCATTACATTTGTCATCAGAATCCTCCATGACACTTGGCATCACAATGCTCCATGTCATTGTCATCACTATGGGCCATTACATATGTCATCACAATGCTCCCTGACACCTGTCTTCACAATACTGCATGACCTGGTCATCACAATGCTCCATGCCCTTGTCATCACAATGCGACATTCCAACTGTCATCGCAATAATCCATGCAACTTATTAGACCAATGCTCCATGCCCTTGGTATCACAATGCTCCATGACCCCTGTCATCACAATGCTCCGTGAACCCTGTCATCACAATGCTCCCTGACTCCAGTCATCTCAATGCTTCATAACGTTTGTCATCACAATGGTCCATGCCCGCGTCATCACAAGGCTCTGTGACCTTTGTAACCACAATCCTCCATAAACTTGTCATCACAATACTCTGTGACCCTTGTCATTACAATGCTCCATATCTTTGTCAGAACAATGCTCCATGACCATTGTCTTCACAATGTGCCACGCGCATTTCATCACAACGGTCCACAACCTTGTCATTGCAATGCTCCATAAAGCTTGTAATCACAATGGTCCATGCACTTCTCATCAAAATTCTCTCTCACCAGGGATATCACAATGTTCCACCACTAGTCATCACAATACTCCCTCACCCCTGTAATCACAATGATCCATGACCCTGTTATCACACTGCTACATCCCCTTACCATCACACTGTTCCATGACACCTGTCATCAAAATGCTCCATGACACATTTCATCCCAAAGCTCCAAGACCCCTGACATCACAATGTTCTATAACCCCTGCCATCAAAATGTTCCATTACACTTTTCATCAAATTGCTGCATGACCCGGTCATCAAAATGCTCCCTTCTTTTCTCATCACAATGCACCATGCCCTTGTCATCAAAATGCTCCATGACTTGTCATCACAAATCTCCATGACCCTTGGCATCACAATTCTCCATGTCATTTTCATCACAATGCTCCATGAACCCTCTCATCACATTGCTCAATCCCCTTGTCATCACAAAGCTCCATGACACTTGTCATCACAATGCTCGATGCCCTTCTCATGACAATTCTACATGCCCTTTTCATTACAATCCTGCATGACCCATGTATCATAGTGTTCCGTACCCTAGTCATCACAATGCTCCATGCCCACTCTCATCACAATAATCCATGAAACATTTCAGACCAATGTTCCATGCCCTTCCCATCACAGTGCTCCATTACCTCTGTCATAACAATGCACCATGACCGCTGCCATCACAATGTTCCACGGCCTAGTCATCACAAGGTTCCATGACACTTGTCATCACAATGCTGAAGACCCCTGTAATCACAATTCTCCATGCCCTTGTCATCACAAAGCTCCATGACGCATGTCATCAGAATGTTCCATGGCCTTCTCATCACAATGCTCCATGCCCTTGTCATCACAATGCTCCAAGACCCATGTAAACACAATGCCCCATGCCCCTTTTCATCTCAATGCTCCATGAACCCTGTCATCACAATGCACCATGCCCATCATCATAATGCTTCAGTCTATTGTCATCACAATGAAATCAATATTCTCCATTACCTCTGTCATCATAATGCTCCAAACCCTTGTGATCACAATGTTCCATAACACTTATCATCACACACCCAATGACGCTCATCATCACTATTATCCCTGGTCCTCTCCTCACAATGCTCCATGATCTTTGTCATCAAAATGTTCAATTCACTTGTCATCACAATGCTCCATGACACTTGTCGTCAGTATGCTCCTTGAACCCTGACATGACAAGGCTCCATGCCTTTTTCATCACAATGATCCATGCCATTTTCATCACAATGTTCCAAGACCCCTGTAATCACAATGTTCCATGCCCCTTTTCATCAGAATGCTCCAGGAGACTTGTCATCACAAGTCTCCATGGTCTTCTCATCACAGTGCTCCAGGACCTTATCATCACCATGCTCCATTCCCTTGTCATCACAATGCTGCAAGCCATTGTCATCACAATGCTCCATGCCATTGTCATCACAATGGGCCATTACATATGTCATCACAACGCTCCGTGACACCTCTCTTCACAATAATGCATGACCTGGTCATCACAATGCTACATGGCCTTGTCATCACAATGTGCCATTCCAAATGTCATCACAATAATCCATGAAACTTATTAGACCAATGTTCCATGCCCTTGTCATCACAATGCTCCATGCCCTTGTTATCACAGTGCTCCATGACCCCTGTCATCACAATGCTCCGTGACTCCAGTCATCACAATGCTTCATGACCTTTGTCATCACAATGGTCCATGCCCTCGTCATCAACAGTCTCTGTGACATTTTTAACAACAATGCTCCATGAACTTTTCATCACAATGCTCTTTGACCCTTGTCATCACAATGCTCCATGTGCTTGTCAGCACAGTGCTCTATGACACATGTCATCACAATGCACCAAGCGCTTGTCATCACAGTGCTCCACAATCTTGTCATCACAATGCTCCTTAAAATTTGTCATCACAATGCTCCATGTACTTCTCAACAAAATGCTCTCTCACCACTGATATCACAATGCTACATCACTATTTGTCACAATACTCCCTCACCCCTGTCATCACAATTTTCCATGACTCCTGTCATCACAGTGCTACATGCACTTATCATCACAATGTTCGATGACCCCTGACATCACAATGTTCCATAACAACTGTTATCAAAATGTTCCATGACACTTTTCATCAAATTGCTCCATGACCCTGTCATCAGAATGCTCCCTGCCCTTCTCATCACAATACACAACGCCCTTGCCATCAAAATGCTCCATGAACATTGTCATCACAAAGATCCATGACCCTTGGCATCACAACGCTCCATGTCATTGTCATCACAATGCTCCATGAACGTTCTCATCACATTGCTCCATGCCCTTGTCTTCACAAAGCTCCATGACACATGTCATCAGAATGCTCCAAGGCCTTCTCATCACAATGCTCCATGCCCTTGCCATCACAATGCTCCATTACACAAGACATAGCAATGCACCATAACACCTGCCATCACGATGATCCATGGCCTTGTCATCACAAAGCTCCATGACCCTTCTCATCACAATGCTCCGAGAACACTTTAATCACAATGCTCCATGCCCTAGTCATCACAATGCTCCAAGACCCCTGTAATCACAATGCTCCATGCCCCTATTCATCGGAATGCTCCATGAGACTTGCCATCACAATTCTTCATGGTCTTCTCATCACAACGCTCCAGGAACTTGTCATCACCGTGCTCCATTCCCTTGTCATCACAATGCTCCATGACCATTCTCATCACAGCACACCATGATACCTGACAACACAATGATCCCGGACTCTTGTCATCACAATGCTCCATGACCCGTGTCATCACAACACTCCATGAACATTTTCAGCCCAGTGCTCCATGACCCTTGTCATCCCAATGATCCATGCCCTTGTCATCCCAATGTTCCCTGACCCCTGTATTCACAATGCTCCATGACGATTGTCATCACAGTGTTCCATGACACGTATCATCACATGCTCCATGCCTTTGTCAGCAAAATGCTACATGACCTTGTCATTACAATGCTCTATGCGCCTGTCATCACAAGACTCCATTTCCATTGTCATCACAATCCTCCCTGAACTTGGGATCGCATTGCTTCATGCCCTTGTCATCACAGTGCTCCATTCTCCTTGAAATCAAAATGATCCATGACCTCTCTCATCACAATGCTCCAAACCCTTGTGATCACAGTGTTCATAACACTTGTCATCCCAACGCTCCATGATGCCTGTCATCACAATACTCCATGCCCTTTTCATAACAATGCTCCATGACCTTTGTCATCACAGTGCTCAATACACTTGTCATCACAATACTCCCTGACAGTTGTCATCAGAATGCTCCTTGAACCCTGTCAGGAAAAGGCTCCATGCCATTTTCATCACAATGCCCCATGCCATTATCATCACAATGCTCCATGCCATTGTCATCAAAATACTCCACAAGCTTGTCATCAGAATGCTCCATGACCCTTGTAATCACAATTCTCCATGCACTTGTCAGCACAATGCTCCCTGAACCTTGTCATCACAATTCTCCAAGCCATTGTCATCACAATGCTCCATTACCTTTGTCATCAGAATCTTCCATGACACTTGGCATCACAATGCTCCATGCGATTGTCACCACAATGGGCCATTACATATGTCATCACAATGCTCCCTGACACCTGTCTTCACAATACTGCATGATCTGGTCATCACAATGCTCCATGCCCTTGTCATCACCATATGCCATTCCAACTGTCATCACAATAATCCATGAAACTTATTAGACCAATGTTCCATGCCCTTATCATCACAATGTTCCATGCCCTTGTTATCACAATGCTCCATGACGCCTGTCATCACAATGCTCCGTGACTCCAGTCATCACAATGATTCATGACCTCTGTCATCACAATGGTCCATGCCCTCATCATCAACAGTCTCTGTGACCTTTTTAAACATAATGCTCCATGAACTTTTCATCACAATGCTCTTTGACCCTTGTCATCACAGTGCTCCATGTGGTTGTCAGCACAGTGCTCCATGACACATGTCATCACAATGCACCACACTCTTGTCATCACAGTGCTCCACAATCTTGTCATCACAATGCTCCATAAAATTTTTCATCAAAATGCTCCATGCACTTCTCATCAAAATGCTCTCTCACCACTGATATCACAATGCTACATCACTATTTGTCACAATACTCCCTCACCCCTGTCATCACAATGTTCCATGACTCCTGTCATCACAATGCTTCATGCACTTATCATCACAATGTTCGATGACCCCTGACATCACAGTGTTCCGTAACACCTGTCATCAAAATGTTCCATGACACTTTTCATCAAATTGCTCCATGACCCTGTCATCAGAATGCTCCCTGCCCTTCTCAACACAATGCACAACGCCCTTGCCATCAAAATGATCCATGACCTTTGTCATCACAATGATGACCCTTGGCATCAAAAAGCTCCATGTCATTGTCATCACAATGCTCCATGAACGCTCTCATCACATTGCTCCATGCCCTTGTCTTCACAAAGCTTCATGACACATGTCATCAGAATGCTCCATGGCCTTCTTATCACAATGCTCCACGCCCTTGCCATCACAATGCTCTATTACAAAAGACATAAAAATGCTCCATGACACCTGCCATCACGATGTTCCATGGCCTTGTCATCACAAAGCTCCATGACCCTTCTCATCACAATGCTCCAAGAACCCTGTAATCACAATGTTCTATGCCCTTTTTCATCTCAATGATCCATGAACCCTGTCATCACAATGCACCATGCCCATCATCATAATGCTTCATGCTATTGTCATCACAGTGAAATCAAAATGATCCATGACCTCTGTCATAACAATGCTCCAAAACCTTGTGACCACAATATTCCATAACACTTGTCATCACAATGCCCCATGACGCTCGTCATCACAATTATCAATGGTCTTCTCATCACAATGCGCCATGACCATTGTCATCACAATGCTCAATACACTTGTCATCAAAATGCTCCCTGACACTTGTTGTCTGTATGCTCCTTGAATCCTGTCATGACAAGGCTCCATGCCTTTTTCATCACAGTGATCCATGTCCTTTTCATCACAATGCTCCAAGAAACATGTAATCTCAAAGCTCCATGCCCTTCTCATCAGAAAGCTCAATGACTCATGCCATCAGAATGCTCCTTGTTCTTCTCCTCACAATGCTCCTTGCCCTTGTCATCACAATGTTCCAAGACGCCTGTAATCACAATGCTCCATGCCCTTGTCATCAAAAAACTCCATGACGCATGTCATCAGAATGCTCCATGGCCTTCTCATCACAATGCTCCATGCACTAGTCATCACAATACTCCAAGACCCCTGTAATCACAATGTTCCATGTCCCTTTTCATCAGAATGCTCCATGAGAATTGTCATCACAAGTCTCTATGGTCTTCTCATCACAATGCTCCAGGACCTTGTCATCACCATGCTCCATTCCCTTGTCATCACAATTCTCCATGAACCCTGTCATCACAATAATCCATGAACATTTTCAGAACAATGCTCCACGACCTACTCATCACAATGCTCCATGGCCAATATCATCACAATGCTCCATGACCACTGTCATCACAACACTCCATGACACCTGACAACACAATGATCCGGGACTCTTGTCATCACAATGTTCCATTCCCTAGTCATCACAATGCTCCATGACCACTGTCATCACAACACTCTATGAACATTTTCAGCCCAGTGCTCCATGACCCTTGTCATCAAAATGATCCATGCCCTTGTCATCTCAATGCTCCATGACCCCTGTATTCACAATGCTCCGTGACGCTTGTCATCACAGTGCTCCATGACACATGTCATCACAATGCTCCATGCCTTTGTCAGCAAAATGCTACATGACTTTGTCATTACAATGCTCTATGCGCTTGTCATCACAATACTCCATTTCCATTGTCATCACAATCTTCCATGAACCTTGGGATCACATTGCTTCATGCCCTTGTCATCACAATGCTCCATGCTCCTTGAAATCAAAATGATCCATGACCTCTCTCATCACAATGCTCCAAACACTCGTGATCACAGTGTTCCATAACACTTGTCATCACAACGCTGCATGATGCGTGTCATCACAATACTCCATGCCCTTTTCATCACAATGCTCCCTGACACTTGTCATCACTATTCTCAATTCACTTGTCATCACAATGCTCCCTGACACTTGTCATCAGAATGCTCCTGGAAACCTGTCAGGAAAAGGCTCCATGCCTTTTTCATCACAATGCCCCATGCAGTTTTCATCACAATGCTCCATGCCATTGTCATCAAAATACTCCACAAGCTTGTCATCAGAATGCTCCATGACCCTTGTCATCACAATTCTCCATGCACTTGTCAGCACAATGCTCCTTGACCCTTGTCATCACAATGCTCCAAGCCATTGTCATCACAATGCTCCATTACATTTGTCATCAGAATCCTCCATGACACTTGGCATCACAATGCTCCATGTCATTGTCATCACTATGGGCCATTACATATGTCATCACAATGCTCCCTGACACCTGTCTTCACAATACTGCATGACCTGGTCATCACAATGCTCCATGCCCTTGTCATCACAATGCGACATTCCAACTGTCATCGCAATAATCCATGCAACTTATTAGACCAATGCTCCATGCCCTTGGTATCACAATGCTCCATGACCCCTGTCATCACAATGCTCCGTGAACCCTGTCATCACAATGCTCCCTGACTCCAGTCATCTCAATGCTTCATAACGTTTGTCATCACAATGGTCCATGCCCGCGTCATCACAAGGCTCTGTGACCTTTGTAACCACAATCCTCCATAAACTTGTCATCACAATACTCTGTGACCCTTGTCATTACAATGCTCCATATCTTTGTCAGAACAATGCTCCATGACCATTGTCTTCACAATGTGCCACGCGCATTTCATCACAACGGTCCACAACCTTGTCATTGCAATGCTCCATAAAGCTTGTAATCACAATGGTCCATGCACTTCTCATCAAAATTCTCTCTCACCAGGGATATCACAATGTTCCACCACTAGTCATCACAATACTCCCTCACCCCTGTAATCACAATGATCCATGACCCTGTTATCACACTGCTACATCCCCTTACCATCACACTGTTCCATGACACCTGTCATCAAAATGCTCCATGACACATTTCATCCCAAAGCTCCAAGACCCCTGACATCACAATGTTCTATAACCCCTGCCATCAAAATGTTCCATTACACTTTTCATCAAATTGCTGCATGACCCGGTCATCAAAATGCTCCCTTCTTTTCTCATCACAATGCACCATGCCCTTGTCATCAAAATGCTCCATGACTTGTCATCACAAATCTCCATGACCCTTGGCATCACAATTCTCCATGTCATTTTCATCACAATGCTCCATGAACCCTCTCATCACATTGCTCAATCCCCTTGTCATCACAAAGCTCCATGACACTTGTCATCACAATGCTCGATGCCCTTCTCATGACAATTCTACATGCCCTTTTCATTACAATCCTGCATGACCCATGTATCATAGTGTTCCGTACCCTAGTCATCACAATGCTCCATGCCCACTCTCATCACAATAATCCATGAAACATTTCAGACCAATGTTCCATGCCCTTCCCATCACAGTGCTCCATTACCTCTGTCATAACAATGCACCATGACCGCTGCCATCACAATGTTCCACGGCCTAGTCATCACAAGGTTCCATGACACTTGTCATCACAATGCTGAAGACCCCTGTAATCACAATTCTCCATGCCCTTGTCATCACAAAGCTCCATGACGCATGTCATCAGAATGTTCCATGGCCTTCTCATCACAATGCTCCATGCCCTTGTCATCACAATGCTCCAAGACCCATGTAAACACAATGCCCCATGCCCCTTTTCATCTCAATGCTCCATGAACCCTGTCATCACAATGCACCATGCCCATCATCATAATGCTTCAGTCTATTGTCATCACAATGAAATCAATATTCTCCATTACCTCTGTCATCATAATGCTCCAAACCCTTGTGATCACAATGTTCCATAACACTTATCATCACACACCCAATGACGCTCATCATCACTATTATCCCTGGTCCTCTCCTCACAATGCTCCATGATCTTTGTCATCAAAATGTTCAATTCACTTGTCATCACAATGCTCCATGACACTTGTCGTCAGTATGCTCCTTGAACCCTGACATGACAAGGCTCCATGCCTTTTTCATCACAATGATCCATGCCATTTTCATCACAATGTTCCAAGACCCCTGTAATCACAATGTTCCATGCCCCTTTTCATCAGAATGCTCCAGGAGACTTGTCATCACAAGTCTCCATGGTCTTCTCATCACAGTGCTCCAGGACCTTATCATCACCATGCTCCATTCCCTTGTCATCACAATGCTGCAAGCCATTGTCATCACAATGCTCCATGCCATTGTCATCACAATGGGCCATTACATATGTCATCACAACGCTCCGTGACACCTCTCTTCACAATAATGCATGACCTGGTCATCACAATGCTACATGGCCTTGTCATCACAATGTGCCATTCCAAATGTCATCACAATAATCCATGAAACTTATTAGACCAATGTTCCATGCCCTTGTCATCACAATGCTCCATGCCCTTGTTATCACAGTGCTCCATGACCCCTGTCATCACAATGCTCCGTGACTCCAGTCATCACAATGCTTCATGACCTTTGTCATCACAATGGTCCATGCCCTCGTCATCAACAGTCTCTGTGACATTTTTAACAACAATGCTCCATGAACTTTTCATCACAATGCTCTTTGACCCTTGTCATCACAATGCTCCATGTGCTTGTCAGCACAGTGCTCTATGACACATGTCATCACAATGCACCAAGCGCTTGTCATCACAGTGCTCCACAATCTTGTCATCACAATGCTCCTTAAAATTTGTCATCACAATGCTCCATGTACTTCTCAACAAAATGCTCTCTCACCACTGATATCACAATGCTACATCACTATTTGTCACAATACTCCCTCACCCCTGTCATCACAATTTTCCATGACTCCTGTCATCACAGTGCTACATGCACTTATCATCACAATGTTCGATGACCCCTGACATCACAATGTTCCATAACAACTGTTATCAAAATGTTCCATGACACTTTTCATCAAATTGCTCCATGACCCTGTCATCAGAATGCTCCCTGCCCTTCTCATCACAATACACAACGCCCTTGCCATCAAAATGCTCCATGAACATTGTCATCACAAAGATCCATGACCCTTGGCATCACAACGCTCCATGTCATTGTCATCACAATGCTCCATGAACGTTCTCATCACATTGCTCCATGCCCTTGTCTTCACAAAGCTCCATGACACATGTCATCAGAATGCTCCAAGGCCTTCTCATCACAATGCTCCATGCCCTTGCCATCACAATGCTCCATTACACAAGACATAGCAATGCACCATAACACCTGCCATCACGATGATCCATGGCCTTGTCATCACAAAGCTCCATGACCCTTCTCATCACAATGCTCCGAGAACACTTTAATCACAATGCTCCATGCCCTAGTCATCACAATGCTCCAAGACCCCTGTAATCACAATGCTCCATGCCCCTATTCATCGGAATGCTCCATGAGACTTGCCATCACAATTCTTCATGGTCTTCTCATCACAACGCTCCAGGAACTTGTCATCACCGTGCTCCATTCCCTTGTCATCACAATGCTCCATGACCATTCTCATCACAGCACACCATGATACCTGACAACACAATGATCCCGGACTCTTGTCATCACAATGCTCCATGACCCGTGTCATCACAACACTCCATGAACATTTTCAGCCCAGTGCTCCATGACCCTTGTCATCCCAATGATCCATGCCCTTGTCATCCCAATGTTCCCTGACCCCTGTATTCACAATGCTCCATGACGATTGTCATCACAGTGTTCCATGACACGTATCATCACATGCTCCATGCCTTTGTCAGCAAAATGCTACATGACCTTGTCATTACAATGCTCTATGCGCCTGTCATCACAAGACTCCATTTCCATTGTCATCACAATCCTCCCTGAACTTGGGATCACATTGCTTCATGCCCTTGTCATCACAGTGCTCCATTCTCCTTGAAATCAAAATGATCCATGACCTCTCTCATCACAATGCTCCAAACCCTTGTGATCACAGTGTTCATAACACTTGTCATCCCAACGCTCCATGATGCCTGTCATCACAATACTCCATGCCCTTTTCATAACAATGCTCCATGACCTTTGTCATCACAGTGCTCAATACACTTGTCATCACAATACTCCCTGACAGTTGTCATCAGAATGCTCCTTGAACCCTGTCAGGAAAAGGCTCCATGCCATTTTCATCACAATGCCCCATGCCATTATCATCACAATGCTCCATGCCATTGTCATCAAAATACTCCACAAGCTTGTCAT
This sequence comes from Mesoplodon mirus, assembly GCF_964341445.2. Classification (NCBI taxonomy): domain Eukaryota; kingdom Metazoa; phylum Chordata; class Mammalia; order Artiodactyla; family Ziphiidae; genus Mesoplodon; species Mesoplodon mirus. Next base: position 1,719,211 of record NW_028295746.1, on the reverse strand, counting down.
CAGAATGCTCCATGACCCTTGTAATCACAATTCTCCATGCACTTGTCAGCACAATGCTCCCTGAACCTTGTCATCACAATTCTCCAAGCCATTGTCATCACAATGCTCCATTACCTTTGTCATCAGAATCTTCCATGACACTTGGCATCACAATGCTCCATGCGATTGTCACCACAATGGGCCATTACATATGTCATCACAATGCTCCCTGACACCTGTCTTCACAATACTGCATGATCTGGTCATCACAATGCTCCATGCCCTTGTCATCACAATATGCCATTCCAACTGTCATCACAATAATCCATGAAACTTATTAGACCAATGTTCCATGCCCTTATCATCACAATGTTCCATGCCCTTGTTATCACAATGCTCCATGACGCCTGTCATCACAATGCTCCGTGACTCCAGTCATCACAATGATTCATGACCTCTGTCATCACAATGGTCCATGCCCTCATCATCAACAGTCTCTGTGACCTTTTTAAACATAATGCTCCATGAACTTTTCATCACAATGCTCTTTGACCCTTGTCATCACAGTGCTCCATGTGGTTGTCAGCACAGTGCTCCATGACACATGTCATCACAATGCACCACACTCTTGTCATTACAGTGCTCCACAATCTTGTCATCACAATGCTCCATAAAATTTTTCATCAAAATGCTCCATGCACTTCTCATCAAAATGCTCTCTCACCACTGATATCACAATGCTACATCACTATTTGTCACAATACTCCCTCACCCCTGTCATCACAATGTTCCATGACTCCTGTCATCACAATGCTTCATGCACTTATCATCACAATGTTCGATGACCCCTGACATCACAGTGTTCCGTAACACCTGTCATCAAAATGTTCCATGACACTTTTCATCAAATTGCTCCATGACCCTGTCATCACAGTGCTCCCTGCCCTTCTCATCACAATGCACAACGCCCTTGCTATCAAAATGCTTCTTGACTTTTTTCATCACAAAGATCCATGACCTTTGGCATCACAATGCTCCATGTCATTGTCATCACAATGCTCCATGAACGCTCTCATCACATTGCTCCATGCCCTTGTCTTCACAAAACTCCATGACACATGTAATCAGTATGCTCCATGGCCTTCTCATCACAATGTTCCACGCCCTTGCCATCAGAATGCTGCATTACACCTGACATAACAATGCTCCATGACCCCTGCCATCACGATGTTCCATGGCCTTGTCATCACAAAGCTCCATGACCCTTCTCATCACAATGCTCCAAGACCCCTGTAATCACAATGCTCTATGCCCCTTTTCATCTCAATGATCCATGAACCCTGTCATCACAATGCACCATGCCCATCATCATAATGCTTCATGCTATTGTCATCACAATGAAATCAAAATGCTCCATGACCTCTGTCATAACAATGCTCCAAACCCTTGTGATCACAATATTCCATAACACTTGTCATCACAATGCCCCATGATGCTCGTCATCACAATTATCAATGGTCTTCTCATCACAATGCTCCAAGATCTTTGTCCTCACAATGCTCAATACACTTGTCATCAAAATGCTCCCTGACACTTTTTGTCTGTATGCTCTTTGAATCCTCTCATGACAAGGCTCTATGCCTTTTTCATCACAATAATCCATGTCCTTTTCATCACAGTGCTCCAAGACACATATAATCTCATTGCTCCATGCCCTTGTCATCACAAAGCTCAATGTTGCAGGCCATCAGTATGCTCCTTGGTCTTCTGCTCTCATTGCTCCATGCCCTTGTCATCACAATGTCCAAGACCCCTGTAATCACAATGCTCCATGCCCTTGTCATCAGAAAACTCCATGACGCATGTCATCAGAATGCTCCATGGCCTTCTCATCACAATGCTCCATGCCCTAGTCATCACAATGCTCCAAGACCCCTGTATTCACAATGCTCAATGCCCCTTTTCATCAGAATGCTCCTTGAGACTTGTCATCACAAGTCTCCATGGTCTTCTCATCACAATGCTCCAGGACCTTGTCATAACCATGCTCCATTCCCTTGTCATCACAATGTTCCATGACCCCTGTCATCACAATAATCCATGAACATTTTCAGCCCAATGCTTCACGACCTACTCATCACAATGCTCCATGGCAAATATCACAAAGCTCCATGACCACTGTTATCAAAACACTCCATGACTCCTGACAACACAATGATCCGGGAAACTTGTCATCACAATGCTCCATTCCCTAGTCATCACAATGCTCCATGACCCCTGTCATCACAATACTCCATGTACATTTTCAGCCCAATGCTCCATGACCCTTGTCATCACATTGAACCATGCCCTTGTCATCCCAGTGCTCCATGACACCTGTATTCACAATGCTCCGTGACTCCAGTCATCACAATGCTTCATAAGGTTTGTCTACACAACGGTCCATGCCCGCATCATCACAAGGCTCTGTGACCTTTGAAACCACAATGCTCCATGAACATTTCATCACAATTCCCCGTGACCCTTGTCATCACAATGCTCCATGCGTTTTTCAGAACAATGCTCCATGACCCTTGTCATCACAATGTGCCATGCACTTTTCATCACAATGATCCACAACCTTGTCATCGTTATGCTCCATAAACCTTGTAATTACAATGCTCCATGAACTTCTCATCCAAATGCTCTCTCACATGAGATATCACAATGTTCCATCACTAGTCATCACAATCCTCCCTCACCCATGTTATCACAATGTTCCATGAGCCCTGTCATCACAATGCTACATCCCATTATCAGCACAATGTTCCATGACCCCTGACATCACAATGTTCCATAACCCCTGTCATCAAAATGCTCCATGACCCTTTTCATCCCAAAGACCCAAGACCCCTGGCATCACAATGTTCTATAACCCCTGCCATCAAAATGTTCCATTACAATTTTCTTCAAATTGCTGCATGACCCGGTCATCAAAATGCTCCCTTCCCTTCTCATCACAATGCACCACACCCTTGTCATCAAAATGCTCCATGACCTTTGTCATCACAAAGCTCCATGACCCTTGGCATCACAATGCTCCATGTCATTGTCATCACAATGCTCCATGAACCCTCTGATCACATATCTCCATGCCCTTGTCATCACAAAGTTCCATGACACTTGTCATCACAATGCTCGATGCCCGTCTCATCACAATGCTCCATGCCCTTGTCATTACAATCCTCCATGACCCATGTATCACAGTGTTCCGTGCCCTTGTCATCACAATGCTCCATGCCCACTCACATCACAATAATCCATGAAACATTTCAGACCAATGCTCAATGCCCTTCGCATCACAATGCTCCATTACCTCTGTCATAACAATGCTTCATGACCCCTGCCATCACAATGTTCCATGGCCTTGTCATCACAAGGCTCCATGCCCTTGTTATCACAATGTTCCAACACCCCTGTAATCAGAAAGCTCCGTGCCCGTTTTCATCAGTATGCTCCATGAGACTTGTCATCACAAGGCTCCATGGTTTTACATCACAATGCTCAAGGACCTTGTCATCACAATGCTTCATGACATTGTCATGAAAATTCTCAATGGCCCTTTTCATCATAATGCTCCAAGCCCAAGTCATGACAATGCTCCATTATATTTGTCATCACATCCTCCATTACATTTGACATCACAATGCTCCATGCCATTGTCATCACAATGGACCATGGCATATGTCATCAAAATGCTCCCTGACAACTGTCTTCACAATACTCCATTCCCTTGTCTTCACAATGCTCCATGCCCTTGTCATCACAATGCACGATGTCCACTGTCATCACAATAATCTATGAAACTTGTCAGACCAATGCTCCATGCCCCTGTCATAACAATGCTCCATGCCCTTGTCATCACAATGCTCCATGATCCCTGTCATCACAATGTTCCGTGACTCCAGTCATCACAATGCTTCATAACGTTTGCCATCATAACGGTCCATGCCCGCATCATCACAAGGCTCTGTGACCTTTGTAACCACAATGCTCCATGAAGTTTTCATCACAATGCTCCGTGATCCTTGTCATCACAATGCTCCATGCCTGTGTCAGTACAATGCTCCATGACCCTTGTCATCACAATGTGCCATGCGCTTTTCATCACAATGATCCACAACCTTGTCATCGCTATGCTCCATAAACCTTGTAATCACAATGCTCCATGCACTTCTCATCCATATGCTCTCTCTCATGAGATATCTCAATGTTCCATGACTAGTCATCACAATCCTCCCTCACCCCAGTTATCACAATGTTCCATGACCCCTATCATCACAATGCTATATCCCCTTATCAGCACAATGTTCCATGACCCCTGACATCACAATGTTCCATAACCCATGTCATCAAAGTGCTCCATGACCCTTTTCATCCCAAAGCTCCATGAACCCTGGCATAACAATGTTCTATAACCCCTGTCATCAAAATAATTCATTACATGTTTCTTCAAATTGCTGCATGACCCTGTCATCAAAATGCTATCTGCAATTCTCATCACAATGCACCACACACTTGTCATCAAAATGCTCCATGACCTATGACATCACAAACTCCATGACCGTTGGCATCACAATGCTCCATGTCATTGTCATCACGATGCTCCATGAACCCTCTCATCACATTGCCCCATGCCCTTGTCATTACAATCCTCCATGACTCATGTATCACAGTGTACCATGCCCTTATCATCACAATGCTCCATGCCCACACTCATCACAATAATCCATGAAATATTTCAGACCAATGCTCAATCCCCTTCTCATCACAATGTTCCATAACCTCTGTCATAAAAATGCTCAATGCCCCTGCCATCACACTGTTCCTCGGCCTTGTCATCACAAGGCTCCATGACCCTTGTCATCACAATGCTCCAAGACCCCTGTAATCACAATGCTCAATGCCCTTGTCATCACAAAGCTCCATGACGCATGTCATTAGAATGTTCCATGGTTTCTCCGCACAATGCTCCATGCCCTTGTTATCACAATGCTCCAAGACCACTGTAATCACAAGGTTGCATGCCCCTTTTCATCAGAATGCACCATAAGAATTGTCATCACAAGTTTACATGGTCCTCTAATCAAAATGCTCCAGGACCTTGTTGTCACCATGCTCCATTCCCTTGTCATCACAATGCTCCATGACCCCTGTCATCACAATAATCCATGAATATTTTCAGCCCTATTGTCCATGACCTTCTCATCACAATGCTCCATGACCAATATCATCACAATGCTGAATGACCTCTGTCATCACAATACTCCATGACCCCTGACAACACAATGATCCGGGACTCTTGTCATCACAATGCTCCAAGACCCATGTAATCACAATGCTCCATGACCCCTGTCATCAAAATACTCCATGAACTTTTTCAGCCTAAAATTCCATGACCCTTGTCATCACAATGATCCATGCCGTTGACATCCCAATGCTCCATGACCCCTGCATTCACAATGCTCTGTGACGCTTGTCATCACAGTGCTCCATGACACCTGTCATCACAGTGCTCCATGCCTTTGTCAGCAAAATGCTACATGACCTTGTCATTACAATGCTCTATGCGCTTGTCATCACAATACACCATTACCGTTGTCATCACTATCCTCCATGAACCTTGGGATCACATTAGTTCATGCCCTTGTCATCCCAGTGCTCCTTGCTCCTTGAAATCAAAATGATCCATGCCCTCTGTCATCACAATGCTCCAAACACTTGTGATCACAATGTTCCATAACCCTTGTCATCACAATGCTCCATGATGCCTGTCATCACAATAATCCATGCCCTTTTCATCACAATGCTCCATGACCTTTGTCATCACAATTCTCAATACACTGGTCATCACAATGCTCCCTGACACTTGTCGTCAGAATGCTCCTTGAACCCTGTCACGAAAAAGCTCCATGCCTTTTTCATCACAATGACCCATGCCGTTTTCATCACAATGCTCCATGCCATTGTCATCAAGATACTCCACAAGCTTGTCATCAGAATGCTCCATGACCCTTGTCATCACAATTCTCCATGCACTTGTCAGCACAATGGGCCAATACATATGTCATCAGAATGCTCTCTGACACCACTTTTCACAATACTGCATGACCTGGTCATCACAATGCTCCTTGCCCTTATCATCACAATGCTCCATTACCTCTGTCATAACAATGCTCCATGACCCCTGCCATCACAATGTTCCACGGCCTTGTCATCACACTGCTCCATGACCCTTGTCGTCACAATGCTCCAAGACACCTGTAATCACAAAGCTCCATGCCCTTGTCATCACAAAGCTCCATGACGCATGTCATCAGAATGTTCCATGGCCTTCTCCTCACAATGCTCCATGTCCTTGTCATCACAATGCTCCATGCCCTTGTTATCACAATGTTCCATGACCCCTGTCATCACAGTGCTCCGTGAATCCAGTCATCACAATGCTCCATGACCTTTGTCATCACAATGGTCCATGCCCTCATCATCAACAGTCTCTGTGACCTTTTTAAACATAATGCTCCATGAACTTTTCATCACAATGCTCTTTGACCCTTGTCATCACAGTGCTCCATGTGGTTGTCAGCACAGTGCTCCATGACACATGTCATCACAATGCACCACACTCTTGTCATTACAGTGCTCCACAATCTTGTCATCACAATGCTCCATAAAATTTTTCATCAAAATGCTCCATGCACTTCTCATCAAAATGCTCTCTCACCACTGATATCACAATGCTACATCACTATTTGTCACAATACTCCCTCACCCCTGTCATCACAATGTTCCATGACTCCTGTCATCACAATGCTTCATGCACTTATCATCACAATGTTCGATGACCCCTGACATCACAGTGTTCCGTAACACCTGTCATCAAAATGTTCCATGACACTTTTCATCAAATTGCTCCATGACCCTGTCATCACAGTGCTCCCTGCCCTTCTCATCACAATGCACAACGCCCTTGCTATCAAAATGCTTCTTGACTTTTTTCATCACAAAGATCCATGACCTTTGGCATCACAATGCTCCATGTCATTGTCATCACAATGCTCCATGAACGCTCTCATCACATTGCTCCATGCCCTTGTCTTCACAAAACTCCATGACACATGTAATCAGTATGCTCCATGGCCTTCTCATCACAATGTTCCACGCCCTTGCCATCAGAATGCTGCATTACACCTGACATAACAATGCTCCATGACCCCTGCCATCACGATGTTCCATGGCCTTGTCATCACAAAGCTCCATGACCCTTCTCATCACAATGCTCCAAGACCCCTGTAATCACAATGCTCTATGCCCCTTTTCATCTCAATGATCCATGAACCCTGTCATCACAATGCACCATGCCCATCATCATAATGCTTCATGCTATTGTCATCACAATGAAATCAAAATGCTCCATGACCTCTGTCATAACAATGCTCCAAACCCTTGTGATCACAATATTCCATAACACTTGTCATCACAATGCCCCATGATGCTCGTCATCACAATTATCAATGGTCTTCTCATCACAATGCTCCAAGATCTTTGTCCTCACAATGCTCAATACACTTGTCATCAAAATGCTCCCTGACACTTTTTGTCTGTATGCTCTTTGAATCCTCTCATGACAAGGCTCTATGCCTTTTTCATCACAATAATCCATGTCCTTTTCATCACAGTGCTCCAAGACACATATAATCTCATTGCTCCATGCCCTTGTCATCACAAAGCTCAATGTTGCAGGCCATCAGTATGCTCCTTGGTCTTCTGCTCTCATTGCTCCATGCCCTTGTCATCACAATGTCCAAGACCCCTGTAATCACAATGCTCCATGCCCTTGTCATCAGAAAACTCCATGACGCATGTCATCAGAATGCTCCATGGCCTTCTCATCACAATGCTCCATGCCCTAGTCATCACAATGCTCCAAGACCCCTGTATTCACAATGCTCAATGCCCCTTTTCATCAGAATGCTCCTTGAGACTTGTCATCACAAGTCTCCATGGTCTTCTCATCACAATGCTCCAGGACCTTGTCATAACCATGCTCCATTCCCTTGTCATCACAATGTTCCATGACCCCTGTCATCACAATAATCCATGAACATTTTCAGCCCAATGCTTCACGACCTACTCATCACAATGCTCCATGGCAAATATCACAAAGCTCCATGACCACTGTTATCAAAACACTCCATGACTCCTGACAACACAATGATCCGGGAAACTTGTCATCACAATGCTCCATTCCCTAGTCATCACAATGCTCCATGACCCCTGTCATCACAATACTCCATGTACATTTTCAGCCCAATGCTCCATGACCCTTGTCATCACATTGAACCATGCCCTTGTCATCCCAGTGCTCCATGACACCTGTATTCACAATGCTCCGTGACTCCAGTCATCACAATGCTTCATAAGGTTTGTCTACACAACGGTCCATGCCCGCATCATCACAAGGCTCTGTGACCTTTGAAACCACAATGCTCCATGAACATTTCATCACAATTCCCCGTGACCCTTGTCATCACAATGCTCCATGCGTTTTTCAGAACAATGCTCCATGACCCTTGTCATCACAATGTGCCATGCACTTTTCATCACAATGATCCACAACCTTGTCATCGTTATGCTCCATAAACCTTGTAATTACAATGCTCCATGAACTTCTCATCCAAATGCTCTCTCACATGAGATATCACAATGTTCCATCACTAGTCATCACAATCCTCCCTCACCCATGTTATCACAATGTTCCATGAGCCCTGTCATCACAATGCTACATCCCATTATCAGCACAATGTTCCATGACCCCTGACATCACAATGTTCCATAACCCCTGTCATCAAAATGCTCCATGACCCTTTTCATCCCAAAGACCCAAGACCCCTGGCATCACAATGTTCTATAACCCCTGCCATCAAAATGTTCCATTACAATTTTCTTCAAATTGCTGCATGACCCGGTCATCAAAATGCTCCCTTCCCTTCTCATCACAATGCACCACACCCTTGTCATCAAAATGCTCCATGACCTTTGTCATCACAAAGCTCCATGACCCTTGGCATCACAATGCTCCATGTCATTGTCATCACAATGCTCCATGAACCCTCTGATCACATATCTCCATGCCCTTGTCATCACAAAGTTCCATGACACTTGTCATCACAATGCTCGATGCCCGTCTCATCACAATGCTCCATGCCCTTGTCATTACAATCCTCCATGACCCATGTATCACAGTGTTCCGTGCCCTTGTCATCACAATGCTCCATGCCCACTCACATCACAATAATCCATGAAACATTTCAGACCAATGCTCAATGCCCTTCGCATCACAATGCTCCATTACCTCTGTCATAACAATGCTTCATGACCCCTGCCATCACAATGTTCCATGGCCTTGTCATCACAAGGCTCCATGCCCTTGTTATCACAATGTTCCAACACCCCTGTAATCAGAAAGCTCCGTGCCCGTTTTCATCAGTATGCTCCATGAGACTTGTCATCACAAGGCTCCATGGTTTTACATCACAATGCTCAAGGACCTTGTCATCACAATGCTTCATGACATTGTCATGAAAATTCTCAATGGCCCTTTTCATCATAATGCTCCAAGCCCAAGTCATGACAATGCTCCATTATATTTGTCATCACATCCTCCATTACATTTGACATCACAATGCTCCATGCCATTGTCATCACAATGGACCATGGCATATGTCATCAAAATGCTCCCTGACAACTGTCTTCACAATACTCCATTCCCTTGTCTTCACAATGCTCCATGCCCTTGTCATCACAATGCACGATGTCCACTGTCATCACAATAATCTATGAAACTTGTCAGACCAATGCTCCATGCCCCTGTCATAACAATGCTCCATGCCCTTGTCATCACAATGCTCCATGATCCCTGTCATCACAATGTTCCGTGACTCCAGTCATCACAATGCTTCATAACGTTTGCCATCATAACGGTCCATGCCCGCATCATCACAAGGCTCTGTGACCTTTGTAACCACAATGCTCCATGAAGTTTTCATCACAATGCTCCGTGATCCTTGTCATCACAATGCTCCATGCCTGTGTCAGTACAATGCTCCATGACCCTTGTCATCACAATGTGCCATGCGCTTTTCATCACAATGATCCACAACCTTGTCATCGCTATGCTCCATAAACCTTGTAATCACAATGCTCCATGCACTTCTCATCCATATGCTCTCTCTCATGAGATATCTCAATGTTCCATGACTAGTCATCACAATCCTCCCTCACCCCAGTTATCACAATGTTCCATGACCCCTATCATCACAATGCTATATCCCCTTATCAGCACAATGTTCCATGACCCCTGACATCACAATGTTCCATAACCCATGTCATCAAAGTGCTCCATGACCCTTTTCATCCCAAAGCTCCATGAACCCTGGCATAACAATGTTCTATAACCCCTGTCATCAAAATAATTCATTACATGTTTCTTCAAATTGCTGCATGACCCTGTCATCAAAATGCTATCTGCAATTCTCATCACAATGCACCACACACTTGTCATCAAAATGCTCCATGACCTATGACATCACAAACTCCATGACCGTTGGCATCACAATGCTCCATGTCATTGTCATCACGATGCTCCATGAACCCTCTCATCACATTGCCCCATGCCCTTGTCATTACAATCCTCCATGACTCATGTATCACAGTGTACCATGCCCTTATCATCACAATGCTCCATGCCCACACTCATCACAATAATCCATGAAATATTTCAGACCAATGCTCAATCCCCTTCTCATCACAATGTTCCATAACCTCTGTCATAAAAATGCTCAATGCCCCTGCCATCACACTGTTCCTCGGCCTTGTCATCACAAGGCTCCATGACCCTTGTCATCACAATGCTCCAAGACCCCTGTAATCACAATGCTCAATGCCCTTGTCATCACAAAGCTCCATGACGCATGTCATTAGAATGTTCCATGGTTTCTCCGCACAATGCTCCATGCCCTTGTTATCACAATGCTCCAAGACCACTGTAATCACAAGGTTGCATGCCCCTTTTCATCAGAATGCACCATAAGAATTGTCATCACAAGTTTACATGGTCCTCTAATCAAAATGCTCCAGGACCTTGTTGTCACCATGCTCCATTCCCTTGTCATCACAATGCTCCATGACCCCTGTCATCACAATAATCCATGAATATTTTCAGCCCTATTGTCCATGACCTTCTCATCACAATGCTCCATGACCAATATCATCACAATGCTGAATGACCTCTGTCATCACAATACTCCATGACCCCTGACAACACAATGATCCGGGACTCTTGTCATCACAATGCTCCAAGACCCATGTAATCACAATGCTCCATGACCCCTGTCATCAAAATACTCCATGAACTTTTTCAGCCTAAAATTCCATGACCCTTGTCATCACAATGATCCATGCCGTTGACATCCCAATGCTCCATGACCCCTGCATTCACAATGCTCTGTGACGCTTGTCATCACAGTGCTCCATGACACCTGTCATCACAGTGCTCCATGCCTTTGTCAGCAAAATGCTACATGACCTTGTCATTACAATGCTCTATGCGCTTGTCATCACAATACACCATTACCGTTGTCATCACTATCCTCCATGAACCTTGGGATCACATTAGTTCATGCCCTTGTCATCCCAGTGCTCCTTGCTCCTTGAAATCAAAATGATCCATGCCCTCTGTCATCACAATGCTCCAAACACTTGTGATCACAATGTTCCATAACCCTTGTCATCACAATGCTCCATGATGCCTGTCATCACAATAATCCATGCCCTTTTCATCACAATGCTCCATGACCTTTGTCATCACAATTCTCAATACACTGGTCATCACAATGCTCCCTGACACTTGTCGTCAGAATGCTCCTTGAACCCTGTCACGAAAAAGCTCCATGCCTTTTTCATCACAATGACCCATGCCGTTTTCATCACAATGCTCCATGCCATTGTCATCAAGATACTCCACAAGCTTGTCATCAGAATGCTCCATGACCCTTGTCATCACAATTCTCCATGCACTTGTCAGCACAATGGGCCAATACATATGTCATCAGAATGCTCTCTGACACCACTTTTCACAATACTGCATGACCTGGTCATCACAATGCTCCTTGCCCTTATCATCACAATGCTCCATTACCTCTGTCATAACAATGCTCCATGACCCCTGCCATCACAATGTTCCACGGCCTTGTCATCACACTGCTCCATGACCCTTGTCGTCACAATGCTCCAAGACACCTGTAATCACAAAGCTCCATGCCCTTGTCATCACAAAGCTCCATGACGCATGTCATCAGAATGTTCCATGGCCTTCTCCTCACAATGCTCCATGTCCTTGTCATCACAATGCTCCATGCCCTTGTTATCACAATGTTCCATGACCCCTGTCATCACAGTGCTCCGTGAATCCAGTCATCACAATGCTCCATGACCTTTGTCATCACAATGGTCCATGCCCTCATCATCAACCGTCACTGTGACATTTTTAACCACAATGCTCCATGAACATTTCATCACAATGCCCTTTGACCCTTGTCATCACAATGCTCTATGCCTTTCTCAGCACAATTCTCCATGCACTTTTCATCACAATCCTCCATGACCCCTGGTATCACAATGCTCCGTGACTCCAGTCATCACAATTCTTCATAACATTTGTCATCACAGTGGTCGATACCAGCGTCATCACAAGGCTCTGTTACCTTTGTAACCACAGTGCTCCATGAACTTTTCATCACAATGCTCCGTGACCCTTGTCATCACAATGCTCCATGTCTTTGTCAGAACAATGCTCCATGACCCTTGTCATCACAATATGCCATGCCGTTTTCATCACATTGATCCACAACCTTGTAATCGCTATGCTCCATAAACCTTGTAATCACAATGCTCCATGCATTTCTCATCCAAATGCTCTCTCACATGAGATATCACAATGTTCCATCACTAGTCATCACAATCCTCCCTTACCCTTGTTATCAAAATGTTCCATGACCTCTGTCATCAAAATGCTACATCCCCTTATCAGCACAATGTTCCATAACCCATGACATCACAATGTTCCATAATCCCTGTCATCAAAATGTTCCATGAACCTTTTCATCCCAAAGCTCCATGACCCCTGGCATCACATTGTTCTATAACCCCTGCCATCAAAATGTTCCATTACATTTTTCATCAAATTGCTGCATGACCCTTTCATCAAAATGTTCCCTGCCCTTCTCATAACAATGCACCATGCCCTTGTCATCAAAATGCTCCATGACCGTTGTCATCACAAAACTCCATGACCCTTGGCATCACAATGCTCCATGCCATTGCCATCACAATGCTCCATGAACCCTCTCATCACATTGATCCATGCCCTTGTCATCACAAAGCTCCATGACACTTGTCATCACAATGCTCGATGACCTTCTCATCACAATGCTCCATACCCTTGTCATTACAATCCGCCATGACCCATGTATCACAGTGTACCGTCCCCTTGTCATCACAATGCTCCATGCCCACTCTCATCAAAATAATCTATGAAACATTTCAGACCAATGCTCAATGCCTTTCTCATCACAATGCTCCATTACCTCTGTCATAACAATGCTCCATGACCTCTGCCATCACAAAGTTCCACGGCCTTGTCATCACAAGTCTCCAAGACCCTTGTCATCACAATGCTTCAAGACCCATGTAATCACAATGCTCCATGCCGTTGTCATCACAAATCTCCATGATTCCTGTCATCAGGATATTCCATGGCCTTCTCCTCACAATGCTCCATGCCCTTGTCATCAAAATGCTCCAAGACACCCGTAATCACAATGCTCCACGCCCCTTTTCATCAGAATGCTCCATGAGACTTGTCATCACAAGTCTCCATGGTCATCTCATCACAATGCTCCAGGACCTTGTCATCACCATGCTCCATTCCCTTGTCTTCACAATGCTCCATGACCCCTGTCATCACAATACTCCATGAGTATTTTCAGCCCAATGCTCCATGAACTTCTCATCACAATGCTCCATGACGAATATCATCACAATGCTCCATGACCACTGTCATCATACACACCATGACAGATGACAACACAATGATCCGGGACACTTGTCATCACAATGGTCAAACACCCCTGTAATCACAATGCTCCATGACCCCTGTCATCACAATACTCCATGAACATTTTCAGCCCAATGCTCCATGACCCTTGTCATCAGAATGATCCAGGCCCTTGTCATCCCAATGCTCCATGACCCCTGTATTAACAATGATCCGTGACGCTTGTCATCACAGTGCTCCATGAAACCTGTCATCACAATGCTCCATGCCTTTGTCAGCAAAATGCTACATGACCTTGCCATTAAAATGCTCTATGCGCTTGTCATCACAATATTCCATTACCATTGTCATCACAATCCTCCATGAACCTTGGGATCACATTGCTTCATGTCCTTGTCATCACAATGCTCCATGTTCCTTGAAATCAATATGATCCATGACCTCTGTCATCACAATGTTCCAAACCCTTGTGATCACAATGTTCCATAACACTTGTCATCACAACGCTCCATGATGCCTGTCATCACAATACTCCATGTACTTTCCAACACAATGATCCATGCCATTTTCATCACAATTCTCCAAGACCCCTGTAATCACATTATTCTATGCCCTTGTCATCACAAAGCTCCATGACGCATGTCATCAGAATGCTCCATGGGCTTCTCCTCATAATGCTCCATGCCCTTGCAATCATAATGCTCCAAGACCACTGTAATCACAATGCTCCTTGCCCCTTTTCATCAGAATACTCCATGAGACTTGTCATCACAAGTCTCCATGGTCTTCTCATCACAATGCTCCAGGACATTGTCATCACCATGCTCCATTCCCTTGTCATCAAAGTGCTCCATTACCACTGTCATCACAACACTCCATGACACCTGACAACACAACGATCCGGGACTCTTGTCATCACAGTGTTCTATACCCTACTCATCACAATGCTCCATGACCCCTGTCATCACAATTCTCCATGAATATTTTGCGCCCAATGCTCCATGCCTTTGTCAGAAAAATTTTCCATGACCCTTGTCATCACAATGTGCCACGCAATTTTCATCGCAACCGTCCAAAATTTGTCATGGCAATGCTTCATAAATCTTGTAATCACAATGCTCCCTGCCCTTCTCATCACAATGCTCCATTACCCCTGTCATAACAATGCTCCATGACCCCTGCCATCACAATGTTCCAAGGCCTTGTCATCACAAGGCTCCATGACACTTGTCATCACAATGCTCCAAGACCCCTGTGATCACAATGCTCCATGCCCTTGTCATCACAAAGCTCCATGACACATGTCATCAGAAAGTTCCATGTCCTCCTCATCAAAATGCTCCCTGCCCATGTCATCACAGTGCTCCAAGACCCCTGTAATCACAATGCTCCATGTCCCTTTTCATCTCAATGCTCCATGAACCCTGTCATAACAATGCATCATGCCCATCATCATAATGCTTCCGGCTATTGTCAGCACAATGAAATCAAAGTTCTCCATGACCTCTGTCATCACAATGCTCCGTGACACCTGTCATAACAATACTCCATGAACATTTTCAGCCCAATGCTCCATGACACTTGTCATCACAATGATCCATGCCCTTGTCATCCTAATGCTACATGACCCCTGTATTCACAATGCTCCGTGACGCTTGTCATCACAGTGCTCCATGACACGTGTCATCACAATGCTCCATGTCTTTGTCAGCAAAATGCTACATGACCTTGTCATTACAATGCTCTATGCCCTTGTCATCACAATAATGCATTACCACTGTCATCACAATCCTCCATGAACCTTGGGATCACATTGCTTCATGCCCTTGTCATCACAATGCTCCATGCTCCTTGAAATCAAAATGTTCCATGACCTCTGTCATCACAATGCTCCAAACCCTTGTGATCACAGTGTTCCGTAACACTTGTCATCACAACACTCCATGATGACTGTCATCACAATACTCCATGCCCTTTTCATCACAATGCTCCATGACCTTTGTCATCACAATTCTCAATATACTTGTCATCAGAATGCTCCCTGACACTTGTCATGAGAATGCTCCTTGAACACTGTCACGAAAAGGCTCCATGCATTTTTCATCACAATGCCCCATGCCGATTTCATCACAATGCTCCATGCCACTGTCATCAATATACTCCAAAAGCTTGTCATCAGAATGCTCCATGACCATTGTCATCACAATTCTCCATGCACTTGTCAGCACAATGCTCCCTGACCCTTGTCTTCCGAATGTTCCAAGCCATTGTCATCACAATGCTCCATTACATTTGTCATCAGAATCCTCCATGACACTTGGCATCACAATGCTCCATGCCATTGTCATCACAATGGGCCATTACATATGTCATCACAATGCTCCCTGACACCTGTCTTCACAATACTGCATGACCTGGTCATCACAATGCTCCATGCCCTTGTCATCACAATGTGCCATTCAAACTGTCATCGCAATAATCCGTGAAACTTATTAGGCCAATGCTCCATGCCCTTGTCATCACAGTGCTCCATGCCCTAGTTATCACAATGCTCCATGACCCCTGTCATCACAATGTTCCGTGACTCCAGTCATCACAATGCTTCATGACCTTTGTCATCACAATGGTCCATGACCTCGTCATCAACAGTCTCTGTGACCTTTTTAACCACAATGTTCCATGAACTTTTCATCACAATGCTCTTTGACCGTTGTCATCACAATCCTCTGTGCCTTTCTCAGCACAATGATCCATGACCCTTGTCATCACAATGCTCCATGCCCTTGTCATCACAATGCGCCATTCCAACTGTCATCACAATAATCCATGAAACTTATTAGTCCAATGATCCATGCCCTTGTCATCACAATGCTCCATGCCCTTGTTATCACAATGCTCCGTGACCCCTGTCATCACAATGCTCCGTGACTCCAGTCATCACAATGCTTCATGACCTTTGTCATCACAATGATCCATGCCCCCGGCATCAACAGTCTCTGTGACCTTTTTAAGCACAATGCTCTATGAAGTTTTCATCACAATGCTCTTTGACCCTTGTCATCACAATGCTCTATGCCTTTCTCAGCACTATGCTCCATGCCCCTTGTCATCACAATGTTCCATGCGCTTGTCAGCACAATGCTCCATGACATATGTCATCACAATGCACCATGCGCTTGACATCACAGTGCTCCACAATCTTGTCATCACAATACTCCATAAACCTTGTCATCACAATGCTCCATGCACTTCTCATCAAAATCTTCTCACACCACTGATATCACAATGTTAAATCACTATTCGTCACCATACTCCCTCACACCTGTCATCAAAATGTTCCATAACTCCTGTCATCACAATGTTACATAACCCCTGTCATCAAAATGCTCCATGATCCTTTTCATCAAAAAGCTCCATGACCCATGACATCACAATGTTCCATAACCCTTGTCATCAAAATGTTCCTTGACCCTTTTCATCAAATTGCTCCGTGACTCCTGTCACCACAATGCTACAGGCATTATCATCACAACGTTGGATGAACCGTGACATCCCAATGTTCTATACCCCTATCATGAAAATGCTACATGACCATTTCCATCAAAGTGCTCCATGACCCGTGACATCACAATGTTCCATAACCCCTGTCATCAAAATGTTCCTTTACACTTTTCATCAAATTGCTCCAAGACCCTGTCATCACAATGCTCCAAACCATTGTGATCACAATATTCCATAACATTTGTCATCACAGTGCCCCATGACGCTCGTCATCACATTATCCATAGTCTTCTAATCACAATGCTCAATGACCTTTGTCATCACAATGCTCAATACACTTGTCATCAATATGCTCCCTGACAATTGTTGTTTGTATGCTCCTTGAACCCTCTCATGACAAGGCTCCATGCATTTTTCATCACAATGATCCATGCCCTTTTCATCACAATGCTCCAAGACCCCTGTAATCAGAATGCTCCATGCCCTTGTCACCAAAATACTCCATGACCTTTGTCATCACAAAGATCCATGACACTTGGCATCACAATGTTCCATGTCATTGTCATCACAATGCTCCATGAACGATCTCATCACATTGCTTCATGCACTTTTCATGACAAAGCTCCATGACACATGTCATCAGAATGCTCCATGCCCTTCTCATCACAGTGCTCCATGCCCTGGCCATCACAATGCACCATGTCCACTGTCATCACAATAATCTATGAAACTTGCAAGACCAATGGTCCATGCCCCTATCATCAAAATACTCCATGACCTTGTCATCACAAAGCTCCATGACGCATGTCATCAGAATGCAGCATGGCCGTCTCATGACAATGCTCCATGCCCTTGTCATCACAATGCTCCAAGACCACTGTAAGCACAATGCTCCATGCCCCTTTTCATCAGAATGCTGCATGAGAATTGTCATCACAAAGCTCCATGACACATGTCATCAGAATGCTGCATGGCCGTCTCATGACAATGCTCCATGCCCTTGTCATCACAATGCTCCCAGACCACTGTAGTCACAGTGTCCCATACCAATTTTCATCAGAATGCTCCATGAGATATGTCATCACAAGTCTCCATGGTCTTCTCATCACAATGCTCCTTTCCCTTGTCATCACAATGCTCCATGACCCCTGTCATCACAATACTCCATGAATATTATCAGCCCAATGATTCATGACCTTCTCATCACAATGCTCCATGACCAATATCATCACAATGCACCATGACAGCTGTCATCACAACACTCCATGACACCTGACAACACAATGATCTGGGACTCTTATCATCACAATGCTCCATTCCCTAGTCATCACAATGCTCCATGACCCCTGTCATCACAATGCTCCGTGACATCGGTCATCACAATGCTTCATAACGTTAGTCATCACAGTGTTGCATGCCCGCGTCATCACAAGGCTCTTTGACTTTTGTAACCACAATGCTCCATGAACTTTTCATCACAATGCTCCCTGTCCATCGTCATCATAATGCTCCATGGCACATGTCATCAGAATGCTCCATGGCCTTCTCATCACAATGTTCCATGTCCTTGCCATCACAATGCTCCATTACCCCTGTCATAACAATGCTCCATGATCCCTGCCATAACGATGTTCCATGGCCTTGTCATCACAGGGTTCCATGACCCTTCTCATCACAATGCTCCAAGACCCCTGTCATCACAATGCTCCATGCTCCTTTTCATCTCAATGATCCATGAACCCTGTCATCACAAAGCACCATGCCCATCATCATAATGCTTCATGCTATTGTCATCACAATGAAATCAAAATGCTCCATGACCTCTGTGATCACAATGCTCCAAATCCTTGTGATCACAATATTCCATAACATTTGTCATCACAGTGCCCCATGACGCTCGTCATCACATTATCCATAGTCTTCTAATCACAATGCTCAATGACCTTTGTCATCACAATGCTCAATACACTTGTCATCAAATGCTCCCTGACACTTGTTGTCTGTACTCTCCTTGAACCCTGTCATGACAAGTTTCCATGCCATTTTCATCACAATGATCCATGCCCTTTTCATCACAGTGTTCCAAGACCCCTTTAAACACAATGGTCCATGCCCCTATTCAACAGTATGCTCCATGAGATTTGTCATCACAAGGCTCCATGGTTTTCTCATCACAATGCTCCAGGACATTGTCATCACAATGCTTCACGACCTTGTCATGAATATTCTCAATGGCCCTTGTCATCATAATGCTCCAAGCCCTAGTCATCACAATGCTCCATTATATTTGTCATCACAATCCTCCATTTCATTTGGCATCACAATGCTCCCTGCCATTGTCATCGCAATGGACCATGACATATGTCATCACAATGCTCCCTGACACATATCTTCAAAATAATCCATGACCTTCTCATCACAATGCTCCATGCCCTTGTCATCACAATGCACCATGTCCACTGTCATCACAATAATCTATGAATCTTGTCAGACCTATGCTCCATGCCCCTGTCATCAAAATGCTCCATGCCCTTGTCATCACAACGCTCCATGAACCCTGTCATCACAATGCTCTGTGACTCCAGTAATCACAATGCTTCATAACATTTGTCATCACAATGGTCCATGCCCACGTCATCACAAGGCTCTGTGACCTTTGTAACCACAGTGCTCCATGAACATTTCATCACAATGCTCCGTGACCCTTGTAATCACAATGCTCCATGCTTTTGTCAGAAAAATTTTCCATGACGCTTGTCATCACAATGTGCCACGTGCATTTCATCACAACGGTCCACAAATTTGTTATGGCAATGCTCCATAAACCTTGTAATCACAATGCTCCATGCCCTTCTCATCACAATGCTCCATTACACCTGTCATAACAGTGTTCCATGACCCCTGCAATCACAATGTTCCACGGCCTTGTCATCACAAGGCTCCATGACACTTGTCATCACAATGCACCAAGACCCCTGTAATCACAATGCTCCATGCCCCTGTCATCACAATACTCCATGAACATTTTCAGCCCAATGCTCCATGACCCTTGTCATCACAATGATCCATGCCCTTGTCATCCCAATGCTCCATGACCCCTGAATTCACAATGCTCCGTGATGCCTGTCATCACAGTGCTCCATGACACCTGTCATCACAATCCTCCATGCCTATGTCAGCAAAATGCTACATGACCTTGTCATGACAATGCTCTATGCGCTTGTCATGACAATTCTCCATTACCATTGTCATCACAATCCTCCATGAAATTTGGGATCACATTGCTTCATGTCCTTGTCATCACAATGCTCCATGCTCCTTGAAATCAAAATGATCCATGACCTCTGTCATCACAATGCTCCAAACACTTTTGATCACAATGTTCCATAACACTTTTCAACACAACGCTCCATGATGCCTATCATCACAATACTCCATGCCATTTTGATCACAATGCTCCATGACCTTTGTCATCACAATTCTCAATACACTTGTCATCACAATGCTCCCTGACACTTGTCGCCAGATTGCTCCTTGAACCCTGTCACGAAAAGGCTCCATGCCTTTTTCATCACAATGCCCCATGCCGTTTTCATCACAATGCTCCATGCCATTGTCATCAAAATACTCCACAAGCTTGTCATCAGAATGCTCCATGACGCTTGTCATCACAATGCTCCATTCCCTTGTCAGCACAATGCTCCATGACCCCTGTCATCACCATGCTCCGTTACTCCAGTCATCACAATGCTTCATAACCTTTGTCATCACAATGGTCCATGCCCTCGTCATCAACAGTCTCTGTGACCTTTTTAACCACAATTCTCCATGAACTTTTCATCATAATGCTCTTTGACCCCTGTCATCACAATGCTCTATGCCTTTCTCACCACAATGCTCCATGACCCTTGTCATCATAATGCTCCATGCACTTGTCATCACAGTGCTCCACAATCTTGTCATCACAATGCTCCATAAACGTTGTCATCACAATGCTCCATGCACTTCTCATCAAAATGCTCTCTCACCACTGATATCACAATGATACATCACTATTCGTCACAATACTCCATCACCCCTCTCATCACAATGTTCCATGACTCCTGTCATCACAGTGCTACATGCACTAATCATCACAATGTTCGAAGACCCCTGAATCACAATGTTACATAACCCCTGTCATCAAAATGCTCCATGACCCTTTTCATCAAAATGCTCCATGACCCCTGACATCACAATGTTCCATAAACACTGTCATCAAAATATTCCATGACCCTTTTCATCAAATTGCTCCATGACACTGTGATCACAATGCTCCTTGCCCTTTTCATCACAATGCACAATGACATTGTCATCAAAATGCTCCCTGACACTTGTTGTCTGTATGCTCCTTGAACCCTGTCATGCCGAGGCTCCATGCCTCTTTCATCACAATGATCCATGCCTTTTTCTTCACAGTCCTCCAAGACCCCTCTAATCACAATGCTCCATGCACTTGTCATCACAAAGCTCAATGACGCATGTCATCAGAATGCTCCTTGTCCGTCTCCTCAAAATGCTCCATGCCCTTGTCATCACAATGTTCCAAGACCCCTGTATTCACAATGCTCCATGCCCCTTTTCATCCGTATGCTCCTTGAGACTTGTCATCACAAGGCTCCATGGTTTTCTCATCACAATGCTCCAGGACATTGTCATCACAATGCTTCACGACCTTGTCATGAAAATTCTCAATGGCCCTTGTCATCATAATGCTCCAAGCCCTAGTCATCACAATACTCCATTATATTTGTCATCACAATCCTCCATTACATTTGGCATCAAAATGTTCCATGCCATTGTCATCGCAATGGACCATGACATATATCATCCCAATGCTCGCTGACACCTGTCTACACAATACTCCATGACATTCTCATCACAATGCTGCATGTCCTTGTCATCGCAGTCGACCATGACATATGTCATCACAATGCTCCTTGACACCTGTCTTCACAATAATCCATGACCTTCACATCACAATGCTGCATGCCCTTGTCATCACAATGCACCATGCCCACTGTCATCACAATAATCTATGAAACTTTTCAGACCAATGCTCCATGCACCTGTCATCACAATGCTCAATGTCCTTGTCATCACAATGCTCCATGACCCCTGTCATCACAATGCTCCGTGACTCCAGTCATCACAATGCTTCATAATGTTTGTCATCACAGTGCTCCATGCCGCAGTCATCACAAGGCTCTGTGACCATTGTAACCACAATGCTCCATGAAATTTTCATCACAATGCTGCATGACACTTGTTATCACAATGTTCCTTGCCTTTGTCCGAACAATGCTCCATGACCCTTGTCATCACATTGCGCTACACACTTTTCATTACAAAGGTTCACAAACTTGTCATTGCTATGCTCCATAAACCTTGTAATCACAGTGATCCATGCACTTCTCATCAAAATGATCTCTCACCAGATATATCACAATGTTCCATCACTAGTCATCACCATACTCCCTCATCCCTGTAATCACAATGTTCCATGACCCCTGTCATCTCAATGCTACATCCACTTATCATCACAATGTTCCATGACACCTGACATCACAATGTTCCACAACCCCTGTCATCAAAATGCTCCATGACCCTTTTCAACCCAAAGCTCCACGACCAATGACATCACAATATTCTATAACCCCTCTCATCAAAATATTCCATTACACTATTCCTCAAATTGCTGCATGACAGTGTCATCAAAATGCTCCCTGCCCTTCTCATCACAATGCACCACACACTTGTCATCAAAAGGCTCCATGACCTTTGTCTTCACAAAGCTCCATGATCATTGATATCACTATGCTCAATGTCATTGTCATCACAATGCTCCATGAACCCTCTCATCACATTGCTTAATGACCTTGTCATCAGAAAGCTCCATGACACTTGTCATCACAATGCTCTATGCCGTTCTCATCACAATGCTCCATGCCTTTGTCTTTACATTCCTCCATGACCCATGTAACAGTGTTCCCTGGCCATGTCATCACAATGCTTCATGCCCACTCTCATCACAATAATCCATGAAATATTTCAGACCAATGTTCAGTGCTCTTCTCATCACAATGCTCCATTACCTCTGTCATAACAATGCTCCATGACGCCTGCCATCACAATTTTCCACGGACTTGTCATCACAAGGCTCCATGACCCTTGTCATCACAATGCTCCTAGACCCCTGTAATCACAATTCTCCATGCCCTTGTCATCACAAAGCTCCATGTCGTATGTCATCAGAATATTCCATGTCTTTCTCATCACAATTCTAAATGCCCGCTTCATCACAATGCTCTAAGACCCCTGTAATCACAATGCTTCATGTCCTTTTTCATCAGTATGCTCCATGAGACTTCTCATCACAAGGCTCCATGGTCTTCTCATCACAATGCTCCATGCCCTTGTCATCACACTGCCCCATGACCCCTGTCATCACAATGCTCCGTGACTCCATTCATCACAATGCTCCATGACCTTTGTCATCACAATGGTCCATTACCGAGTCATCAAAAGTCTCTGTGATATTTTTTACCAAAATGTTCCATGAAATTTTCATCACAGTGCTCCATGCCTTTGTCAGAACAATGCTCCATGACCCTTGTCATCACAATGTGCCACGTGCTTTTCATCACAACGATCCACAACCTTGTCATCGATATGCTCCATAAACATTATATTCCCAATGCTCCATGCACTTCTCATCAAAATGCTCTCTCACATGAGATATCATAATGTTCCATCACTAGTCATCACATTACTCCCTCACCCCTGTAATCACAATGTTCCATGACCCCTGTCATCACAATGCTACCTCCCCTTATCATCACAATATTCCATGACCCCTGGCATCACAATGTTCCACAACCCCTGTCATCAAAATGCTCCATGACCCTTTTCATCCCAAAGCTCCATGACCCCTGACATCACAATGTTCTATAACCCATGTCATCAAATTGTTCCATTACAATTTTCATCAAATTGCTGCATGACCCTGTCCTCAAACTCCTCCCTGCCCTTCTCATCACAATGCACCACGCCCTTGTCATCAAAATGCTCCATGACTTTTGTCATCACAAAGCTCCATGACCCTTGACATCACAATGCTCCATGTCATTGTCTTCACAATGCTCCATGAACCCTCTCATCACATTGCTCCATGCCCTTGTCATCACAAAGCTCCATGACACTTGTCATCACAGTGCTCAATGCCCTTCTCATCACAATGCTCCATGCCCTTGTCATTACAATCCTCCATGACCAATGTATCACAGCGTTCCGTGCTCTTGTCATCACAATGCTCCATGCCCACTCTCATGCCAATAATCCATGAAATATTTCACAACAATGCTTCCTGCCCTTCTCATCACAATGCTGCACTACACCTGTCATAACAATGTTTCATGACCCCTGCCATCACAATGTTCCACGGCCTTGTCATTCACAAGGCTCCATGACACTTGTCATCACAATGTTCCAAGAACACTAATCACAATGCTCCATGCCCTTGTCATCAGAAAGCCCCATGACGCATGTCATCAGAATGTTCCATGGACTTCTCATCACAATGCTCCATTCCCTTGTCATCACAATGCTCCAAGACCCTTGTTATCAAAATGCTCGATGCCCCTTTTCATCTCAAAGCTCCATGAATCCTATCATCACAATGCACCATGCCCATCATCATAATGCTTCAGGCTATTGTCATCACAATGAAATCAAAATGCTCCATGACCTCTGTCATCACAATGCTCCAAACCGTTGTGATCACAATATTCCATAACACGTATCATCACAACCCCCCATGATGCTCATAATCACAGTTATCCATGGTCTTCTCATCAATATGCTCCATAACCTTTGTCATCACAATGCTCAATACACTGGTCATCACAATGCTCCCTGACACTTGTCATCAGTATGCTCCTTGAACACTGTCATGACAAGGCTCCATGCCTTCTTCATCACAATGATCCATGCCCTTTTCATCACAGTGCTCCAAGACACCTGTAATCACAATGTTCCATGCACTTGTCATCACAGTGCTCCATGACGCATTCATCAGAATGCTCCATGTCCGTATCTTCACAATGCTCCATGCCCTTTTCATAACAATGCTCCAAGACCACTGTAATCACAATGCTCCATGCCCCTTTTCATCAGAATACTCAATGATAGTTTTCATCACAAGTCTCCATGGTCTTCTCATCACAATGCTCCAGGAACTTGTCATCACCATGCTCCATTTCCTTGTCATCACAATGTTCCATGACCCCTGTCATCAGAGTACTCCATGAACATTTTCAGCCCAATTCTCCATGACACTCTCATCACAATGCTCCATGACCAATATCATCACAATGCTCCATGACCACTGTCATCACAACACTCCATTACCCCTGACAACACAGTGAGCCGGGACTCTTGTCATCACAATGCTCCATGACCCCTGTCATCACAATACTCCATAAACATTTTCAGCCCAATCTTCCATGACACTTGTCATCACAATGATCAATGCCCTTTTCATCCCAATGCTCCATGACCCCGGTATTCACAATGCTTTGTGACGCATGTCATCACAGTGCTCCATGACACCTGTCATCACAATTCTCCATGCCTTTGTCAGCAAAATGCTACATGAACTTGTCATTACAATGTTCTATGAGCTTGTCATAACAATACTCCTTTACCATGGTCATCACAATCCTCCATGAACCTTGGTATCACATTGTTTCTTGCCCTTGCCATCACAATGCTCCATGCTTCTTGAAATCAACATGATCCATGACCTGTGTCATCACAATGCTCCAAACACTTGTGATCACCAAGTTCCATAACACTTGTCATCACAAAGCTCCATGATGCCTGTCATCACAATACTCCATTCACTTTTCATCACAATGCTCCATGACCTTTGTCATCACAATTCTCAATACACTTGTCATCACAATGCTCCCTGACACTTGTCTTCAGAATGCTCCATGAACCCTCTCACGAAAAGGCTCCATGCCTTTTTCCTCACAATGCCCCATGCAGTTTTCATCACAATGATCCATGCCATTGTCATCAAAATACTCCACAAGCTTGTCATCAAAATGTTCCATGACCCTTGTCATCACAATTCTCCATGCACTTGTCAGCACAATGCTCCCTGACCCTTGTCATCACAATGCTCCAAGCCATTGTCCTCACACTTTTCCATTACCTTTGTCATCAGAATCCTCCATGACACTTGCATCACAATGCTCCATGCCATTGTCACCACAATGGGCCATTACATATGTCATCACAATGCTCCCTGACGCCTGTCTTCACAATACTGTATGACCTGGTCTTCACAATGCTCCATGCCCTTGATATCACAAAGCTCCATGACCCCTGTCATCACAATGCTCCGTGACTCCAGTCATCACAATGCTTCATGACCTTTGTCATCACAATGGTCCATGCCCTCATCATCAACAGTCTCTGTGACATTTTTAACCACAATGCTCCATGAACTTTTCATCACAATGCTCTTTGACCCTTGTCATCACAATACTCTATGCCTTTCTCAGCACAATGCTCCATGACCGTTGTCATTACAATGCTCCATTCGCTTCACAGCACAATGCTCCTTGACACATGTCATCACAATTTGCCATGCGCTTGTCATCACAGTGCTCCACAATCTTGTCATCACAATGCTCCATAAACCTTGTCATCACAATGCTACATGCACTTATCATCACAATATTCGATGACCCCTGACATCACAATGTTCCATAACCCCTGTCACCAAAATGCTCCATGACCCTTTTCATCAAAATGTTCCATGTCCCCTGACATCACAATGCTCCATGACCCCTGTCATCACAATGCTCCATGCTCCTTGAAATCACAATGATCCATGACCTCTGTCTTCACAATGCTCCAAACCCATGTGATCACAATGTTCCATAACCCTTGTCATCACAACGCTCCATGATGCCTGTCATCACAATACTCCATGCTCTTGTCGTCACAATGTTCCATGATATTTGTCATCACAATTCTCAATACACTTGTCATCACAATGCTCTCTGACATTGTCGTCAGAATGCTCCTTGAACCCTGTCATGAAAAGGCTCCATGCATTTTTCATCACAATGCTCCATGCCCTTTTCATCACAATGCTCCATGCCATTGTCTTCACAATACTCCACAAGCTTGTCATCTGAATGCTCCATGACACTTGTCATCACAATGCTCCATGAGCACTGTCATCACAATGCTCCATACCACGTGTCATTACAGTGCTCCATGACGCTGGCCTTTCACAATTATCCGTGGTCTTCTCATCACAATGCTCCACACGCTTGTCATCAAAATGCTCCATGACTCTTGTCATCACAATGTTCCATGGCCACTGTCATCACAATTATCCACACCCCTTGTCATTATAGCGCTCCATGACCCTCATCCTCAAAATTATCCATGGTCTTCTCATCAGAAAGCTCCACGGTCTTGCCATCACAATGCTCCATGCCCTGGTCGTCACAATGCTCCATGTTCCCTGTCATCACAATTCTCCACGTTCTTGGCAACACTATGTTCCATGACACTTCCCATCACAGTGTTAAATGCTTTGTCATCACAATACTCCACAAGCTTGTCATCACAATACTCCATGACCCTTGTCACCACAATGATCCATGACCCCTGTCATCACAATGCTCCATGAGACGTATCATCACAATGCTCCATGCCCCTTGTCATTACAGTGCTCCATGATGCTCGTCACCAGAATTATCCATGGTCTTCTCATCACAGTGCTCCACGGTCTTGGCATCACAATGCTCCATGCCCTGGTCATCACAATTCTCCACGTCCTTGTCATCACAATGCTCCATGACAGTTCTCATCAAAATGTTACATGCTCTTGTCATCACAATTCTCCATGCACGTGTCATCGCAATGCCCCCTGTCCCCTGTCATAGCAAGCCGCATGCCTTTGTCATCACAATGCTTCACGATATTTTCATCAAAATTCTCAATGGCCATTGTCATCACAATGCACCATGCCCTTGTCATCACAATGCTCCATGACCCTTGTCATCACAATGCTCCAAGCCTTTGTCATCACAATGCTCCATTACCTTTGGCATCACAATCCTCCATAACACTTGGCATCACAATGCTCCATGCCATTGTCATCACAATGGTACATGAAATATGCCATCACAATGCTCCCTGACACCAGTCTTCACCATACTCCATGACCTTGTCATCACAATGCTCCATGCCCTTGTCATCACAATGTGCCATGCCCACTGTCAACACAATTATCCATGAAATTTGTCAGACCAATGCTCCATGCCCCTGTCATCACAATGCTACATGACCCCAGTCATCACAATGCTCCGTGTGTCCCGTCATCACAAGGCTTCATGACCTGTGTCATCACAATGGTCAATGCCCTCATCATCACAATGCTCTGTGAAATTTGTCACCACAATACTCCATGACCTTTTCATCACAGTGCAGATACGTCCATGAGTGCAAGTGCCCTATGCTCTGTAGCTCATCTTTTAGATGTTTTAGCAAACACAATACACTTCTCCATAGTGGCCGTTGGCAAATTACAATTCCACTATCAGCCTCACAGGGCTCCCTTTTCTCCTCGCCCTGTCCTGCATTTCTGGTGTTTACACTTTATGTGGATGGCCCTTCTGACTGATGTGAAGTGATACATTTTGTAGTATTGATTTCCAGTGCCCACCTGTTTGGTTGGATAAAAAGTGTGTATGGCCTTTACTTGAATATATTCGGAAAAAATTGCATACGCCCTTTTGGGCCAACTGCATCATTGGCGATGTTCAGCCCCTTTTCTTGTGTTTTAATGGGGAGTCCTTTCTACATCTTCAAATCTGTTTCCTGCCACTCTCCCTTGCTTACAACTCCTTTTCTGTGACTTACCTCAAGACATTTTTCGACGATAGATATTTTCAACTCTGCAGTTTCATGAATTTTAGTGCCCCTGAGTTCCATTATTCAACTTGTGTTTTTGGAAACTGGACACAAAACAGCGGGATTTCCTCTAGCCCTATTCTGTTTCCGTGGGCAATTCTAGCCTTTGATGAATTTGTCTTCCAGATTGGAAATTAGAGTGGCATGTTCCTGTCCGAACAACTAAGACTTGTCTCTAAATTTTTCTCATCCTTCCGCTTCATCCTCTGGACAAATTCCAAACTGTGTGCAACAGGATGTTGACGGTGCTGATATCCCCAAGTGAGGAGATTGTTAGGAAAGATGCTGGAGGGGTGAACCCGAGCACCAGACAATGAGGAGATGAGGTGCCTTTTCCAAACTCTTTCCGAACAAATGGTGTACCATCCTCTAGGTGTGACAGGCATGTTTTAGCTGTAGGAAGGGTCCAGTGCATGGAAGGAGAACACCAAGGATTTTTCCAAATCAGTGCCTCCCCGTTCCCCAAACTGGGGAATTTTTAAGCTACGGCTACACGTATGTCCATTAAGGGCCTTGGGAAATAGGCAGAGCCCAAACTTTAGATGATTGAAATCTTCAGGGTCAGAAGCGTTCACCATCGGCCTTGCTTAGGTTACATTTTATCTGTCTTTGATAGACGATGTCAATAAAAATATCTATTCTTTTCAAATTATTTCCCCTTATAGGTTATTGCAAAATATTCAGTGTAGTTCCCTGTGCTATACAGTAGTTCCTTGTTGATGATCTACTTTATACATAGCAGTGTGTATGTGTTAATCCCACACTGTTAATTTATCCCTTCTCCTACCTTTCCCCTTTGGTAATAATAAATTATAAGATTTTATACTTCTCAGAAATGGGGGAGCTGAAAGAGAGGTATCGTTTTCAATGGAAAAGCGTTCAAAACAAGATTGAAGCTTCAGCCATGATTATTCGATGTACATCCATGGAAATAAATCACTTCATTTCTCTAATGTTGACCTGACAAATAAGACAGATGTCTTCACTGAACTTGCTTATAGTAAAGTGATGGAAATATCAAATGTAAGTCTTAGAAACATCTTATTTTACCCGAGCATTATACACTGCTCTATGTTAACTACAGTTTGGCTCACACATCTGTTCATTGAAGTTACAATGTTCTCAATTTCTGTTACTGATCCTCCAGAGTGGACCCCAACAGAAGTCCCCGTGCCCAGTGTCATTGGAGCCAACAGATCAAGACTGAGTTTGGTTCAGAAGCAAAGGAAACATTATTTTGAAAACAGAATGGAGAGGTGAGAGCGTGCACTCCCCCACGGGCTGTGGGCTGGGATGCTGTGTAGGGATCCCGGCAGCGTCAGTGGGAGGGAGGGGATGGAGCTCTCGAGGGCTGGGTTGGCTGCAGCTCAGGCTCTATGCTGTGGAGTCTGCATGGGACCCCGCTAGCTGAGGTGTGGACCCAGCCATTCTGCACTATGAAATCGGGTCTGAAGTGCCGGGTGTGGGACCTCTGCATGCGGAACCCTTGGAGCACGTGAAATTAGACAAAGCACAAAGGAAAAACAGGTAAGACTTTATTTTATTGCCCAGATTATCTTTTTATCTCCCAGGAATTTTTAATGAACGTTGCCAGAGACGAACTCCTCCTCTGCTTTTTGTTCCGTTCCTCATTCTTCGGGTGTTGAGGTTGCAGACCCCTCTTTTGTAACTGCTTCATGCTGTGGTGGGAGCCCTGATACTTCGGGGGAGGGGCAAAACTTCTCCCCACCAGCCTCCAGGTGAGGTTGATTGTCCCAAGGCCTCCTGCCTCACTTCTCGTACGCCTGAGCACCAGCATTGGAAGTGTTATAGATTCTAATGACCTTTAAGTGTCCAGGAGAGAGATGTGCAGAGATGCTGAGGTGGCAGGTTTCACCCCACCCCACATTTGTTCGGTGACCTTAGGCTGACGGTTTTTGCTAGCCTAGATGCTCTGACCAGTAGTCTGCGCTTTCTTTAATTAGGTCCCTGAATTAATGTACAAACAGCACCATGTGTCAGAACCCTGCCCGCACAACTCCCAGACAGTCCAGGGTCAGTGGTGATCCAGGACCATGACGTCCACTGAGTCAACGGCCTTTAGAAGTAGCCAGCAGTCCAGGCGGTCATATTGGCCACCATCACCGTGGTGTCTGTAGGGTTTTCTCTGGTGAAAGTGTGATATACGTTTCCCCTGCCAAGCTTATTAGCTCCCCTCTGGGTGCAGTAAGTCCTGCAAGCAGTAGTCTGCTCTTTCGGGGCACAGTCTTGTTGTTTTCTGAGAGAAACTCCAGGTCAAGTGATGGTCACACGAGTCATCTTGGGGGCCCGTTGCCCCCATTTGTCTCTCTGGATGTTGGAGTTGGAGGGCCTCCTCACTCGAGGTCAGGGTGTCCACAGAGCGACCCCTGCAACTTCAGGGCATGATGGGTGGTTAGGATCACGACGTGGGGTCCTTTTCCCTTAGGAGGGAGCTGGCCTTGTGGGCTGCTGATTTCTAGCTTTTTAAATACCCCAGTATCCTGGCCTGATGAGTCGGTGGGCAAAGCCCTTGGTGACCATAGTTTATCATACCTGAAGGGCATTCTTGTGTTGCTCCATTTCAAGTGGTCCCAGTTTTTGCACTAAGGCTCCAAGGGCAATTAACCTTTGACCGGGTATGTAAAGGTCAAAGGGTTTAGCTAAATTAGCGAGTTCCTGGGCAAGGGTCTGAATTGACTGCTCTTTCCATTCTTGAAAGGCTGCTTCTGGATTCTATACAAAAGGATCATCATCTTTTCATGTCAGTGTTTCATGTAGAGGCCCAGCTATTAGACTGTAGTTAGGGATCCAGATGCAGAAAACCTTGTCCTCGCCAGGAACCCCTAAGCTGTCTTCTAGTTTTAGAAGAGGTAAGGCTGCAAATGGCTTCTTCCCTATCCTGGGATGCGTTTATCTGAATATCTGTGAGAATGAAGCCCAGGCATGTCACCTGAGCCTGGGATATTTGAGCCTTTTTCTTGGACACCTTCTATCCTTTCTTGGCTAGGTAGTTCAGAGGCGTCTTTAGTAGGCCTGGCGATCAGAATGTCATCTGCATATTGAAGGAGGGTTCCCTTTTACAGAGGTAGAACTTTTAGGTCTTTAGAGGACATTTCCCCAATGATGGTGTGGGGATTTTTGAACCATTGTTGCAGGACAGCCCAGCATTATTGCTTGTGTTGCATGTTGTGTCCTGCCACTCACAAGCCAAAAATTCTTGTGAATCTGAGATGAATGGAATACAGAAGAAGGCATCATTGAAGTGCAATATGGAATGCCATAGCCTGGTGGAGGGTAGAATGAGCAGCAGGGT
The DNA here is from genome assembly GCF_964341445.2 of Mesoplodon mirus. NCBI lineage: Eukaryota > Metazoa > Chordata > Mammalia > Artiodactyla > Ziphiidae > Mesoplodon > Mesoplodon mirus. Next base: position 1,686,221 of record NW_028295746.1, on the reverse strand, counting down.
GTAGGAAATAGGAGCTACTGGATGTATATCCTCGGTGGCTTCACTGACTGTCCTGATATCCTTTACCAGGTCTCCAGCAGCCCATGGGGCTCTCGTGGTCAGGCCAATCCCAGGATATGGAGCTCAGCTGGGCTGCATCCCGCACCCCACAGCCCACGGGGCTCTCGTGGTCAAGTCCTTCCCAGGGTATGGAGCTCACCTGTGCAGCTACCCAGCAGCCAATGGGGCTCTCATAGTCAGGCCCTTCCCAGGATATGGAACTCCCCTGGGCAGGTACCCCAGCAGGGCTGGACACACAGGAACTGTGCACATAGCCCACCTTGCAGAGAACCCCCAGCTCACCTGTCGCTCACAGCTGACACAGAACACCTCAGAGCAGGACTTGAACTAACAAACAGCAGCTCTGACAGGTCTGTGACCCTGGCTATCACTCTGTGCAGCCTCTCTCTGCCTGGTCTTCCAGACACTTCCACTGCAGCCAGGGCACCAGGCCTCTGTCTCCACCCACCATCACTCCTCTCCCTGACTCCTGGGTTCCTCTCATTAGGATACAGTCTTCTTGAAGTTGTTTTCCACTCATGGACCAGATAAAATGATAAGAAAACAAGCCGCAGCTGCAGCCCCTTGTCTAGCCTGACTCTCAAGATCCCACACCTCTTCCTTGGGCCTGGCCCGTTTAACAAGTTTCATTTTCTGCTACTGTGAGCCCCTGAGGGTTGAGGATTGGCTGATTTGGGCAGCCTGACACTGCCTGCCAGCCCTCCCCAGGTGTGCCTGTGTTGAGGTCAATATAAACACCTCTCCAGTCAGCAAGAGCCCCTGTAGCTGTGCCTGATGCCATATTCTCTGCCCCGTCAGCAGTGTCGGGGCTGGGGTGGTGGTACGGAGGGAGAGGCCTTGGCTTTGTGGGTGGCCCAGTGTGAATGGGGCTCTGCTGGACTTTCTGCAGGAGTTGCCAGGCTGCCACCTGCTAAAGAAGAGGATGTGTCATCCATACCTGCCGCTTGAATTTCTCCCCAGGCAGAGGTGAGGAAGTAAAAAAGCAGTGGGGGCCATGGCAGGAGGGGTATCTCAGGCAGGGAAATGGAAAGATTCCAGAAGAGCATCTGGGGCCAGGACCATCCTGACTGGCCTGCAGGCACCAAGTCGGCCTGCGTGCTGTCGCTGGTGTGGCTCCACAGCCCTTCCTCTAGGCTTGCAAGTGCTTGTACATATTCAGGTGTTTTACCTGGATAGGGTGGGAAGAGTTCAGCTGCAGCAGGACTGGGGCTCAGCTCACATTTACTCACAGACGCCTCGACACAGTCCCCCAGCTTTGCAATGAGGATGCTCTTTGTGGGGGGAGTGCTGCTGAGTGCTTTGGAGACGATTTCCCACCTCTGAACAACTTAAGAATTTTTACCACTGGAGCAAGTGCCCTGATACGATTTTCCTCTGTATAACTGGTGGGTTCTGTTTTATTTTTTTTTCTTTATTTTCTTTTTGGTTCAAGGTAGATTTTATTTATTCCTCTTTTTTTTTAATTTGGAGATATAAACATGGAAATAATGCATTAATATAAAGACATCTATGTGAAGGGAAAAACTTTTTTTCTGTTTTATTTGATTAAATGTTATTTATTTATTTTTAATTTTTTAAAATTTATTTATTTCTTTTATACAGCAGGTTCTTACTGGATATCTATTTTATACATATAAGTGTGCACATGTGAATCCTAGTCTCCCAATTCATCCCACAACCACCCTCACATGGTGTTCCCCCCTTGGTGTCCATATGTTTGTTCTCTACAACTGTGTCTCTATCTCTGCCCTGCAAACTGGTTCATCTGTACCATTTTTCTAGGTTCCACATATATGCATTAATATACAATATTTGTTTTTATCTTTCTGACTTACTTCACTCTGTATGACAGTCTCTAGATCCATCAAGGTCTCTACAAATGACCCAATTTCATTCCTATGTATGGCTGAGTAATATTCCATTGTATATATGTGCCAGATCTTCTTTATCCATTCATCTGTTGATGGACACTTAGGTTGCTTCCATGTCCTGGCTATTGCAAATAGAGCTGCAATGAACATTTTTGTACATAACTCTTTTTGAATTATGGTTTTCACAAGGCAAATGTCCAGTAGTTGGATTGTTGTGTCGTATGGTACTTCTATTGTTAGTTATTTAAAGGAACCTCTGTACTGTTCTCCCTAGTGCCCATATCAGTTTACATTCCCACCCACAGTGCAAGTGTGTGCCCTTTTCTCCAATAAAGGCCTCTCCAGCATTTATTGTTTTGTAGATTTTTTTGATGATTGCCACTCTGACTGCTGTGAGGTGATACCTCACGGTAGTTTTGATTTGCATTTCTCTAATGATTAGTGATGTTCAGCATCCTTTCATGTGTTTCTTGGTAATCTGTATATCTTCTTTGGAGAAATGTCTATTTAGGTCTTCTGCCTGTTTTTGGATTGGGTTGTTTGTTTTTGTGATATTGAGCTACATGCGGTGCTTGTAAAGTTAGGAGATTAATCCTTTGACAATTGATTCATTTGAAAATATTTTCTCCCATTCTGAGGGTTGTTTTTGCATCTTGTTTATGTTTTCCTGTACTGTGTAAAAGCTTTTAAGTTTCATTAGGTCCCATTTGTTGATTTCTGTTTTTATTTCCATTTCTCTAAGTGGTGGGTCAAAAAGGATCTTGCTGTGATTTATGTCATAGACTGTTCTGCTTATGGTTTCCTCTAAGTGTTTTATAGTGTCTGGTCTTATATTTAGATCTCTAATCAATTTAGAGTTTATTTTTGTGTATGGTGTTATGGAGTGTTCTAATTTCATTCCTTTATGTGTAGGGGTCCAGTTTTCCCAGCACCAATTACTGAAGAGACTGTCTTTTCTCCATTGTATATCCTTAGCTCCTTTGTCATAGATGAGATAGCCATAGGTATGTAGGTTTATCTCTGGGCTTTCTGTCCTGTTCCATTGATCTGTGTTTATGCCAATCTACATACTCTTGATTCCATTATGGAGACATATAAATACATATGTTTCAAGGTTATTACCAGTCAGATATATTCCTCTTCAGTGAATAGGGTGTTTTGTGTCCAGTTCATTGAGAAAGGAGTAGGTCTTGTCTATTACATATTTGGTATAAGGAATGCGATCTGTGCTAATTTCAAACTCTGCTTTTACACATCACCCCACGTCACCTTTCCCCTTAAGGAGGCATAAGTGTGTTTTCTAAATGTGTAACTCTGTTCTCTTTTGAAATTCAGTTCATGTGTAGCCATGTTTACATTCCCTCTATAAGTGATATATTACAATAAGTTTCTTTTACTTTGTGGCTCATTTCCCTTAGCATCATCATACCTAAAGCCACTCATTATGCTGCTATTGGCCTTATGACATTGATTTTATGTCTGAGTGACATTCCATTGTATATAAGTACCACAACATCTATATCTATTTTTTTTTCCTTTCCTGGGATATTTAAAGTGTACTGAAGTCGAGGTTCTTGTAAACAGAGCAGCCCTAAAGTTTCGGCTGGCTGTGTGTTATGGATTTTTATTTTTCCCAAAATACACGCCCATGAGTGGAAGTGTGCTATGCTCTGTAGCTCTGTTTTAGAAAACAACATACAGTTCTCCAGAGAGGCTGTTGGCAATTTACATCCTGTCCATCGGCGTAACCAGGCTCCCTTTTCTCCATGGCCTGTCCTGCATTTGTGGTTTTTACACTATTTGTGGATGGCCCTTTTGACTGGAGGTAAGGGACACTTCTCTGTAGTGTGGATTTGCAATGCCTGATGGCTTGCTTGGCCAAAAAGGGCATATGCATTTTTTCCCGAATATATTCAAGAAAATACACATAGTCCCTTTTCAGCCAAGGGCAACATTGTCGAAATTCTGTCGCTTTTCATGTGCTTTAAAGACGACTCCAATCTACATCTTGAAATCTGTTTCCTTCAATTCTGCCTTGCATTCAAATCCTCTTCACTGCCTTTCCTCAATATATTTCTGGATGATAGTTGTCCTTTATAACTCTGCAAGTTTGTGAATTGCTGTGCCCCTGAATTCCATGTTACAACTCGCCTATTTGTGAGCTGGCTGCAATACCGCAGGATGGCTTTAGTCCCTAGTCTGGTTCCAGGGCTTCAGGCTGAGCCTTTGGTTAATTCTTCTTCCTGGTGGGAAACTAGAGTGACATGTGCCCATCCAAACACCTACAGCTAATCTCTCATTTATTCTCCCTCTTCCTGTTCATCCTCTGCACAATTTGCAAACTGTGCATATCAGGAGGGAAAGGCGCTGACACTCTAAGTGGGGAGATTTTGAGTAATGCAGATGGAATGGCGAAGCCGAGCACGACAAAAGGAAAAATGAGGTACCTTTTAGAAAACTTTCCCAATTACACAGTGTTCCATCCACTGGGTTTCCCATGCATGTTTTAACTGTAGGAAGATTCCCTTAAACCTGGAGAGTTGGGACCACTAGAATGGGTAGCACACAGTATTGCTCTAAGTGGTGTTCTTTTGCTCACACAACCTCAGCAATCTTGTCAGCCCCAAGTGTCCAGTCTTATGTCTCATCCAGCTGTGGGTGTAAAGGTGGTCAATCCAGGTTGCATCACAGGTCATGAACGAAATTTTTAAGACTTTCTCACTGTTTCGCTGTTTTTGCATTTTGCTTTTGAAATTTATTTTTATAAGTGGGTTTAACTGAATTTCAGTGCTCTGTTCATGCTGTTATACACACACATGATTCCTTTATGGAGACATGAGAATACATATGTATTAAAATACTGAGAGTCAGACATATTCCTTGCAATGAATAGGGGGTGTTGAGTCCAGTTCATTGTGGTGGGATTAGGTGTTGTCTATTACATACTTGGTTTATGTAACGGTATCTGTGCTAATTTAAAACTGTGATTTTATGCATCACACCACCTCGCCTTTCCCATTAAGCAGGCAGAAGCTTGTTTTCTAAATTTGTGACTCCGTTGTGTTTGTAAATCAGTTCATGTGTAGCCATGTGTACATTCCCGCTATGAGTGATAACTTATGATAATATTCGTTACTCTGGTATCTTTCCTAATTCAGTTCATGTGAAGCCATGTTTACACGAACTTCATAAGTGATATCTTATGATAAGTTTCTTTTTCTGTGTGACTTATTTCACTTAGAATCATCGTACCTGGATCCACTCATTTGGCTGCTACTGGCCTTATGAAATTGATTTCATGGCTGAGGGATATACCATCGTTCGTAAGTACCACAATTTCTTGAACCATTTTTGTCTTTCCTGGGATATTTAAGGTATACCCAAGTTGAGGTTCTTGTAAGCAGTGAAGCCCTAAATTTTGTGGTGGCTCTGTCTTATTGATTTTCAGTTTTCCCAAGGTATATTTCCTAGACTGGAAGTGCCCTTGACTCTGTAGCTTTGTTGTTTACTTGTTTTAGGGAACACAATGCACTCCTCCAGAGAGGCAGTTCGCAATTTAAATCCCGCCCATCAGCATAACAAGGCTCACTGTTTTCCAGGGCCTGTCTTGCCTTTCTGGTTTTTACACATTTTGCAGATGTCCCTTTTGACCAGTGGGAAGTGATACTTCTTTGTACTGCAGATTTGCATTGCCCGCTTGCTTGCTTGGCCAAAAAGGGTGTATGCGTGTTCTCCTGCATATATTCAGGAGAAAACATATACGCCCTTTTTGGGCAAGTGCATCATTGTCGAAGTTGTGCCCCTCTTCCTGTGATTTAAAGGCGATTCCAACATACCTCTTGAAATCTGTTTCCTGCTATACTGCCTCGCTTTCAAGTCTACCTCGCTTTCAAGTCCGCCTCATTGCCTTCCCTCAGCAGATTTTTGGGCGATAGTTGTCCTTTATTACTCTGCCAGTTTCTGAATTGCTGTGCCCCTGAGCTCCCTTTTTAATTCCTTTTTTTGTGAGCAGACCGCAAGTCCAAAATTTTGGTTCAGGACCTATACTGGTTCCCGGCACGTGGCTGAGACTTTGGTTAATTCTTCTTCCTGCCGGGCAATTAATGTGACATGTACCCGTCCAAATGCCTAACATCTACTCTCTCATTTGTTCTCCCTCTTCCCTTTCATCTTTGCCAAATTGGCAACAGTGCGAACCTGGAGGTTAAAGGGACTGTCTCTCCAAGTTGGCAGATTGATAGTAAAGTAGTTGGAAAGTCAAACTGGAGCACCAGGAGAGGGATTATTAGTTGAGTTTTAGAAACCTTTCTTATTCACAGTGTGTCCATTCTCTAGGTTTCCCGTACATGTTATAGCTGTAGTAATATTCCCTTCAACCTGGACAGTTGGGACCAATGGAATGGGTGCCACACATTATTGCTTTAAGGGGTCTGCATTTGCTCACCCAATCTCACCAATACTCTCAGTCCCAAGTGTCCAGCCTTATGCCACATCCATCTGTCATTGTAGATAGGGTCATTCCATGTTTCATCAGAGACCCAGAAAGAATTGTAAAGAATGTCCCTGTTTTATTGTTTTGTGTTTGAAATTCCATTTTAGAGTGGGTTTGAGCTTATTCTCACTGCTATGTTTATGCCAGTCTAGACAAACTTGATTCCCTTTTGGAAACATATCAATACATAGGTTTTAACATTCTTACTAGTCAGATATATTCCTCTGCGGGGAATATGCGGGGTTGAGTCCCTTTCCCTTAAGAAGGTGTAGGTAATATCTATTCTGTATTTGGTTTTTAGAATGGTAGCTGTACTAATATCAAACTCTGGTTTTATGCATTAACCACCTCTCCTTCCCCTTTAAGCGGGCATACGATTGTTTCCTAAATGTGAGAATCTCTTACATTCCTAACTCAGTTCCTGTGTAGCCATGTTTACAGGACCTACATAAGTGATATCTTATGATAAGATTCTTTTTCTGTGTGACTTATTTCACTTAGAATCATCGTACCTGAATCCACTCATTTTGCTGCTACAGGCCTTATGACATTGATTTCATGGCTGAGGGATAATCCATCGTACGTAAGTACCACAATTTTTTGATCCATTTTTATCTTTCCTGGGATATTTAAAGTGTACCAAAGTTGACGTTTTTGTAAGCAGTGCAGCCCTAAATTTTGGGGAGGCTCTGTCTTTTTGATTTTCAGTATTCGCAAGGTATATTCCCTAGACTGGAAGTGCCCTTGGCTCTGTAGCTCTATTGTTTACTTGTTTTAGGGAACACAGTGCACTCCTCCAGAGAGGCAGTTGTCAATTTACATCCTGCCCATCAGCATAAAAAGGCTCCCTGTTCTCAAGGGCCTGTCTTGCCTTTCTGGTTTTTACACATTTTGAGGATGTCCCTTTTGACCAGTGGGAAGTGATACATCTTTGTAGTGCAGATTTGCATTGCCCGCTTGCTTGCTTGTCCAAAAAGGGTGTATGCGTTTTCTCCTGAATATATTCAAGAGGAAACGCATAAGCCCTCTTTGGCCAAGTGCATCATTGTCGATTTTGTGCCCCTCTTCCTGTGCTTTACAGGCGATTCCAATGTACCTCTTGAAATCTGTTTCCTGCTATTCTGCCTCGCTTTCAAGTCCACCTCGTTGCCTTCCCTCAACAGATTTTTGAATGATAGTTTTCCTTTATTACTCTGCTGGTTTGTGAATTGCTGTGCCCTTGAGCTCCATTTATCAACTCGTTTTTTGTGAGTTGAATGCAAGTCCAAAAGACTGCTTCACGACCTATACTGGTTTACTGTGCTTGGCTGAGTCTTTGGTTAATTCTCCTTCCTGACATGAAATTAGAGTGACATGTGACCGTCCAAAAGCCTAACAGCTAATCTCTCCGTGATTCTCCCTCTTCTCTTTCATCCTCTGCCAAATTGGCAACCTGGGCAAACTAGGAGGTTAAAGGGGCTGTTTCTCCAAGTTGGGAGACTGATAGTAAAGCAGTTGGAAAGTCAAACCATAGCACCAGCAGAGGGACTATTAGTTGAGTTTTAGAAACCTTTCGTATTCACAGAGTGTACTTTCTCTAGGTTTCCCATACATGTTATATCTGTAGTAATATTCCCTTTAACCTGGAGAGTTGGGACCCATGGAATGGGTGCCACATATTATTGCTTTAAGGGGTCTGCATTTGCTCACCCAATCTCACCAATCCTCTCAGTCCGAAGTGTCCAGCCTTATGCCACATCCAGCTGTCGATGTAGATAGGGTCATTCCAGGTTTCGTCAAAGACCCTGAAGTAATTGTAAAGAATTTCCTCTTTTTTTTGTGTGTTTGAAATTCCTTTTTATAGTGGGTGTGTGCTGGTTCTCACTGCCTTGTTTATGCCAGCCTAGAAACACTTGATTGCCTCATGGAGACATATCAATAAATAGGTTATAAGATTCTTACTAGTCAGATATATACCTCTGCGGGAAATATGGGGGTTTGAGTGCCTTTCACTGAGGTAGGTGTAGGTCTTGCCTATTCCATATCTGATTTTTGGAAAGGTACATGTACTAATATCAAACTCTGGGTTTATGCATCACCCCACCTCTCCTTCCCCCTTAAGCAGGCATAAGAGTGTTTTCTAAATGTGAGACTCTGTTCTCTTTCCTAACTCAGTTCATGTGTAGCCATGTTTACAGGACCTTCATACGTGATATCTTATGATAAGTTTCTTTTTCTCTGTGACTTATTTCACTTAGAATCATCGTACCTGAATCCACTCATTTTGCTGCTACTGGTCTTATGACATTGATTTCATGGCTGAGGGATATTCCATCGTACATATGTACCCCAATTTCTTGAACCATTTTTATCTTTCCTGGGATATTTAAGATGTACACAAGTTGAGGTTCTTGTAAGCAGTGCAGCCCTAAATTTGGGGGTGGCTCTGTCTTATTGATTTTCAGTTTTCCCAAGGTATATTCACTAGGCTGGATGTGCCCTTGGCTCTGTAGCTCTGTTGTTTACTTTTTTGGGGGAACACAGTGCACTCCTCCAGCGAGGCAGTTGTCAATTTACGTCCCGCCCATCAGCATAACAAGGCTCCCAGTTCTCCAGGGGCTTTCTTGCCTTTCTGCTTTTTACACATTTTGCAGATATCCCTTTTGACTGGTTGGAGGTGATAATTCTTTGTAGTGCAGATTTGCATTGTCCGCTTGCTGGATGGCCAAAAATGGTGTATTCGTTTTCTCCTGAATATATACAGGAGAAAAAGAATACGCCCTTTTTGGGCAAGTGCATCATTGTCGAAGTTGTGCCCCTCTTCCTGTGATTTAAAGGCGATTCCAAAATACCTCTTGAAATCTGTTTCCTGCTATTCTGCCTCGCTTTCAAGTCCACCTCGTTGCCTTCCATTAAACAGATATTTGGACGATAGTTGTCCTATATTTCTCTTCCACTTTGTGAATTGCTGTTCCCCTGAGCTCCATTTTTCTACTCGTTTTTTGTGAGTTGAATGCAAGTCCAAACTTTGGTTCAGGACCTATACTGGTGTACGGTGGGTGGCTGAGACTTTGGTTAATTCTTCTTCTGGCCGGGAAATTAGAGGGACATGTTCCCGTCCAAATGCCTAACAGCTACTCTCTCATTGGTTCTCCCTCTTCCCTTTCATCCTCTGCCAATTGGCAACCTGTGAGAACCAGGCGGTTAAAGGGGCTGTCTCTCCAAGTTGGGAGATTGATAGGAAAGCAGTTGGAAAGTCAAACCGGACCGCCAGGAGAGGGACTATTAGTTGAATTTTAGAGACCTTTCGTATTCACAGTGTGTCCATTCTCTAGGTTTCCCGTACATGTTACAGCTGTAGTAATATTCCCTTCAACCTGGAGAGTTGGGACCCATGGAATGGGTGCCACTCATTATTGCTTTAAAGGGTCTGCATTTGCTCACCCAATCTCACCAATCCTCTCAGTCCCAAGTATCCAGCCTTATGCCTCATCCAGCTGTCATTGTACATAGGGTCATTTCAGGTTTCATCAGAGACCCTGAATGAATTGTAAGAAATTTCGCTGTTTTTTTTGTTTTGTATTTGAAATTCATTTTTATACTGGGTTTGAGCTGATTCTCACTGTCATGTTTATGCCTGTCTAGACACATGATTCCCTTATGGAGACATATCAATACATAAGTTTTAAGATTCATACTAGTAAGATATATTACTCTGTGGTGAATATGGGGTGTTGAGTCCCTTTCACTGAGGAAGGTGTAGGTCTTGTCTATTTCGTATTTGGTTTTTAGAAAGGTACCTGTACTAATATCAAACTCTGATTTTATGCATCACCCCACCTCTCCTTCCCCCTTAAGCAGGCATAAGCGTGTTTTTTAAATGTGAGTCTCTCTTCTCTTTCCTAACTCAGTTCATGTGTAGCCATGTTTACAGGATCTTCATAAGTGATATCTTATGATAAGTTTCTTTTTCTGTGTGACCTATTTCACTTAGAATTATCGTACCTAAATCCACTCATTTTGCTGCTACTGGCCTTATGACATTGATTTCATGGCTGAGGGATATTCCATCGTACGTAAGTACCACAACACTCCATGACACCTGACAACACAATGATCCGGGACTCTTGTCATCACAATGCTCCATTCCCTAGTCATCACAATGCTCCATGACACCTGTCATCACAATAATCCATGAACATTTTCAGCCCAATGCTTCACGACCTACTCATCACAATGCTCCATGGCCAATATCACAAAGCTCCATGACCAATCTCATCACAACACTCCATGACTCCTGACAACACAATGATCTGGGACTCTTGTCATCACAATGCTCCATTCCCTAGTCATCACAATGCTCCATGAACCCTGTCATCACAACACACCATGGACATTTTCAGCCCAGTGCTCCATGACCCCTGTATTCACAAAGATCCGTGACAGTTGTCATAACAGTGCTCCATGACACCTGGCATCAAAATTCTCCATGCCTTTGTCAGCAAAATGCTACATGACCTTTTCATTACAATGCTCTCTGCGCTTGTCTTCACAATACTCCATTTCCACTGTCATCACAATCCTCCATGAACTTTGGGATCACATTGCTTCATGCCCTTTTCATCACAATGCTCCATGGTCCTTGAAATCAAAATGATCCATGACCTCTGTCATCACAATGCTCCAAACCCTTGTGATCACTTTGTTCCATAACACTTGTCATCACAACGCTCGATGATGCCTGTACATCACAATACTCCATGCACTTTTCATCACAAAGCTCCATGACCTTTGTCATCACAATGCTCAATACACTTGTCATCAAAATGCTCCCTGACACTTGTTGTCTGTATGCTCCTTGAACCCTGTCATGACAAGGCTCCATGCCTTTTTCATCACAATGATCCTTGTCCTTTACATCACAATGCTCCAAGACCCATATAATCTCAATGCTCCATGCCTTTGTCAAGACAAAGCTCAATGACACATGCCATCAGAATCCCCCGTGGTCTTCTCCTCAAAATGCTCCATGCCCTTGTCATCACAATGTACCAAGACCCCTGTAATCACAATATTCCATGGCCTTGTCATCAAAAAACTCCATGACGCATGTCATCAGAATGCTCCATGGCCTTCTCATCACAATGCTCCATGACCTAGTCATCACAATGCTCCAAGACCCCTGTAATCACAATGCTCCATGCCCCTTTTCATCAGAATGTTCCTTGAGACTTGTCATCACAAGTCTTCATGGCCTTCTCATCACAATGCTCCAGGACCTTGTCATCCACATGCTCCATTCCCTGGTAATCACAGTGCTCCATGACCACTGTCATAACAACACTCCATGACACCTGACAACACAATGATGCGGGACTCTTGTCATCACAATGCTCCATTCGCTCGTCATCACAATGCTCCATGACCCGTGTCATCACAATAATCCATGAACATTTACAGCCAAGTGATCCATGACCCTTGTCATTCAAATGATCCATGCCCTCGTCATCCCAATGCTCCATGACCCCTGTATTCACAATGCTCCATGACGCTTGTCATCACAGTGCTCCATGACACATGTTATCACAATGCTCCATGCCTTTGTCAGCAAAATGCTACATGACCTTGTCATTATAATGCTCTATGCGCTTGTCATCTCAATACTCCATTTCCATTGTCATCACAATCCTCCATGAACATTGTGATCACATTGCTTCATGCCCTTGTCATCACAATGCTCCATGCTCCTTGAAATCAAAATGATCCATGACCTCTGTCATCACAATGCTCCAAACACTTGTGATCACATTGTTCCATAACACTTGCCATCACAACGCTCCATGATGCCTGTCATCACAATACTCCAAGCCCTTTTCATCACAATGCTCCATGACCTTTGTCATCACAATGCTCAATACACTTGTCATCACAATGCTCCTTGACACTTGTCGTCAGATGCTCCTTGAACCCTGTCAGGAAAAGGCTCCATGCCTTTTTAATCACAATGTCCCATGCCGTTTTCATCACAATGCTCCATGTCATTGACATCAAAATACTCCACAAGCTTGTCATCAGAATGCTCCATGACCCTTGTCATCACAATTCTCCATGCACTTCTCAGCACAATGCTCCATGACCCTTGTCATCACAATGCTCCATGCCATTGTCATCACAATGGGCCATTACATATCTCATCACAATGCTCCCTGACACCTGTCTTCACAATACTGCATGACATGGTCATCACAATGCTCCATGCCCTTGTTATCACAATGCTCCATGACCCCTGTCATCACAATGCTCCGTGACTCCAGTCATCACAATGCTTCATGTCCTTTGTCATCACAATGGTCCATGCCCTCGTCATCAACAGTCTCTATGACCTATTTAACCACAATGCTCCATGAACTTTTCTTCACAGTGCTCTTTGACCCTTGTCATCACAATGTTCCATGTGCTGGTCAGCACAATGCTCCATGACATATGTCATCACAATGCACCATACGCTTGTCATCACAGTGCTCCACAATATTGTCATCACAATGTTCCTTAAAATTTGTCATCAAAATGCTCCATGCAGTTCTCATCAAAATGCTCTCTCACCACTGATATCACAATGCTACATCATTATTTGTCACAATACTCCCTCACCCCTGTCATCACAATGTTCCATGACTCCGGTCATCACAATGCTACATGCACTTATCATCACAATGTTCGATGACCCCTGACATCACAATGTTCCATAACACCTGTCATCAAAATATTCCATGACACTTTTCATCAATTTGCTCCATGACCCTGTCATCAGAATGCTCCCTGCCCTTCTCATCACAATGCAAAATGCCCTTGCCATCAAAATGCTCCATGACCTTTATCATCACAAAGATCCATGACCCTTGGCATCACAATGCTCCATGTCATTGTCATCACAATGCTCCATGAACGCTATCATCACATTGCTCCAGGCCCTTGTCTTCACAAAGCTCCAAGACACATGTCATCAGAATGCTCCATGGCCTTCTCATCACGATGCTCCATGCCCTTGCCATCACAAGGCTCCATTACACAAGACATACCAATGCTCCATGACCCCTGCCATCACGATGTTCCATGGCTTTGTCATCACAAAGCTCAATGACGCATGCCATCAGAATGCTCCTTGTTCTTCGCCTCAAAATGCTCCTTGCCCTTGTCATCACAATGTTCCAAGACCCCTGTAATCACAATGCTCCTTTCCCTTGTCATAAAAAAACTCCATGACGCATGTCATCAGAATGCTCCATGGCCTTCTCATCACAATGCTCCATGCCCTAGTCATCACAATGCTCCAAGACCCCTGTAATCACAATGTTCCATTTCCCTCTTCATCAGAATGCTCCCTGAGACTTGTCATCACAAGTCTCCATGGTCTTCTCATCACAATGCTCCAGGACCTTGTCATTACCATGCTCCATTCCCTTGTCATCACAATGCTCCATGATAACTTTCATCACAATAATCCATGATTATTTTCATCCCAATGCTCCATAGCCTACTCATCACAATGCTCCATGGCCAATATCTTCACAGTGCTCCATGACCACTGTCATCACAACACTCCATGACACCTGACAACACAATGATCCGGGACTCTTGTCATCACAATGCTCCATTCCCTAGTCATCACAATGCTCCATGACCCCTGTCATCACAACACTCCATGAACATTTTCAGCCCAGTGCTCCATAACCCTTGTCATCACAATGATCCATGCCCTTGTCATCCCAATGCTCCATGACCCCTGTATTCACAATGTTCCGTGACGGTTGTCATCACAGTGCTCCATGACACCTGTCATCAAAATGCTCCATGCCTTTGTCAGCAAAATGCTACATGACCTTGTCATTACAATGCTCTATGCGCTTGTCATCACAATACTCCATTTCCATTGTCATCACAATCCTCCATGAACATTGGGATCACATTGCTTCATGCCCTTTTCATCACAATGCTCCATGCTCCTTGAAATCAAAATGAATCATGACCTCTCTCATCACAATGCTCCAAACACTTGTGATCACAGTGTTCCATAACACTTGTCATCACAACGCTCCATGATGCCTGTCATCACAGTACTCCATGCACTTTTCATCATAATGCTCCATGACATTTGTCATCACAATGCTCAATACACTTGTCATCAAAATGCTCCCTGACACTTGTCTGTATGCTCCTTGAATCCTGTCATGACAAGGCTCCATGCCTTTTTCATCACAATGATCCATGCCCTTTTCATCACAATGCTCCACGACCCATGTAATTTCAATGCTTCATGCCATTGTCATCACAAAGCTCAATGACGCATGCCATCATAATTCTCCTTGGTCTTCCCCTCACAATGCTCCATGCCCTTGTCATCACAATGTTCCAAGACCCCTGTAATCAAAATGCTCCATGCCCTTGTCATCAAATAACTCCATGACGCATGTCATCAGAATGTTCCATGGCATTCTCATCACAATGCTCCAGGCCCTAGACATCACAATGATCCAAGACCCCTGAAATCACAATGCTCCTGGCCCCTTTTCATCAGAATGCTCCATGAGACTTGTCATCACAACTCTTCATGGTCCTCTCATAAGAGTGCTCCAGGACATTGTCATCCCCATGCTCCATTCCCTTGTCATCACAATGCTCCATGACCACTGTCATCACAACACTCCATGACCACTGTCATCACAACACTCCATGACAACTGACAACACAATGATCCGGGACTCTTGTCATCACAATGCTCCATTCCCTAGTCATCACAATGCTCCATGACCCGTGTCTTCACAATACTCCATGAACATTTTCAGCCAAGTGCTCCATGACACTTGTCATCCCAATGACCCATGCCCTTGTCATCCCAATGCTCCATGACCCCTGTATTCACAATGCTCCGTGACGATTGTCATCACAGTGCTCCATGACACATGTCATCTCAATGCTCCATGCCTTTGTCAGCAAAATGCTACATGACCTTGTCATTATAATGCTCTATGCGCTTGTCATCTCAATACTCCATTTCCATTGTCATCACAATCCTTCCTGAACCTTGGGATCACATTGCTTCATGCCATTGTCATCACAATGCTCCATGCTCCTTGAAATCAAAATGATCCATGACCTCTGTCATCACAATGCTCCAAACACTTGTGATCACATTGTTCCATAACACTTGTCATCACAACGCTCCATGATGCCTGTCATCACAATACTCCATGCCCTTTTCATCACAATGCTCCATGACCTTTGTCATCACAATGCTCAATACACTTGTCATCACAATGCTCCCTGACACTTGTCCTCAGAATGCTCCTTGAACCCTGTCAGGAAATGGCTCCATGCCGTTTTCATCACAAAGCTCCATGTCATTGTCATCAAAATACTCCACAAGCTTGTCATCAGAATGCTCCATGACCCTTGTCATCACAATTCTCCTTGCACTTGTCAGCACAATGCTCCCTGACCATTGTCATCACAATGCTCCAAGCCATTGTCATCAAAATGCTCCATTACTTTGTCATCAGAATCCTCCATGACACTTGGCATCACAATGCTCCATGCCATTGTCATCACAAAGGGCCATTACATATGTCATCACAATGCTCCCTGACACCTGTCTTCACAATACTGCATGACCTGGTCATCACAATGCTCCATGCCCTTGTCATCACAATGTGCCATTCCAACTGTCATCGCAATAATCCATGCAACTTATTAGACCAATGTTCCATGCCCTTGTCATCACAATGCTCCATGCCCTTGTTATCACAATGCTCCATGACCCCTGTCATCACCATGCTTCGTGACTCCAGTCATCACAATGCTTCATGACCTTTGTCATCACAATGGTCCATGCCCTCGTCATCAACAGTCTCTGTGACCTATTTAACCACAATGCTCCATGAACTTTTCTTCACAATGCTCTTTGACATTTGTCAGCACAATGCTCCATGTGCTTGTCAGCAGAATGCTCCATGACACATGTCATCACAATGCACCATACGCTTGTCATCACAGTGCTCCACAATCTTGTCATCCCAATGCTCCTTAAAATTTGTCATCACAATGCTCCATGCACTTCTCATCAAAATGCTCTCTCACCACTGATATCACTATGCTACATCACTATTTGTCACAGTACTCCCTCACCTCTGTCATCACAATTTTCCATGACTCCTGTCAGCACAATGCTACATGCACTTATCATCACAGTGTTCGATGACCCTTGACATCACAATGTTCCATAACAACTGTCATCAAAATGTTCCATGACACTTTTCATCAAATTGCTCCATGACCCTGTCATCAGAATGCTCCCTGCCCTTCTCATCACAATGCACAACGCCCTTGCCATCAAAATGCTCCATGAACATTGTCATCACAAAGATCCATGACCCTTGGCATCACAACGCTCCATGTCATTGTCATCACAATGCTCCATGAACGTTCTCATCACATTGCTCCATGCCCTTGTCTTCACAAAGCTCCATGACACATGTCATAAGAATGCTCCAAGGCCTTCTCATCACAATGCTCCATGCCCTTGCCATCACAATGCTCCATTACACAAGACATAGCAATGCACCATAACACCTGCCATCACGATGATCCATGGCCTTGTCATCACAAAGCTCCATGACCCTTCTCATCACAATGCTCCGAGAACACTTTAATCACAATGCTCCATGCCCTAGTCATCACAATGCTCCAAGACCCCTGTAATCACAATGCTCCATGCCCCTATTCATCGGAATGCTCCATGAGACTTGCCATCACAATTCTTCATGGTCTTCTCATCACAACGCTCCGGGAACTTGTCATCACCGTGCTCCATTCCCTTGTCATCACAATGCTCCATGACCATTCTCATCACAGCACACCATGATACCTGACAACACAATGATCCCGGACTCTTGTCATCACAATGCTCCATGACCCGTGTCATCACAACACTCCATGAACATTTTCAGCCCAGTGCTCCATGACCCTTGTCATCCCAATGATCCATGCCCTTGTCATCCCAATGTTCCCTGACCCCTGTATTCACAATGCTCCATGACGATTGTCATCACAGTGCTCCATGACACGTATCATCACATGCTCCATGCCTTTGTCAGCAAAATGCTACATGACCTTGTCATTACAATGCTCTATGCGCCTGTCATCACAAGACTCCATTTCCATTGTCATCACAATCCTCCCTGAACTTGGGATCGCATTGCTTCATGCCCTTGTCATCACAATGCTCCATTCTCCTTGAAATCAAAATGATCCATGACCTCTCTCATCACAATGCTCCAAACCCTTGTGATCACAGTGTTCATAACACTTGTCATCCCAACGCTCCATGATGCCTGTCATCACAATACTCCATGCCATTTTCATAACAATGCTCCATGACCTTTGTCATCACAGTGCTCAATACACTTGTCATCACAATGCTCCCTGACAGTTGTCATCAGAATGCTCCTTGAACCCTGTCAGGAAAAGGCTCCATGCCATTTTCATCACAATGCCCCATGCCATTATCATCACAATGCTCCATGCCATTGTCATCAAAATACTCCACTAGCTTGTCATCAGAATGCTCCATGACCCTTGTAATCACAATTCTCCATGCACTTGTCAGCACAATGCTCCCTGAACCTTGTCATCACAATTCTCCAAGCCAATGTCATCACAATGCTCCATTACCCTTGTCATCAGAATCTTCCATGACACTTGGCATCACAATGCTCCATGCGATTGTCACCACAATGGGCCATTACATATGTCATCACAATGCTCCCTGACACCTGTCTTCACAATACTGCATGATCTGGTCATCACAATGCTCCATGCCCTTGTCATCACAATATGCCATTCCAACTGTCATCACAATAATCCATGAAACTTATTAGACCAATGTTCCATGCCCTTATCATCACAATGTTCCATGCCCTTGTTATCACAATGCTCCATGACGCCTGTCATCACAATGCTCCGTGACTCCAGTCATCACAATGATTCATGACCTCTGTCATCACAATGGTCCATGCCCTCATCATCAACAGTCTCTGTGACTTTTTAAACATAATGCTCCATGAACTTTTCATCACAATGCTCTTTGACCCTTGTCATCACAGTGCTCCATGTGGTTGTCAGCACAGTGCTCCATGACACATGTCATCACAATGCACCACACTCTTGTCATCACAGTGCTCCACAATCTTGTCATCACAATGCTCCATAAAATTTTTCATCAAAATGCTCCATGCACTTCTCATCAAAATGCTCTCTCACCACTGATATCACAATGCTACATCACTATTTGTCACAATACTCCCTCACCCCTGTCATCACAATGTTCCATGACTCCTGTCATCACAATGCTTCATGCACTTATCATCACAATGTTCGATGACCCCTGACATCACAGTGTTCCGTAACACCTGTCATCAAAATGTTCCATGACACTTTTCATCAAATTGCTCCATGACCCTGTCATCAGAATGCTCCCTGCCCTTCTCAACACAATGCACAACGCCCTTGCCATCAAAATGATCCATGACCTTTGTCATCACAATGATGACCCTTGGCATCAAAAAGCTCCATGTCATTGTCATCACAATGCTCCATGAACGCTCTCATCACATTGCTCCATGCCCTTGTCTTCACAAAGCTTCATGACACATGTCATCAGAATGCTCCATGGCCTTCTTATCACAATGCTCCACGCCCTTGCCATCACAATGCTCTATTACAAAAGACATAAAAATGCTCCATGACACCTGCCATCACGATGTTCCATGGCATTTTCATCACAAAGCTCCATGAACCTTCTCATCACAATGCTCCAAGAACCCTGTAATGACAATGTTCTATGCCCTTTTTCATCTCAATGATCCATGAACCCTGTCATCACAATGCACCATGCCCATCATCATAATGCTTCATGCTATTGTCATCACAATGAAATCAAAATGATCCATGACCTCTGTCATAACAATGCTCCAAAACCTTGTGACCACAATATTCCATAACACTTGTCATCACAATGCCCCATGACGCTCGTCATCACAATTATCAATGGTCTTCTCATCACAATGCGCCATGACCATTGTCATCACAATGCTCAATACACTTGTCATCAAAATGCTCCCTGACACTTGTTGTCTGTATGCTCCTTGAATCCTGACATGACAAGGCTCCATGCCTTTTTCATCACAGTGATCCATGTCCTTTTCATCACAATGCTCCAAGAAACATGTAATCTCAAAGCTCCATGCCCTTCTCATCAGAAAGCTCAATGACTCATGCCATCAGAATGCTCCTTGTTCTTCTCCTCACAATGCTCCTTGCCCTTGTCATCACAATGTTCCAAGACGCCTGTAATCACAATGCTCCATGCCCTTGTCATCAAAAAATTCCATGACGCATGTCATCAGAATGCTCCATGGCCTTCTCATCACAATGCTCCATGCACTAGTCATCACAATACTCCAAGACCCCTGTAATCACAATGTTCCATGTCCCTTTTCATCAGAATGCTCCATGAGAATTGTCATCACAAGTCTCTATGGTCTTCTCATCACAATGCTCCAGGACCTTGTCATCACCATGCTCCATTCCCTTGTCATCACAATTCTCCATGAACCCTGTCATCACAATAATCCAAGAACATTTTCAGAACAATGCTCCACGACCTACTCATCACAATGCTCCATGGCCAATATCATCACAATGCTCCATGACCACTGTCATCACAACACTCCATGACAGCTGACAACACAATGATCCGGGACTCTTGTCATCACAATGTTCCATTCCCTAGTCATCACAATGCTCCATGACCATTGTCATCACAACACTCCATGAACATTTTCAGCCCAGTGCTCCATGACCCTTGTCATCAAAATGATCCATGCCCTTGTCATCCCAATGCTCCATGACCCCTGTATTCACAATGCTCCGTGACGCTTGTCATCACAGTGCTCCCTGACAAATGTCATCACAATGCTCCATGCCTTTGTCAGCAAAATGCTACATGACTTTGTCATTACAATGCTCTATGCGCTTGTCATCACAATACTCCATTTCCATTGTCATCACAATCTTCCATGAACCTTGGGATCACATTGCTTCATGCCCTTGTCATCACAATGCTCCATGCTCCTTGAAATCAAAATGATCCATGACCTCTCTCATCACAATGCTCCAAACACTCGTGATCACAGTGTTCCATAACACTTGTCATCACAACGCTGCATGATGCCTGTCATCACAATACTCCATGCCCTTTTCATCACAATGCTCCCTGACACTTGTCATCACTATTCTCAATTCACTTGTCATCACAATGCTCCCTGACACTTGTCATCAGAATGCTCCTGGAAACCTGTCAGGAAAAGGCTCCATGCCTTTTTCATCACAATGCCCCATGCAGTTTTCATCACAATGCTCCATGCCATTGTCATCAAAATACTCCACAAGCTTGTCATCAGAATGCTCCATGACCCTTGTCATCACAATTCTCCATGCACTTGTCAGCACAATGCTCCTTGACCCTTGTCATCACAATGCTCCAAGCCATTGTCATCACAATGCTCCATTACATTTGTCATCAGAATCCTCCATGACACTTGGCATCACAATGCTCCATGTCATTGTCATCACTATGGGCCATTACATATGTCATCACAATGCTCCCTGACACCTGTCTTCACAATACTGCATGACCTGGTCATCACAATGCTCCATGCCCTTGTCATCACAATGCGACATTCCAACTGTCATCGCAATAATCCATGCAACTTATTAGACCAATGCTCCATGCCCTTGGTATCACAATGCTCCATGACCCCTGTCATCACAATGCTCCGTGAACCCTGTCATCACAATGCTCCCTGACTCCAGTCATCTCAATGCTTCATAACGTTTGTCATCACAATGGTCCATGCCCGCGTCATCACAAGGCTCTGTGACCTTTGTAACCACAATCCTCCATAAACTTGTCATCACAATACTCTGTGACCCTTGTCATTACAATGCTCCATATCTTTGTCAGAACAATGCTCCATGACCATTGTCTTCACAATGTGCCACGCGCATTTCATCACAACGGTCCACAACCTTGTCATTGCAATGCTCCATAAACCTTGTAATCACAATGGTCCATGCACTTCTCATCAAAATTCTCTCTCACCAGGGATATCACAATGTTCCACCACTAGTCATCACAATACTCCCTCACCCCTGTAATCACAATGATCCATGACCCTGTCATCACACTGCTACATCCCCTTACCATCACACTGTTCCATGACACCTGTCATCAAAATGCTCCATGACACATTTCATCCCAAAGCTCCAAGACCCCTGACATCACAATGTTCTATAACCCCTGCCATCAAAATGTTCCATTACACTTTTCATCAAATTGCTGCATGACCCGGTCATCAAAATGCTCCCTTCTTTTCTCATCACAATGCACCATGCCCTTGTCATCAAAATGCTCCATGACTTGTCATCACAAATCTCCATGACCCTTGGCATCACAATGCTCCATGTCATTTTCATCACAATGCTCCATGAACCCTCTCATCACATTGCTCAATCCCCTTGTCATCACAAAGCTCCATGACACTTGTCATCACAATGCTCGATGCCCTTCTCATGACAATTCTACATGCCCTTTTCATTACAATCCTGCATGACCCATGTATCATAGTGTTCCGTACCCTAGTCATCACAATGCTCCATGCCCACTCTCATCACAATAATCCATGAAACATTTCAGACCAATGTTCCATGCCCTTCCCATCACAGTGCTCCATTACCTCTGTCATAACAATGCACCATGACCGCTGCCATCACAATGTTCCACGGCCTAGTCATCACAAGGTTCCATGACACTTGTCATCACAATGCTGAAGACCCCTGTAATCACAATTCTCCATGCCCTTGTCATCACAAAGCTCCATGACGCATGTCATCAGAATGTTCCATGGCCTTCTCATCACAATGCTCCATGCCCTTGTCATCACAATGCTCCAAGACCCATGTAAACACAATGCCCCATGCCCCTTTTCATCTCAATGCTCCATGAACCCTGTCATCACAATGCACCATGCCCATCATCATAATGCTTCAGTCTATTGTCATCACAATGAAATCAATATTCTCCATTACCTCTGTCATCATAATGCTCCAAACCCTTGTGATCACAATGTTCCATAACACTTATC
Source organism: Mesoplodon mirus (assembly GCF_964341445.2). Taxonomy (NCBI): domain Eukaryota; kingdom Metazoa; phylum Chordata; class Mammalia; order Artiodactyla; family Ziphiidae; genus Mesoplodon; species Mesoplodon mirus. The sequence goes on along the minus strand of NW_028295746.1, from coordinate 1,663,560 downwards.
ATCACACACCCAATGACGCTCATCATCACTATTATCCCTGGTCCTCTCTTCACAATGCTCCATGATCTTTGTCATCAAAATGTTCAATTCACTTGTCATCACAATGCTCCATGACACTTGTCGTCAGTATGCTCCTTGAACCCTGACATGACAAGGCTCCATGCCTTTTTCATCACAATGATCCATGCCATTTTCATCACAATGTTCCAAGACCCCTGTAATCACAATGTTCCATGCCCCTTTTCATCAGAATGCTCCAGGAGACTTGTCATCACAAGTCTCCATGGTCTTCTCATCACAGTGCTCCAGGACCTTATCATCACCATGCTCCATTCCCTTGTCATCACAATGCTGCAAGCCATTGTCATCACAATGCTCCATGCCATTGTCATCACAATGGGCCATTACATATGTCATCACAACGCTCCGTGACACCTCTCTTCACAATAATGCATGACCTGGTCATCACAATGCTACATGGCCTTGTCATCACAATGTGCCATTCCAAATGTCATCACAATAATCCATGAAACTTGTTAGACCAATGTTCCATGCCCTTGTCATCACAATGCTCCATGCCCTTGTTATCACAGTGCTCCATGACCCCTGTCATCACAATGCTCCGTGACTCCAGTCATCACAATGCTTCATGACCTTTGTCATCACAATGGTCCATGCCCTCGTCATCAACAGTCTCTGTGACATTTTTAACAACAATGCTCCATGAACTTTTCATCACAATGCTCTTTGACCCTTGTCATCACAATGCTCCATGTGCTTGTCAGCACAGTGCTCTATGACACATGTCATCACAATGCACCAAGCGCTTGTCATCACAGTGCTCCACAATCTTGTCATCACAATGCTCCTTAAAATTTGTCATCACAATGCTCCATGTACTTCTCAACAAAATGCTCTCTCACCACTGATATCACAATGCTACATCACTATTTGTCACAATACTCCCTCACCCCTGTCATCACAATTTTCCATGACTCCTGTCATCACAGTGCTACATGCACTTATCATCACAATGTTCGATGACCCCTGACATCACAATGTTCCATAACAACTGTTATCAAAATGTTCCATGACACTTTTCATCAAATTGCTCCATGACCCTGTCATCAGAATGCTCCCTGCCCTTCTCATCACAATACACAACGCCCTTGCCATCAAAATGCTCCATGAACATTGTCATCACAAAGATCCATGACCCTTGGCATCACAACGCTCCATGTCATTGTCATCACAATGCTCCATGAACGTTCTCATCACATTGCTCCATGCCCTTGTCTTCACAAAGCTCCATGACACATGTCATCAGAATGCTCCAAGGCCTTCTCATCACAATGCTCCATGCCCTTGCCATCACAATGCTCCATTACACAAGACATAGCAATGCACCATAACACCTGCCATCACGATGATCCATGGCCTTGTCATCACAAAGCTCCATGACCCTTCTCATCACAATGCTCCGAGAACACTTTAATCACAATGCTCCATGCCCTAGTCATCACAATGCTCCAAGACCCCTGTAATCACAATGCTCCATGCCCCTATTCATCGGAATGCTCCATGAGACTTGCCATCACAATTCTTCATGGTCTTCTCATCACAACGCTCCAGGAACTTGTCATCACCGTGCTCCATTCCCTTGTCATCACAATGCTCCATGACCATTCTCATCACAGCACACCATGATACCTGACAACACAATGATCCCGGACTCTTGTCATCACAATGCTCCATGACCCGTGTCATCACAACACTCCATGAACATTTTCAGCCCAGTGCTCCATGACCCTTGTCATCCCAATGATCCATGCCCTTGTCATCCCAATGTTCCCTGACCCCTGTATTCACAATGCTCCATGACGATTGTCATCACAGTGTTCCATGACACGTATCATCACATGCTCCATGCCTTTGTCAGCAAAATGGTACATGACCTTGTCATTACAATGCTCTATGCGCCTGTCATCACAAGACTCCATTTCCATTGTCATCACAATCCTCCCTGAACTTGGGATCGCATTGCTTCATGCCCTTGTCATCACAGTGCTCCATTCTCCTTGAAATCAAAATGATCCATGACCTCTCTCATCACAATGCTCCAAACCCTTGTGATCACAGTGTTCATAACACTTGTCATCCCAACGCTCCATGATGCCTGTCATCACAATACTCCATGCCCTTTTCATAACAATGCTCCATGACCTTTGTCATCACAGTGCTCAATACACTTGTCATCACAATACTCCCTGACAGTTGTCATCAGAATGCTCCTTGAACCCTGTCAGGAAAAGGCTCCATGCCATTTTCATCACAATGCCCCATGCCATTATCATCACAATGCTCCATGCCATTGTCATCAAAATACTCCACAAGCTTGTCATCAGAATGCTCCATGACCCTTGTAATCACAATTCTCCATGCACTTGTCAGCACAATGCTCCCTGAACCTTGTCATCACAATTCTCCAAGCCATTGTCATCACAATGCTCCATTACCTTTGTCATCAGAATCTTCCATGACACTTGGCATCACAATGCTCCATGCGATTGTCACCACAATGGGCCATTACATATGTCATCACAATGCTCCCTGACACCTGTCTTCACAATACTGCATGATCTGGTCATCACAATGCTCCATGCCCTTGTCATCACCATATGCCATTCCAACTGTCATCACAATAATCCATGAAACTTATTAGACCAATGTTCCATGCCCTTATCATCACAATGTTCCATGCCCTTGTTATCACAATGCTCCATGACGCCTGTCATCACAATGCTCCGTGACTCCAGTCATCACAATGATTCATGACCTCTGTCATCACAATGGTCCATGCCCTCATCATCAACAGTCTCTGTGACCTTTTTAAACATAATGCTCCATGAACTTTTCATCACAATGCTCTTTGACCCTTGTCATCACAGTGCTCCATGTGGTTGTCAGCACAGTGCTCCATGACACATGTCATCACAATGCACCACACTCTTGTCATTACAGTGCTCCACAATCTTGTCATCACAATGCTCCATAAAATTTTTCATCAAAATGCTCCATGCACTTCTCATCAAAATGCTCTCTCACCACTGATATCACAATGCTACATCACTATTTGTCACAATACTCCCTCACCCCTGTCATCACAATGTTCCATGACTCCTGTCATCACAATGCTTCATGCACTTATCATCACAATGTTCGATGACCCCTGACATCACAGTGTTCCGTAACACCTGTCATCAAAATGTTCCATGACAATTTTCATCAAATTGCTCCATGACCCTGTCATCAGAATGCTCCCTGCCCTTCTCAACACAATGCACAACGCCCTTGCCATCAAAATGATCCATGACCTTTGTCATCACAATGATGACCCTTGGCATCAAAAAGCTCCATGTCATTGTCATCACAATGCTCCATGAACGCTCTCATCACATTGCTCAATGCCCTTGTCTTCACAAAGCTTCATGACACATGTCATCAGAATGCTCCATGGCCTTCTTATCACAATGCTCCACGCCCTTGCCATCACAATGCTCTATTACAAAAGACATAAAAATGCTCCATGACACCTGCCATCACGATGTTCCATGGCCTTGTCATCACAAAGCTCCATGACCCTTCTCATCACAATGCTCCAAGAACCCTGTAATCACAATGTTCTATGCCCTTTTTCATCTCAATGATCCATGAACCCTGTCATCACAATGCACCATGCCCATCATCATAATGCTTCATGCTATTGTCATCACAATGAAATCAAAATGATCCATGACCTCTGTCATAACAATGCTCCAAAACCTTGTGACCACAATATTCCATAACACTTGTCATCACAATGCCCCATGACGCTCGTCATCACAATTATCAATGGTCTTCTCATCACAATGCGCCATGACCATTGTCATCACAATGCTCAATACACTTGTCATCAAAATGCTCCCTGACACTTGTTGTCTGTATGCTCCTTGAATCCTGTCATGACAAGGCTCCATGCCTTTTTCATCACAGTGATCCATGTCCTTTTCATCACAATGCTCCAAGAAACATGTAATCTCAAAGCTCCATGCCCTTCTCATCAGAAAGCTCAATGACTCATGCCATCAGAATGCTCCTTGTTCTTCTCCTCACAATGCTCCTTGCCCTTGTCATCACAATGTTCCAAGACGCCTGTAATCACAATGCTCCATGCCCTTGTCATCAAAAAACTCCATGACGCATGTCATCAGAATGCTCCATGGCCTTCTCATCACAATGCTCCATGCACTAGTCATCACAATACTCCAAGACCCCTGTAATCACAATGTTCCATGTCCCTTTTCATCAGAATGCTCCATGAGAATTGTCATCACAAGTCTCTATGGTCTTCTCATCACAATGCTCCAGGACCTTGTCATCACCATGCTCCATTCCCTTGTCATCACAATTCTCCATGAACCCTGTCATCACAATAATCCATGAATATTTTCAGAACAATGCTCCACGACCTACTCATCACAATGCTCCATGGCCAATATCATCACAATGCTCCATGACCACTGTCATCACAACACTCCATGACACCTGACAACACAATGATCCGGGACTCTTGTCATCACAATGTTCCATTCCCTAGTCATCACAATGCTTCATGACCACTGTCATCACAACACTCCATGAACATTTTCAGCCCAGTGCTCCATGACCCTTGTCATCAAAATGATCCATGCCCTTGTCATCTCAATGCTCCATGACCCCTGTATTCACAATGCTCCGTGACGCTTGTCATCACAGTGCTCCATGACACATGTCATCACAATGCTCCATGCCTTTGTCAGCAAAATGCTACATGACTTTGTCATTACAATGCTCTATGCGCTTGTCATCACAATACTCCATTTCCATTGTCATCACAATCTTCCATGAACCTTGGGATCACATTGCTTCATGCCCTTGTCATCACAATGCTCCATGCTCCTTGAAATCAAAATGATCCATGACCTCTCTCATCACAATGCTCCAAACACTCGTGATCACAGTGTTCCATAACACTTGTCATCACAACGCTGCATGATGCCTGTCATCACAATACTCCATGCCCTTTTCATCACAATGCTCCCTGACACTTGTCATCACTATTCTCAATTCACTTGTCATCACAATGCTCCCTGACACTTGTCATCAGAATGCTCCTGGAAACCTGTCAGGAAAAGGCTCCATGCCTTTTTCATCACAATGCCCCATGCAGTTTTCATCACAATGCTCCATGCCATTGTCATCAAAATACTCCACAAGCTTGTCATCAGAATGCTCCATGACCCTTGTCATCACAATTCTCCATGCACTTGTCAGCACAATGCTCCTTGACCCTTGTCATCACAATGCTCCAAGCCATTGTCATCACAATGCTCCATTACATTTGTCATCAGAATCCTCCATGACACTTGGCATCACAATGCTCCATGTCATTGTCATCACAATGGGCCATTACATATGTCATCACAATGCTCCCTGACACCTGTCTTCACAATACTGCATGACCTGGTCATCACAATGCTCCATGCCCTTGTCATCACAATGCGACATTCCAACTGTCATCGCAATAATCCATGCAACTTATTAGACCAATGCTCCATGCCCTTGGTATCACAATGCTCCATGACCCCTGTCATCACAATGCTCCGTGAACCCTGTCATCACAATGCTCCCTGACTCCAGTCATCTCAATGCTTCATAACGTTTGTCATCACAATGGTCCATGCCCGCGTCATCACAAGGCTCTGTGACCTTTGTAACCACAATCCTCCATAAACTTGTCATCACAATACTCTGTGACCCTTGTCATTACAATGCTCCATATCTTTGTCAGAACAATGCTCCATGACCATTGTCTTCACAATGTGCCACGCGCATTTCATCACAACGGTCCACAACCTTGTCATTGCAATGCTCCATAAACCTTGTAATCACAATGGTCCATGCACTTCTCATCAAAATTCTCTCTCACCAGGGATATCACAATGTTCCACCACTAGTCATCACAATACTCCCTCACCCCTGTAATCACAATGATCCATGACCCTGTCATCACACTGCTACATCCCCTTACCATCACACTGTTCCATGACACCTGTCATCAAAATGCTCCATGACACATTTCATCCCAAAGCTCCAAGACCCCTGACATCACAATGTTCTATAACCCCTGCCATCAAAATGTTCCATTACACTTTTCATCAAATTGCTGCATGACCCGGTCATCAAAATGCTCCCTTCTTTTCTCATCACAATGCACCATGCCCTTGTCATCAAAATGCTCCATGACTTGTCATCACAAATCTCCATGACCCTTGGCATCACAATGCTCCATGTCATTTTCATCACAATGCTCCATGAACCCTCTCATCACATTGCTCAATCCCCTTGTCATCACAAAGCTCCATGACACTTGTCATCACAATGCTCGATGCCCTTCTCATGACAATTCTACATGCCCTTTTCATTACAATCCTGCATGACCCATGTATCATAGTGTTCCGTACCCTAGTCATCACAATGCTCCATGCCCACTCTCATCACAATAATCCATGAAACATTTCAGACCAATGTTCCATGCCCTTCCCATCACAGTGCTCCATTACCTCTGTCATAACAATGCACCATGACCGCTGCCATCACAATGTTCCACGGCCTAGTCATCACAAGGTTCCATGACACTTGTAATCACAATGCTGAAGACCCCTGTAATCACAATTCTCCATGCCCTTGTCATCACAAAGCTCCATGACGCATGTCATCAGAATGTTCCATGGCCTTCTCATCACAATGCTCCATGCCCTTGTCATCACAATGCTCCAAGACCCATGTAAACACAATGCCCCATGCCCCTTTTCATCTCAATGCTCCATGAACCCTGTCATCACAATGCACCATGCCCATCATCATAATGCTTCAGTCTATTGTCATCACAATGAAATCAATATTCTCCATTACCTCTGTCATCATAATGCTCCAAACCCTTGTGATCACAATGTTCCATAACACTTATCATCACAACACCCAATGACGCTCATCATCACTATTATCCCTGGTCCTCTCCTCACAATGCTCCATGATCTTTGTCATCAAAATGCTCAATTCACTTGTCATCACAATGCTCCATGACACTTGTCGTCAGTATGCTCCTTGAACCCTGACATGACAAGGCTCCATGCCTTTTTCATCACAATGATCCATGCCATTTTCATCACAATGTTCCAAGACCCCTGTAATCACAATGTTCCATGCCCCTTTTCATCAGAATGCTCGAGGAGACTTGTCATCACAAGTCTCCATGGTCTTCTCATCACAATGCTCCAGGACCTTATCATCACCATGCTCCATTCCCTTGTCATCACAATGCTGCAAGCCATTGTCATCACAATGCTCCATGCCATTGTCATCACAATGGGCCATTACATATGTCACCACAACGCTCCGTGACACCTCTCTTCACAATAATGCATGACCTGGTCATCACAATGTTACATGGCCTTGTCATCACAATGTGCCATTCCAAATGTCATCACAATAATCCATGAAACTTATTAGACCAATGTTCCATGCCCTTGTCATCACAATGCTCCATGCCCTTGTTATCACAGTGCTCCATGACCCCTGTCATCACAATGCTCCGTGACTCCATTCATCACAATGCTTCATGACCTTTGTCATCACAATGGTCCATGCCCTCGTCATCAACAGTCTCTGTGACATTTTTAACAACAATGCTCCATGAACTTTTCATCACAATGCTCTTTGACCCTTGTCATCACAATGCTCCATGTGCTTGTCAGCACAGTGCTCTATGACACATGTCATCACAATGCACCAAGCGCTTGTCATCACAGTGCTCCACAATCTTGTCATCACAATGCTCCTTAAAATTTGTCATCACAATGCTCCATGTACTTCTCAACAAAATGCTCTCTCACCACTGATATCACAATGCTACATCACTATTTGTCACAATACTCCCTCACCCCTGTCATCACAATTTTCCATGACTCCTGTCATCACAGTGCTACATGCACTTATCATCACAATGTTCGATGACCCCTGACATCACAATGTTCCATAACAACTGTTATCAAAATGTTCCATGACACTTTTCATCAAATTGCTCCATGACCCTGTCATCAGAATGCTCCCTGCCCTTCTCATCACCATGAACAACGCCCTTGCCATCAAAATGCTACATGACCTTTGTCATCACAAAGATCCATGACCCTTGGCATCACAATGCTCCATGTCATTGTCATCACAATGCTCCATGAACGCTCTCATCACATTGCTCCATGCCCATGTCTTCACAAAGCTCCATGACACGTCATCAGAATTCTCCATGGCCTTCTCATCACAGTGCTCCATGCCCTTGCCATCACAATGCTCCATTATCCCAGAAATAACAATGCTCCATGACCTCTGCCATCACGGTGTTCCATGGCCTTGTCATCACAAAGCTGATTGACCCTTCTCATCACAAGTCTCCAAGAACCCTGTAATCACAATGCTCTATGCCCCTTTTCATCTCAATGATCCACGAACCCTGTCATCACAATTCACCATTCCCATCATCATAATGCTTCATGCTATTGTCATCACAATGAAATCAAAATGCTCCATGACCTCTGTCATAACAATGCTCCAAACCCTTGTGATCACAATATTCCATAACACTTGTCATCAAAATGCCCCATGACACGTGTCATCACAATTATCAATGGTCTTCTCATCAAAATTCTCTATGACCATTGTCATCACAATGCTCAATACACTTGTCATCAAAATGCTCCCTGACACTTGTTGTGTGTATGCTCCTTGAACCCTGTGATGACAAGGCCTCATGCCTTTTTCAGCACAATGATCCATGCCCTTTTCATTACAATGCTCCAAGACCCATGTAATCACAATGCTCGATGCCCTTGTCATCACAAAGCTCAATGACGCATGCCATCAGAATGCTCCTTGGTTTTCGCCTCACAATGTTCCATGCCCTTGTCATCACCATGTTCCAAGACCCCTTTAATAACAATGCTCAATGCCCGTTTTCATCAGTATGCTCCATGAGACTTGTCATCACAAGGCTCCATGGTTTTGTCATCACAATGCTCAAGGACCTTGTCATCACAATGCTTCAAGACCTTGTCATGAAAATTTTCAATGGCCCTTGTCATCATAATGCTCCATGCCCTAATCATCACAATGCTCCATTATATTTGTCAAAACAATTCTCCATTACATTTGGCATCACAATGCTCCATGCCATTGTCATCGCAATGGACCATGACATATGTCATCACAATGCTCCCTGACACCTGTCTTCACAATACTCCATGACCTTCTCATCACAGTGCTCCATGCCCTTGTCGTCACAATGCACCATGCCCACTGTCATCACACTAATCTATAAAACTTGTCAGAGCAATGCTCCATGCCCCTGTCATCACAATGTTCCATGCCCTTGTCATCACAATGCTCCATGACCCCTGTCATCACAATGCTCCGTGACTTCAGTCATCACAATGTTTCATAAAGTTTGTCATCACAATGGTCCATGCCCGCGTCATCACAAGTCTCTGTGACCTTTGTAACCACAATGCTCCATAAATTTTCATCACAATTCTCTTTGACCCTTCTCATCACAATGCTCCATGTCTTTGTCAGAACAATGCTCCATGACCATTGTCATCACAATGTGCCACACACATTTCATCACAACGGTTCACAACTTTGTCATCGCAATGCTCCATTAACCTTGTAATCACAATGGTCCATGCACTTCTCATCAAAATGCTCTCTCAACAGAGATATCACAATGTACCATCACTAGTCATCACAATACTCCCTCACCCCTGTAATCACAATGTTCCATGACCCTGTCATCCCAATGCTACATCCCCTTATCATCACAATGTTCCATGACCCCTGCCATTACAATGTTCCATAACCCCTGTCATCAAAATTCTCCATGAACATTTCATCCCAAAGCTCCAAGACCCCTGATATCACAATGTTCCTTTACACTTTTCATCAAATTGCTGCATGACACGGTCATCAGTATGCTTCCTGTCCTTCTCATCATAATGCACCATGCCATTGTCATCAAAATGCTCCATGACTTGTCATCACAAAGCTCCATGACCCTTGGCATCACAATGCTCCATGTCATTGTCATCACAATGCTCCATGAATCTTCTCATCACATTGTTCCATGTCCTTGTCATCACAAAGCTGCATGACACTTGTCATCACAATGCTCGATGCCCTTCTCATCACAATGCTCCATGCCCTTGTCATTACAATCCTGAATGACCCATGTATCACAGTCTTCTGTGCCCTTGTCATCACAATGCTCCATGCCAACTCTCATGACAATAATCCATGAAACATTTCAGACCAATGTTCCATGCCTTTCTCATCAAAATGCTCCATTACCCCTGTCAAAACAATGCACCATGGCCCTTGCCATCACAATATTCCACGGCCTAGTCATCACAAGGTTCCATGACACTTGCCATCACAATGCTCAAGACCCCTGAAATCACAATGCTCCATGCCCTTGTCATCACAAATCTCCATGATGCATGTCATCAGAATGTTCCATGGCCTTGTCATCAGAATGTTCCATGGCCTTCTCATCACAATGCTCCTTGCCCTTGTCATCACAATGCTCCAAGACCCTTGTAATCACAAGGCTCCATGCCCCTTTTCATCTCAATGTTCCATTGAACCTGTCATCACAATGCACCATGCCCATCATCATAATGCTTCAGGCTATTATCATCACAATGAAATCAATATTCTCCATGACCTCTGTCATCATAATGCTCCAAACCCTTGTGATCACAGTGTTCCATAATACTTATCATCACAACACCCCATGACGCTCATCATCACAATTATCCATGATCTTCTCATCACAGTGCTCCTTGATCTTTGTCATCACAATGCTCAATACACTTGTCATCACAATGCTGCCTGACACTTGTCATCGTATGCTCCTTGATCCATGTCATGACAAGACTCCATGCCTTTTTCATAACAATGATCCATGCCATTTTCATCACAATGCTCCAAGATCCCTGTAATCACAATGCTCCATGCCCTTGTCATCACAAAACTACAGGACGCATGTCATCAGAATGCTCCATGGCCTTCTCATCACAATGCTCCATGCCCTAGTCATCACAATGCTCCAAGACCCCTGTAATCACAATGCTCCATTCCCCTTTTCATCAGAATGCTCCATGAGACTTGTCATCACAAGTCGCCATGGACTTCTCTTCACAATGCTCCAGGACATTGTCATCCCCATGCTCCATTCCCTTTTCATCACAATGCTCCATGACCCCTGTTATCACAATAATCCATGAACATTTTCAGCCCAGTGCTCCACGACCTACTTATCACAATGCTCCATGGCCAATATCATCACAATGCTCCATGACCACTGTTAACACAACACTCCATGACACCTGACAACACAATGATCCAGGACTCTTGTCATCACAATGCTCCATGCCCTAGTCCTCACAAAGCTCCATGACCCCTGTCATCACCACACTCCTTGAAAATTTTCAGCCCAGTGCTCCATGACACTTGTCATCACAATGATCCATGCCCCTGTCATCCCAATGCTCCATGACCCCTGTATTCACAATGCTCCATGACGCTTGTCATCACAGTGCTCCATGACACCTGTCATCACAATGCTCCATGCCTTTTTCAGCAAAATGCTACATGACCTTGTCATTACAATGCTGTATGCGCTTGTCATCACAATACTCCATGAACCTTGGGATCACATTGCTTCATGCCCTTTTCATCACAATGCTCCATGCTCCTTGAAATCAAAATGATCCATGACCTCTGTCATCGCAGTGCTCCAAACCCTTGTGATCACAATGTTCCATATCACTTGGCATCACAATGCTCCATGATGCCTATCATCACAATACTCGATGGTCTTTTCATCACAATGCTCCATGACCTTTGTCATCACAATTCTCCATACACTTGTCATCACAATGCTCCCTGACACTTGTCATCAGAATGCTTCTTGAACCCTGTCACTAAAAGGCTCCATGCGATTTTCATCACAATACCCTAAGCCGTTTTCATCACAATGCTCCATGCCATTGTCATCAGAACACTCCACAAGCTTGTCATCATAATGCTCCATGACCATTGTCATCACAGTTCTCCATGCACTTGTCAGCACAGTGCTCCCTGACCGTTTTCATCACAATGCACCAAGCCATTGTCATCACAATGCTCCATTACTTTTGTCATCAGAATCCTCCATGACATTTGTCATCACAATGCTCCATGCCATTGTCATCACACTGGGCCATTACATATATCATCACAATGCTCCCTGACACCAGTCTTCACAATACTGCATGACATGGTCATTACCATGCTCCATGACATTGTCATCACAATGTGCCTTTCCAACTGTCATCGCAATAATCAATGAAACTTATTAGACCAATGTTACATGCCCTTGTCATCACAATGCTCCATGCCCTTGTTATCACAATGCTCCATGACCCCTGTCATCACAATGATCCGTGACTCCAGTCATCACAATGCTTCATGACCTCTGTCATCACAGTGGTCCATGCCCTCATCATCAACAGTCTCTGTGACCTTTTTAACCAAAATGCTCCATGAACTTTTCATCACAATGCTCTTTGACCCATGTCATCACAATGCTCCATGTGCTTGTCAGCACAATGCTCCATGACACATGTCATCAGAATGCACCATACGCTTGTCATCACAGTGCTCTACAATCTTGTCATCACAATGCTCCATAAAATTTCTCATCAAAATGCTCCATGAACTTCTCATCAAAATGCTCTCTCACCACTGATATCACAATGCTACATCACTATTTGTCAGAATACTCCCTCAACCCTGTCATCACAATGTTCCATGACTCCTGTCATCACAATGCAACATGCACTTATCATCACAATGTTCGATGACCCCTGACATCACAATGTTCCATAACACCTGTCATCAAAATGTTCCATGACACTTTTCATCAAATTGCTCTATGACCCTGTCATCACAATGCTCCCTGCCCTTCTCATCACAATGCACTACGCCCTTGCTATCAAAATTCTCCATGAGTTTTTTCATCACAAAAATCCATGACCTTTGGCCTCACAATGCTCCATGTCATTGTCATCACAATGCTCCCTGAACGCTCTCATCACATTGTTCAATGCCCTAGTCTTCACAAAGCTCCATGACACATGTCATCAGAATGCTCCATGTCCTTCTCATCACAATGCTCCACGCCCTTGCCATCAGAATGCTCCATTACACCTGACATAACAATGTTCCATGACCCCTGCCATCACGATGTTCCATATCCTTGTCATCACAAAGCTCCATGACCCTTCTCATCACAATGCTCCAAGAACCCTGTAATCACAATGCTCTATGCCGCTTTTCATCTCCATGATCCATGAACCCTGTCATCACAGTGCACCATGCCCATCATCATAATGCTTCATGCTATTGTCATCACAATGAAATCAAAATGCTCCATGACCTCTGTCATAACAATGCTCCAAACCCTTGTGATCACAATATTCCATATCACTTTTCATCACAATGCCACATGACGTTCGTCATCATTATTATCCATGGTATTCTTATCACAATGCTCCATGACCATTGTCATCACAATGCTCAATACACTTGTCATCAAAATGCTCCCTGACACTTGTTGTCTGTATGCTCCTTGAAACCTGTCATGAAAAGGCTCCATGCCTTTTTCATCACAATGATCCATGCCCTTTTCATCACAATCATCCCAGACCCATGTAATTACAATGCTCCATGCCCTTGTCCTCACAAAGCTCAATGACACATGCCATCAGAATGCTCCTTGGTATTCTCCTCACAATGTTCCATGCCCTTGTCATCACAATGTTCCATGACCCCTGTAACCACAATGCTCCATGCCCCTTTTCTTCAGTATGCTCCATGAGACTTGTCATCACAAGGCTCCATAGTTTTGTCATCACAAAGCTACAGGACCTTGTCAGCACAATCCTTCACGACATTGTTATGAACATTCTCAATCCCCTTGTCATCATAATGCTCCTAGCCCTAATCATCACAATGCTCCATTATATTTGTCATCACAATCCTCCATTACACTTGGCATCACAATGCTCCATGCCATTGTCATGCAATGGACCATGACATATGTCATCACAATGCTCCCTGACATCTGTCTTCACAATACTCCATGACCTTCTCATCACAATGCTCCATGCCCTTGTCATCACAATGCACCATGCCCACTGTCATCACAATAATCTATGAAATTTGTCAGACCAGTGCTCCATTACCTGTCATCACAATACTTCATGCCCTTGTCATCACAATGCTCCATGACCCCAGTCATCAGAATGCCCCATGACTCCAGTCATCACAATGCTTCATAACGTTTGTCATCACAATGGTCCATGCCCGCATCATCACAAGGCTCTGTGACATTTGTAACCACAATGCTCCATGAATTTTCATCACCATTCACTCTGACCCTTGTCATCACAATGCTCCATTTCTTTGTGAGAACAATGCTCCATGACCATTGTCATCACAGAGGTCCACAAACTTATCATTGCAATGCTCCATAAACTTTGTAATCACAATGGTCCATGCACATCTCATCAAAATGCTCTCACCAGAGATATCACAATGTTCCATCACTAGTCATCACAATACTCCCACACCCCTGTAATCACAATGTTCCATGACCCTGTCATCACAATGCTACATCCCCTTATCATGACAATGTTCCATGACCCCTGACATAACAATGTTCCATAACCCCTGTCATCAAAATGCTCCATGACCCTTTTCATCCCAAAGTTCCAAGAACCCTGACATAACAATATTCTATAACCCCTGCCATTAAAATGTTCCATTTCACTTTTCATCAAATTGCTGCATGACCATGTCATCAAAATGCTCCCTGCACTTCTCATCACAATGCACCATTCCCTTGTCATCAAAATGTTCCATGACTTGTCATCACAAAGCTCCATGACCCTTGGCATCACAATGGTCCATGTCATTGTCATCACAATGCTCCATGAACCCTCTCATCACATTGCTCCATGCCCTTGTCATCAGAAAGCTCCATGACACTTGTCATCACAATGCTCGATGCCCTTCTCATCACAATGCTCCATGCCCAAGTCATTACAATCCTGCATGACCCATGTATCACAGTGTTTTGTGCCCTTGTCATCACAATGCTCCATGACCACTCTCATCACAATAATCCATAAAATATTTCAGATCAATATTCCATGCCCTTCTCATCACAATGCTCCATTACCCCTGTCATAACAATGCTCCATGACCCCTGTCATCACAGTGTTCCACGGCCTAGTCATCACAATGCTCCATGCCTTTGTCAGCAAAATGCTACATGACCTTGTCATTACAATGCTCTATGTTCTTGTCATCACAATACTCCAATTCCATTGTCATCACTAAACTCCATGAACCTTGGGATCACATTGCTTCATGCCCTTGTCATCAAAATGCTCCATGCTCCTTGAAATCAAAATGATCCATGACCTCTGTCATCAAAATGCTCCAAAACTTTGTGATCCCAATGTTCCATAACACTTGTCATCACAATGCTCCATGATGCTTGTCATCACAAAATTCCATGCCCTTTTCATCACAATGCTCCATGACCTTTGTCATCACAATTCTCATTACACTTGTCATCACAATGCTCCCTGACACTTGTCATCAGAATGCTCCTTGAACGCTGTCACGAAAAGGCTCCATGCCTTTTTCATTACAATGCCCCATTCCATTTTCATCACAATGCTCCGTGACTGTTGTCATCACAATGCTCCATGCCTTTGTCTGAAAAATATTACATGACCCTTGTCATCACAATGTGCCATTCACTTTTCATCACAACGGTCCAGAAAATTGTCATTGCAATGCTCCATAAACCTTGTAATCACAATGCTCCATACATTTCTCATCAAAATGCTCTCTCACCAGAGACATCACAGTGTCCCATCACTAGTCGTCACAATACTCCCTCACCCCTGTAATCACAATGTCCCATGACCCCTGTCATCACAATGCTACATCCCTTTATCATCACATTGTTACATGACCCCTGACATCACAATATTTTATAACCCCTGTCATCAAAATGTTCCAATACACTTTTCATTATATTGCTGCATGACCCTGTCATCAAAATACTCCCTGCCCTTCTCATCACAGTGCATCATGCACTTATCATCAAAATGCTCCATGACCTTTGTCATCACAAAGCGCCATGACCCTTGGCATCACAATGCTCCATGTCATTGTCATCAAAATGCTTCATGAACCCTCTCATCACATTGCTCCATGTCCTTGTCATCACAACGCTCCATGACACTTGTCATCACAATGCTCGATGCCCTTCTCATCACAATGCGCCATGACCTTGTCATTACAATCCTCCATGACCCATGTATCACAGTGTTCCATGCCCTTATCATCACAATGCTCTATGCCCACTCTCATCACAATAATCCATGAAACATTTCAGACCAATGGTCCATGCCCTTCTCATCACAATGCTCCTTTACCTCTGTCATAACAATGCTCCATGACACCTGCCATCACAATGTTCCACGGCCTTGTCATCACAAGGCTCCATGACACTTGTCATAACAATGCTCCACGAACCCTCTAATCAAAATACTCCATGCCCTTTTCATCAAAAAGCTACATGACGCATGTCATCAGAATGTTCCATGGCCCTGTCACCGCAATGCTCCATGCCCTTGCCATCACAATGCTCCAAGACCCTTGTAATCAAAATGCTCCATGCGTCTTTTCATCTGAATGTTCCATGAACCCTGTCATCACAATGGACCATGCCCATCATCATAATGCTTCAGGCTATTTTCATCACAATGAAATCAATATGCTCCATGACCTCTGTCATCACAATGCTCCAATCCCTTGTGATCACAATGTTCCATAACACTTATCATCACAACACCCTATGATGCTCATCATCACAATTATCCATGGTCTTCTCATCACAATGCTCCATGACTTTTGTCATCACAATGCTCAGTACACTTGTCATCACAATGCTCCCTGACACTTGTCATCAGTCTGCTCCATTAACCCTGTCATGACACGTCTCCATGCCTTTTTCATCACAATGATCCATGCCCTTTTAATCACAATGCTCCAAGACCCCTGTAATCACAATGCTCCATGCCCTTGTCATCACAAAACTCAATGATGCATGTCATCAGAATGCACCATGGCCTTCTCCTCACAATGCTCCATGCCCTTGTCATCACAGTGCACCAAGATCCCTGTAATCACAATGCTCCATGTCCCTTTTCATCAGAGTGCTCCATGAGACTTGTCATCACAAGTCTCCATTGTATTCTCATAAAAGTGCTCCAGAAACTTGTCATCAAAATGCTCCATGATCACTGTCATCACAATACTCCATGAAAATTTTCAGCCCAATGCTCTATGACCTTCTCATCAAAATGCTCCATGACCCCTGTCATCACAATACTCCATGAACATTTTCAGCCCAATGCTCCATGACACTTGTCATCACAATGATCCATGCCCTTGTCATCCCAATGCTCCATGACCCCTGTATTCACAATGCTCCGTGACGCTTGTCATCACAGTGATCCATGACACCTGTCATCACAATGCTCCATGCCCCTGTTATCACATTGTTCCATGACCCCTGTCATCACTATGCTCCGTGACTTCATTCATCACAATGCTTCATGACCTTTGTCATCTCAATGGTCCATGCCCTCATCATCAACAGTCTCTGTGACCATTTTAACCACAATGCTCCATGAACTTTTCATTACAATGCTCTTTGACCCTTGTCATCACAATCCTCTCTGCCTTTCTCAGCACAATGCTCCATGACACATGTCATCACAATGCTCCATGCGCTTGTCAGCACAGTGCTCCATGACACATGTCATCAAAATGCACCATGCGCTTGTCATCACAGTGCTCGTCAATCTTGTCACCACAATGCTCCATAAAACTTGTCATCACAATGCTCCATGCACTTCTCATCAAAATGCTCTCTCACCACTGATATCACAATGTTACATCACCTTTCGTCACAATACTCCCTCACCCCTGTCATCACAATGTTCCATGACTCCTTTCATCACAATGCTACATGCACATATCATCACAATGTTTGATGACCCCTGACATCACAATGTTCCATAACCCCTGTCATCAAAATGCTCCCAAAACATTTTCATCAAAATGCTCCATGACCCCTGGCATCACAATGTTCAATAACCCCTGTCATTAAAATGTTCCATGACCCTTTTCATCAAATTGCACCATGACCCTGTCATCACAATGCTCCCTGCCCTTCTCATCACAGTGCACAACGCCCTTGTCATCAAAATCCTCCATGACCTTTGTCATCAAAAAGATCCATGACACTTGGCATCACAAGGCTCCATGTCATTTTCACCACAATGCTCCATGAACGCATTCATCACACTGCTCAATGCCCTTGTCATCAAAAAGCTCCAAGACACATGTCATCAGAATGCTCCATGGCCTTCTCATCACAATCCTACATGCCATTGCCATCACAATGTTCCATTACCCCAGTCATAACAATGCTCCATGACCATGACCACTGCCATCACGATGTTCCATGGCCTTGTCCTCACAAGGCTCCATGACCCTTCTCATCACAATGCTCCATGACCCCTGTAATCACAATGTTCCATGACACCTGACATCACAATGTTCCACAACACCTGTTATCTAAATGCTTCATGACACTTTTCATCCCAAAGCTCCATGACCCCTGACATCACAATGTTCTATAACCCCTGTCATCAAAATATTCCATTACAATTTTCATCAAATTGCTGCATGAACCTGTCATCAAAATGCTCCCTGCCCTTGTCATTAAAATGCTCCATGACGTTTGTCATCACAAATCAACTTGACCCTTTACATCACAATGCTCCATGTCATTGTCATCACAATGCTCCATGAACCCTCTCATCATATTTCTCCATGCCCTTGTCATCACAAAGCTCCATGACACATGTCATCACAATGCTCGATGCCCTTCTCATCAGTATGCTCCATGCCCTTGTCATTACAATCCTCTATGACCATTGTATCACAGTGTTCTGTGCTCTTGTCATCACAATGCTCCATGCCCACTCTCATCACAGTAATCCATGAAACATTTCACACCAATGCTTCCTGTCCTTCTCATCACAATGCTCCATTACACCTGTCATAACAATGTTCCATGACCCCTGCCATCACAAAGTTCCACGGCCTTGTCATTCACAAGGCTCCATGACACTTGTCATCACAATGTTCCAAGACCCCTGTAATCACAATGCTCCATGCTCTTGTCATCACAAAGCTCCATGACTCATGTCATTAGAATGTTCCATGGACTTCTCATCACAATGCTCCAAGACACTTTTTATCACAATGCTCCATGCCCCTTTTCATCTCAAAGCTCCATGAATCCTATCATCACAATGCACCATGCCCATTATCATAATGCTTCAGGCTATTTTCCTCACAATGAAATCAAAATGCTCCATGACCTCTGTCATCACAATGCTCCAAACCCTTGTGATCACAATGTTCCATAACACTTCTCATCACAACACCCCATGATGCTCATAATCACAATTATCCATGGTCTTCTCATCACTATGCTCCATAACCTTTGTCATCACAATGCTCAATACACTTGTCATCACAATGCTCCCTGACACTTGTCGTCAGTATGCTCCTTGAACACTGTCATGACAAGGCTCCATGCCTTTTTCATCACAATGATCCATGCCCTTTTCATCACAATGCTCCAAGACACCTGTAATCACAATGATCCATGCACTTGTCATCACAGTGCTCCATGACACATTCATCAGAATGCTCCATGGCCTTCTCTTCACAATGATCCATGCCCTTGTCATCACAATGCTCCAAGACCCCTGTAATCACAATGCTCCATGCCGCTTGTCATTATAGCGCTCCATGACGCTCGTCATCACAATTATCCATGGTCTTCTCATCACAGTGCTCCACGGTCTTGCCATCACAATGCTCCATGCCCTGGTCATCACAATGATCCATGACCCCTGTCATCACAATGCTCCATGAGACGTATCATCACAATGCTCCATGCCCCTTGTCATTACAGTGCGCCATGATGCTCATCACCAGAATTATCCATGGTCTTCTCATCACAGTGCTCCACGGTATTGCCATAACAATGCTCCATGCCCTGGTCATCACAATGCTCCATGTCCCTTGTCATCACAATTCTCCAGGTCCTTGTCATCACAATGCTCCATGACAGTTCTCATCCCCATGTTACATGCTCTTGTCATCACAATTCTCCATGCACTTGTCATCGCAATGTCCCATGAACCCTGTCATAGCAAGCTCCATGCCTTTGTCATCACAATGCTTCACGACCTTTTCATCAAAATTCTGAAAGGCCGTTGTCATCACAATGCTCCATGCCCTTGTCATCACAATGCTCCATGGCCCTTGTCATCACAATGCTCCAAGCCCTTGTCATCACAATGCTCCATTACCTTTCTCATCACAATCCTCCATAACACTCGGCATCACAATGCTCCATGCCATTGTCATCACAATGGAACATGAAATATGCCATCACAATGCTCCCTGACACCTGTCTTCACAATACTACATGTCCTTGTCATCACAATGCTCCATGCCCTTTTCATCACAATGTGCCATGCCCACTGTCAACACAATTATCCATGAAACTTGTCAGACCAATGCTCCATGCTCCTCTCATCACAATGCTACATGACCCCAGTCATCACAATGCTCCGTGTGTCCCGTCATCACAAGACTCCATGACGTGTGTCACCACAAAAGTCAATGCCATCATCATCACAAGGCTCTGTGAAATTTGTCACCACAATGCTCCATGAACTTTTCATCAAAATGCTCAATGTTATTGTCATCACAATGCTCCATGAATGCTCTCATCACATTGCTCCATGACCTTGTCATCACAAAGCTCCATGACGCATGTCATCAGAAGGCTCCATGGTCTTCTCATCACAATGCTCCATGACCTTTTTCATCACAATGCTCAATACACTTGTCATCACAATGCTCCCTGACACTTGTCCTCAGTATGCTCCTTGAACCCTGTCATTACAAGGCTCCATGCCTTTTTCATCACAATGTTCCATGCCCTTGTCATCACAAAGCTCCATGATGCATGTCATCACAAAGTTCCATGGCCATCTCATCCTAATGCTCCATGCCCTTGTCATCACAATGCCCCAAGACCCCTGTAATCACAATGCTCCATGCCCCTTTTCATCAGAATATTCCATGAGACTTGTCATCACAAGTCTCCATGGTCTTCTCATCACAATGCTCCAGTACCTTGTCATCACAAGCCTCCATGGCCCCTGTCATCACAATACTCCATGAACGTTTTCAGCCCAATGCTCCTTGACCTTCTCATCACAATGCTCCATGACCCCTGTCATCACAATGCTCCATGACTCCTGTCATCACAACGATCCATGAACACTGAGAACACAATGATCCGGGACTCTTGTCATCAAAATGCTCCATGCCCTTGTCTTCCCAATGCTCCATGACCCCTGTAATCACAATGCTCCGTGACGCTTGTCATCACAGTGCTCCATGAAACTTGTCATCACAATGCTCCATGCCTTTGTCAGCAATATGCTACATAATCTTGTCATCACAATGCTCCATGTGCTTGTCATCACAATCCTTCATGACACTTTGGATCATATTGCTTCATGCCTTGGCATCTCCCTCTTGCCTTTCTGGTTTTCACAGATTTTCGGATGTCCCTTTTGACCCGTGGGAAGTGACAATTCTTTGTAGTGTGGATTTGAATTGCGTGCTTGCTTGATTGTCCAAAAAGGTCGTATGCGTTTTCTCCTGAATATATTCAGGAGAAAACGCATACGCCCTTTTTGGCCAAGTGCATCATTGTCGAAGTTGTGATGCTTTTCCTGTGCTTTAAAGGCGATTCCAATTTACCTCTTGAAATATGTTTTGTGCAATTCTGCCTCATTTTCAAGTCAGCTTCGTTGCCTTCCCTCAACAGATTTTTGGAAGACAGTAGTCCTTTATAACTGTAGGTTTGTGAATTGCTGTGCCCGTGAGCTCCAATTTTCAAATCCCATTTTTGGGAGCTGACCGCAAATCCACAATTTTGCTTCAGGACCTATACTTGTTCCAGGGGTGGCTATACTGTTCCCTGCAGGTGGCTGAGGCTTTGGTTAATTCTTCTTCCTGACGGGAATTTAGAGTGACATGTGCCTGTCCAAAAGCATACATCTACTCTCTGATTGGTTCTCCCTCTTCCCTTTCATCCTCTGCACAATTAGCAAACTGTGCGAACCAGGAGGTTATAGGGGCTGGCTCTCCTAAGTTGGGAGATTGATAGTAAAGCAGTTGGAATGCCAAACTGGAGCACAAGGAGAGGAAAAATTAGGAGACTTTTAGAAACCTTTCACCATCACAGGGTGTCCATTCTCTAGGTTTCCCATACATGTTATAACTGTAGTGATATTCCCTACTACCTGGAGATTTGGTATCCATGGAATCGTGGCATGCATTACTACTTTAAAGGGTCTGCATTTTCTCTCCCAATCTCACCAGTCCTCTCAGTCCCAAGTGTCCAGCCTTATGTCTCATCCAGCTGTCTTTGCAGATAGGGTCATTCTAGGTTTCATCAGAACCCCTGAAGGAATTGTGTAAGAATTTCGCTGTTTTTTTGTTTGTTTTTGAAATTCATTTTTATAATGGGGTTGAGCTGATTTTCACTGACGTGTTTATGCCAGTCTAGACACACTTGATTCCCTTATGAAGACAAATCAATACATAGGTTTTAAGATTCTCACTAGTCAGATATATTCCTCTGCGGGTAATAGGGGGTTTGAGTCCCGTTCACTGAGGAAGGGGTAGGTCTCGTCTGTTCTCTATTTGGTTTATGGAATGGTACCTGTGCTAATATCAAACTCTGGTTTTATGCATCACCCCACCTCTCCTTTCCCATTAAACAGGCATAAGAGTGTTTTCTAAATGTGAGACTCTGTTCTCTTTCTTAATTCAGTTCATGTGTTGTGATCTTGACATTCCCTCTGTAAGTGATATCTTATGAATAGATTCTTTTTCTGTGTGACTAATTTACCTTAGAATCATCATACCTAAATCCACTCTTTATGCTGCTACTGGCCTTATGACATTGATTTCACGTCTGAGTGATATTCCATTGTACAAAATTACCACAAGTTATTTATGCATTTGTCTTTTTCCTGGGATATTTTAGGTGTACCGAAGTTGAGGTTCTTGTATGCAGAGCAGCCCTAAACTTTGGAGTGCCTGTGTGTTGTCGATATTTAGTCTTCCCAAGTTATATGTCCATGAGTTGAAGTCCCCTTTGCTCGGGGGCTTTGTATTTAAATGTTTTAGGAAACAGCATACACTTCTTCAGAGTGGCTCTTGGATATTTATACCCCACCCATCAGCGTGACTAGGCTCCCTGTTCTCCATGGCCTCTCCAGCATTTCTGGTTTGTACACATTTTTTGGATGGCCTTTCTGAGCAGTGGAAATTGAGACTTCTTTGTTGTGCGGATTTGCATTTCCCGCTTGCTTGGTTGGCCAAAAACTCTGTATGTGTTTTTTTCCTGAAGATATTCACGAAAAAAAGGCATACACCCTTTTGCCCAACTGCATCATTTTAGAAATTCTGCTGCTTTTCATATGCTTTAAATGTGAGTACAATCTACCTTTTGAAATCTGTTTCCTGCAATTCTGCCTCTCATTCAGATCCTCTTCGTTGCCTTACCTGAATATATTTTTGGACGTTGGTTATCATTTATATCTTTGCAGGTCTTTGAATTGTCTGCTCCTGAGCTCCATTTTACAACTCGCTTTTATTGTGAGCTCGCCGCCAAACCATTGGATTGCTTCTGGCCCTATTCTGGTTCTGAGGAGGCAGGCTGAGCCTTTGGTTAATTCTTGATCCTAATGGGAAGTTAGAGTGACATGTGCCTGTCAAAACTCCTACAGCTTATCTCTCATTGGTTCCCTCCTTCCCATTTATCCTCTGCACAAATTGCAAACTGTGTGAAACAGGAGGTTAAAGGTGCTGATTCTCCAATAGGGAAGATTGTTAATAATGTGGCTGGAATGGCGAACCCCAGCACCAGGAGATCAAAAATGAGGTGCATTTTAGACACCTTTCCTGAGCACACGGTGTACATTCATCTCGGTTTCGCAGGCATGTTTTCGGGGTCAGAAGATTCCCTTGAACCTGCCGATTTGGGACCCATGGAATGGGTACCAGGCAGTATTACTTTAAAAGGTCTGCATTTCCTCACCCAGCCTCTCTAACATCTCTTAGCGTGCATAGCTTCCAGCCTTATATATCATCCTGCTGTGGGTCTACATGTGTTCAATCCATGTTACATCGTAGCCCTTCAACAAAAGTTGTAAGAATTTTTGTCTGTCTCACCGTTTTTATAAATATTTTTAAATTTATTTTTATATTGGTTACAGCTGATTTTCAAAGCTCTGTTTTTTGCTGCTGTACATCCACTTGATTCATGTACTGTGAGACAACAAGAAATTATTTTTCAGATGCTTAGGAGTCATATGTATTATTGTCCAGTGACTTGAGTGGGCTGAGTGCAGTTCATTGAGGTACCGTGTAGGCCTTGTCAGTTATTCAATTTGGTACATGGAATGGTATATTTGCTAATTTCAACCTCCTGGATAATACCTCACCATTCCCCACCTTTCCCATTTAGCAGCCTTATGTCTATTTTCTACATATTTGACTATGTTTCTGTTTTGTAGTTTATTTCATGTGTAGCCATGTTTGATTCCACCTTTAAGTGACATCTTATGATATGTGTCTTTTTCTTTCTGACATATGTCACTTAGAATGATCGTATGTAACTCCTCCAGAGTTGTTCCAACTGGCCTTATTTCATTGATTTCGGGATGAGTAATATTCCACTCTACATAAGTACCCCATCTCTTTTATCCATTTTATCCTTCCAGGGACATTTAGGTTATATCCAAGTGGAGGCCCTTTTTAACAGAGAGGTGCTAAACGTTGGGGTGCCTGTTTTCTGTCCATTTTTGTTTTTCCCAAGGTATACGCCCATGAGTGCAAGTGCACTATGCTCTGTAGCTCATCTGTTAGATGTCTTAGCAAACACAATACACTTCTCCAGAGTGGCCATTGGCAAATTACATTTCCACTATCAGCCTCACAGGGCTCCCTTTTCTCCTCACCCTGTCCGGCATTTCTGGTGTTTACACTTTATGTGGATGGCCCTTCTGACTGATGTGAAGTGATACATTTTGTAGTATTGATTTCCAGTGCCCACCTGTTTGGTTGGATAAAAAGTGTGTATGGCCTTTACTTGAATATATTCAGAAAAAAATGCATACGCCCTTTTGGGCCAAGTGCATCATTGGCGATGTTCAGCCCCTTTTCTTGTGCTTTAATGAGGAGTCCTTTCTACCTCTTCAAATCTGTTTCCTGCCACACACCCTTGCTTACAAGTCCTTTTCTGTGACTTACCTCAAGACATTTTTCAAAAATAGATATTTTCAACTCTGCAGTTTCATGAATTTTAGTGCCCCTGAGTTCCATTTTTCAACTTGTGTTTTTGGAAACTGGACACAAAACAGCGGGATTTCCTCTAGACCTATTCTGTTTCCGTGGGCAATTCTAGCCTTTGATGAATTTGTCTTCCAGATTGGAAATTAGAGTGGCATGTGCCTGTCCAAACAAGTAAGACTTGTCTCTAAATTTTTCTCATCCTTCCGCTTCATCCTCTGGACAAATTCCAAACTGTGTGCAACAGGATGTTGACGGTGCTGATATCCCCAAGTGAGGAGATTGTTAGGAAAGATGCTGGAGGGGTGAACCGGTGCACCAGGCGATGAGGAGATGAGGTGCCTTATCCAAACTCTTTCCGATCAAACGGTGTACCATCCTCTAGGTGTGACAGGCATGTTTTAGCTGTAGGAAGGGTCCCGTGCATGGAAGGAGAACATCAGGGATTTTTCCAAATCAGTGCCTCCCCGTACCCCAAACTGGGGAATTTTTAAGCTACAGCTACACGTATGTCCATTAAAGGCCTTGGGAAATAGGCAGAGCCCAAACTTTAGATGATTGAAATCTTCAGGGTCAGAAGCGTTCACCATGGGCCTTGCTTAGGTTACATTTTATCTGTCATTGATAGATGATGTCAATAAAAATATCGATTCTTTTTCAGATTATTTCCCCTTATAGGTTATTGCAAAATATTCAGTGTAGTTCCCTGTGCTATACAGTAGTTCCTTGTTGATGATCTATTTTATACATAGCAGTGTGTATGTGTTAATCCCACACTGTTATTTTATCCCTTCTCCTACCTTTCCCCTTTGGTAATAATAAATTATAAGATTTTATACTTCTCAGAAATGGGGGAGCTGAAAGAGAGGTATCGTTTTCAATGGAAAAGCATTCAAAACAAGATTGAAGCTTCAGCCAAGAGTATTCGATGTACATCCATGGAAATAAATCACTTCATTTCTCTAATGTTGACCTGACAAATAAGACAGACGTCTTCACTGAACTTGCTTATAGTAAAGTGATGGAAATATCAAATGTAAGTCTTAGAAAAATCTTATTTTACCCGAGCATTATACACTGCTCTATGTTAACTACAGTTTGGCTCACACATCTGTTCATTGAAGTTACAATGTTCTCAATTTCTGTTACTGATCCTCCAGAGTGGACCCCAACAGGTTTCACCGTGCCCAGTGTCATTGGAGCCAACAGATCAAGACTGAGTTTGGTTCAGAAGCAAAGGAAACATTATTTTGAAAACAGACTGGAGAGGTGAGAGCGTGCACTCCCCCACGGGCTGTGGGCTGGGCTGCTGTGTAGGGATCCCGGCAGAGTCAGTGGGAGGGAGGTGTTGGAGCTCTCGAGGGCTGGGTTGGCTGCAGCACAGGCTATATGCCGTGGAGTCTGCATGGGACCCCACTAGCTGAGGTGTTGACCCAGCCATTCTGCACTAGGAAATCGGGTCTGAAGTGCCGGGTGTGGGACCTCTGCATGCGGAACCCTAGGAGCACGTGAAATTAGACAAAGCACAAAGGAAAAACAGGTTAGACTTTATTTTATTGCCCAGATTCTCTTTTTATCTCCCAGGAATTTTTAATGAACGTTGCCGGAGACGAACCCCTCCTCTGCTTTTTGTTTCGTTCCTCATTCTTGGGGTGTTGAGGGTGCAGACCCCTCTTTTGTAACTGCTTCATGCTGTGGTGGGAGCCCTGATACCTGGGGGGAGGGGCAAAACGTCTCCCCACCAGCCTCCAGGTGAGGTTGATTGTCCCAAGGCCTCCTGCCTCACTTCTCGTACGCATGAGCACCAGCATTGGAAGTGTTATAGATTCTAATGACCTTTAAGTGTCCAGGAAAGAGATGCACAGAGATGCTGAGGTGGCAGGTTTCACCCCACCCCACATTCGTTCGCCGACCTTAGGCTGACGGTTTTTGCCAGCCTAGATGCTCTGACCAGTAGTCTGTGCTTTCTTTAATTAGGTCCCTGAATTAATGTACAAACAGCACCATGTGTCAGAACCCTGCCCGCGCAACTCCCAGACAGTCCAGGGTCAGTGGTGATCCAGGACCATGACGTCCACTGAGTCAACGGCCTTTAGAAGTAGCCAGCAGTCCAGCCGGTCATATTGGCCACCATCACTGCGGTGTCTGTAGGGTTTTCTATGGTGAAAGCGTGATATACGTTTCCCCCGCCAAGCTTATTAGCTCCCCTCTGGGTGCAGTAAGTCCTGCAAGCAGTAGTCTGCTCTTTCGGGGCACAGTCTTGTTGTTTTCTGAGAGAAACTCCAGGTCAAGTGATGGTCACACCAGTCATCTTGGGGCCCCGTTGCCGCCGTTTGTCTCTCTGGAGGTGGAGTTGGAGGGTCTCCTCACTCGATGTCAGTGTGTCCACAGAGCGACCCCTGCAACTTCAGGGCATGATGGGTGGTTAGGATCACGACGTGGGGTCCTTTTCCCTTAGGAGGGAGCTGGCCTTGTGGGCTGCTGATTTCTAGCTTTTTAGATACCCCAGTATCCTGACCTGATGAGTCTGTGGGCAAAGCCCTTGGTGACCATAGTTTATCATACCTGAAGGGCATTCTTGTGTTGCTCCATTTCAAGTGGTCCCAGTTTTTGCACTAAGGCTCCAAGGGCAATTAAACTTTGATCGGGTATGTAAAGTTCAAAGGGTTTAGCTAAATTAGGGAGTTCCTGGGCAAGGGTCTGAATTGACTGCTTTTTCCATTCTTGAAAGGCCGCTTCTGGATTCTATACAAAAGGATCATCATCTTTTCGTGTCACTGTTTCATGTAGAGGCCCAGCTATTAGACTGTAGTTAGGGATCCAGATGCAGAAAACCTTGGACTCCCCAGGAACCCCTAAGCTGTCCTCTAGTTTTAGAAGAGGTAAGGCTGCAAATGGCTTCTTCCCTATCCTGGGATGCGTTTCTCTGAATATCTGGGAGAATGAAGCCCAGGCATGTCACCTGAGCCTGGGATATTTGAGCCTTTTCCTTGGACACCTTCTATCCTTTCTTGGCTAGGTAGTTCCGAGGCGTCTTTAGTAGGCCTGGCGATCAGA
Organism: Mesoplodon mirus; assembly: GCF_964341445.2. NCBI lineage: Eukaryota > Metazoa > Chordata > Mammalia > Artiodactyla > Ziphiidae > Mesoplodon > Mesoplodon mirus. The sequence goes on along the minus strand of NW_028295746.1, from coordinate 1,634,715 downwards.
ATGTCATCTGCATATTGAAGGAGGGTTCCCTTTTACAGAGGTAGAACTTTTAGGTCTTTAGAGGTCATTTCCCCAATGATTGTGTGGGGATTTTTGTACCGTTGGGGCAGGACGGCCCAGCATTATTGCTTTTGTTGCATGTTGTGTCCTGCCACTCACAAGCCAAAAATTCTTGTGACTCTGAGATGAATGGAATACAGAAGAAGGCATCATTGAAGTGTAATACAGAATGCCATGGCCTGGTGGATGGTAGAATGAGCAGCAGGGTGTAGGAAATAGGAGCTACTGGATGTATATCCTCGGTGGCTTCACTGACTGTCCTGATATCCTTTACCAGGTCTCCAGCAGCCCATGGGGCTCTCGTGGTCAGGCCAATCCCAGGATATGGAGCTCACCTGGGCTGCACCTCCCATCCCCACAGCCCACGGGGCTCTCGTGTTCAAGTCCCTCCCAGGGTATGGAGCTCACCTGTGCAGCTACCCAGCAGCCCATGGGTCTCTCATATTCAGGCCCTTCCCAGGATACAGAGCTCCCATGGGCAGGTACCCCAGCAGGGCTGGACACACAGGAACAGTGCACATAGCCCACCTTGCAGAGAACCCCCAGCTCACCTGTCGCTCACAGCTGACACAGAATACCTCAGAGCAGGACTTGAACTAACAAACAGCAGCTCTGACAAGTCTGTGACCCTGGCTATCACTCTGTGCAGCCTCTCTCTGCCTGGTCTTCCAGACACTTCCACTGCAGCCAGGGCACCAGGCCTCTGTCTCCACCCACCATCACTCCTCTCCCTGACTCCTGGGTTCCTCTCATTAGGATAGGGTCTTCTTGAAGTTGTTTTCCACTCATGGACCAGATAAAATGATAAGAAAACAAGCCGCAGCTGCATCCCCTTGTCTAGCCTGACTCTCAAGGGCCCACACCTGTTCCTTGGGCCTGGCCCGTTTAGCAAGTTTCATTTTCTGCTACTGTGAGCCCCTGAGGGGTGAGGATTGGCTGATTTGCGCAACCTGACACAGCCTGCCAACCCCCCCACAGGTGTGCGTGGGTTGAGGTCAAGATAAACACCTCTCCAGGCAGCTAGAGCCCCTTTAGCTGAGCCTGATGCCATATTCTCTGCCCCGTCAGCAGTGTCGGGGCTGGGGTGGTGGTAGGGAGTGAGGGGCCGTGGCTTTGTGGGTGGCCCAGTGTGAGTGGGGCTCTGCTGGACTTTCCACAGGAGTTGCTAGGCTGCCACCTGCTAAAGAAGAGGATGTGTCATCCATACCTGCCGCTTGAATTTCTCCCTAGGCAGAGGTGAGGAAGTAAAAAAGCAGTGGGGGCCGTGGCAGGAGGGGTATCTCAGGCAGGGAAATGGAAAGCTTCCAGAAGAGCATCTGGGGCCAGGACCATCCTGACTGGCCTGCAGGCACCAAGTCGGCCTGCGTGCTGTCGCTGGTGTGGCTCCACAGCCCTTCCTCTAGGCTTGCAGGTGCTTGTACATATTCAGGTGTTTTACCTGGAAAGGGTGGGAAGAGTTCAGCTGCAGCAGGACTGGGGCTCAGCTCACATTTACTCACAGACGCCTCAAAACAGTCCCCCCAGCTTTGCAATGAGGATGCTCCTTGTCGGGGGGAGCACTCCTGACTCCATGGGAGACGATTTCCCACCTCTGACCAACTTAAGAATTTTTTACCACTGGAGCAAGTGTCCTGATACGATTTTCCTCTGTATAACTGGTGGGTTCTGTTTTGTTTTTTTCTTTTTTTTCTTTTTGGTTCAAGGTAGATTTTATTTATTCCTCTTTTTTTTAATTTGGAGATATAAACATGGAAATAATGCATTAATATAAAGACGTCTATGTGAAGGGAAATACTTTTTTTCTGTTTTCTTTTATTAAATGCTATTTATTTTTATTTTTTTTAACTTTATTACTTTTATACAGCAGGTTCTTATTGGATATCTATTTTATACATATAAGTGTGCACATGTGAATCCCAGTCTCCCAATTCATCCCACCACCACCCTCACATGGCGTTTCCCCCTTGGTGTCCATATGTTTGTTCTCTACATCTGTGTCTCTATATCTGCCCTGCAAACCGGTTCATCTGTACCATTTTTCTAGGTTCCACATATATGCATTAATATACAATATTTGTTTATCTCTTTCTGACTTACTTCACTCCGTATGACAGTCTCTAGATCCATTAAGGTCTCTACAAATGACCCAATTTCATTCCTATGTATGGCTGAGTAATATTCCATTGTATATATGTACCACATCTTTATCCATTCGTCTGTCTGTGGGCACTTAGGTTGCTTTCATTACCTGTCTATTGTAAATAGTGGTGCAATGAACATTGTGGTGAATGTGTATTTTTGATTTATGGTTTTCTCTGGGTATATGCCCAGTAGTGGGATTGCTGGATTATATGGTAATTCTATTTTTACTTTTTTAAGGAACCTCCATATTGTTCCCCATAGAGACTGTATCAATTTACATTCCCAACAATAGTGGAAGAAGGTTCCTTTTCTCCATACCCTCTCCAGCATTTGTTGTTTGTAGATTCTCTGTTGATGCCCATTCTAACAGGCGTGACATGACACCTCATTGTAGTGTCCATTTCCATTTCTCTAATAATTAGTGATGTTGAGCAGATTTTCATGTGCGTACTGGCCACCTCTATGTCTTCTTGGAAGAAATGTCTATTTATATCTTCTTCCATTTTTGTATTGGGTTGTTTGTTTTATTAATATTGAGCTGCATGAGCTGTTTATATATATTGGAGATTAATCATTTGTCCATTGATTCGTTTGCAAATATTTTCTGCCATTCTGAGGGTTGTCTTTTCATCTTGTTTGTAGTTTCCTTTGCTTTGAAAAAGCTTTTACGTTCCCTTAGGTCCCATCTGTTTAGTTTTCTTTTTTATTTCATTACTATAAGAGGTGGATCAAAAAAGATCTTGCTGTGATTTACGTCAGAGTATCCTTCGTAAGTTTTCCTCTCAGAGTTTTATACTATCCGGTCTTACATTAAGGTCTCTAATCCATTTTGAATATATTTTTATGTATGGTGTTGGGGAGTGTTCTAATTTCATTCTTTTACATGTAGCTGTCCATATTTCCCAGCACCAATGATTGAAGAGACTGTCTTATCTCCATTGTATAGTCTTGCCTCCTTTGTCATAGATTAGGTGACCATAGATGTGTAGGTTTATCCCTGTGCTTTCTTTTTTTTTCCTTTTACACGTTTATTGGAGTGTAATTGCTTTACAATGGAGTGTTCGTTTCTGCTGTATAACAAAGTGAATCAGCTATACATATACAAATATCACCAGATCCCCTCCCTCTTGCATCTCCCTCTCACACCCCATATCCCACCCCTTTATGTGGTCACAAAGCACAAAGCTGATCTCCCTGTTTTATGTGGCTGCTTCCCAGTAGCTATTGGTGTTACATTTGGTAATGTATTTATGTCCATGCCACTCTCTCACTTCGTCCCAGCTTACCCAACCCCCTTCAGGTGTCCTCAAGTCCTTTCTCTATGTCTCTGTCCTTAATCCTGTCCTGCCACTAGGTTCTTCAAAATCTTTTTTTTTTCTTCATTAGATTCCGTATATTTCTGTTAACATACAGTATTTGTTTTTCCCTTTCTGACTTACTTCACTGTGTAGGACAGATTCTAAGTCCATCCACCTCAGTACAACTAACTCAGTTTTGCTTCTTTTTATGGCTGAGTAATACTCCATTGTGTATATGTGCCAGATCTTCTTTAAACATTCATCTTTCAATGGACACTTAGGTTGCTTCCATGTCCTGACTATTGTAAATAGAGCTGCAATGAACATTTTTCTACATAACACTTTTTGAATTATGGTTTTCACAAGGCAAATGCCCAGTAGTTGGATTGTTGTGTCATATGGTACTTCTATTGTTAGTTATTTAAAGGAACCTCCGTACTGTTCTCCCTAGTGCCCATATCAATTTACATTCCCACCCACAGTGCAAGTGTGTTCCCTTTTCTCCAATAAAGGCCTCTCCAGCATTTATTGTTTTGTAGATTTTTTTGATGATTGCCACTCTGACTGCTGTGAGGTGATACCTCACGGTAGTTTTGATTTGCATTTCTCTAATGATTAGTGATGTTCAGCATCCTTTCATGTGTTTCTTGGTAATCTGTATATCTTCTTTGGAGAAATGTCTATTTAGGTCTTCTGCCCGTTTTTGGATTGGGTTGTTTGTTTTTGTGATATTGAGCTACATGAGGTGCCTGTAAAGTTTGGAGATTAATCCTTTGTCAATTGCTTCATTTGAAAATATTTTCTCCCATTCAGAGGGTTGTTTTTGCATCTTGTTTATGTTTTCCTGTACTGTGTAAAAGCTTTTAAGTTTCATTAGGTCCCATTTGTTGATTTCTGTTTTTATTTCCATTTCTCTAGGAGGTGGGTCAAAAAGGATCTTGCTGTGATTTATGTCATAGAGTGTTCTGCCTATGGTTTCCTCTAAGTGTTTTATAGTGTCTGGTCTTATATTTAGATCTCTAATCAATTTAGAGTTTATTTTTGTGTATAGTTTTATGGAGTGTTCTAATTCCATTCTTTTATGTGTAGGGGTCCAGTTTATCCAGCACCAATTACTGAAGAGACTGTCTTTCCTCCATTGTATATCCTTAGCTCCTTTGTCATAGATGAGATAGCCATAGGTATGTAGGTTTATCTCTGGGATTTCTGTCCTGTTCCATTGATCTGTGTTTATGCCAATCTACATACACTTGATTCCATTATGCAGACATATAAATACATAGGTTTCAAGTTTATTACCAGTCAGATATATTCCTCTTCAGTGAATAGGGTGTTTTGTGTCCAGTTCATTGAGAAAGGAGTAGGTCTTGTCTATTACATATTTGGTATATGGAATGGGATCTGTGCTAATTTCAAACTCTGCTTTTACACATCACCCCACGTCTCCTTTCCCCTTACGGAGGAATAAGTGTGATTACTAAATGTGTAACTCTGTTCACATTTGAAATTCAGTTCATGTGTAGCCATGTTTACATTCCCTCTATAAGTGATATATTACAATATTTTTTTTTTCTTTGTGGCTCATTTCACTTAGCATCATCATACCTAAAGCCACTCATTATGCTGCTATTGGCCTTATGACATTGATTTTATGTCTGAGTGACATTCCATTGTATATAAGTACCACAACATCTATATCCATTTTCTTCCCTTTCCTGGGATTTTTAAAGTGTACTGAATTCGAGGTTCTTGTAAACAGAGCAGCCCTAAAGTTTGGGCTGGCTGTGTGTTGTGGATTTTCAGTTTTCCCAAAATACACGCCCATGAGCGGAAGTGTGCTATGCTCTGTAGCTCTGTTTTAGAAAACAACATACAGTTCTCCAGAGAGGCTGTTGGCAATTTACATCCTGTCCATCGGTGTAAACAGACTCCCTTTTCTCCATGGCCTGTCCTGCATTTGTGGCTTTTACACTATTTGTGGATGGCCCTTTTGACTGGAGGTAAGGGACACTTCTATGTAGTGTGGATTTGCAATACCTGATGGCTTGCTTGCCCAAAAAGGGTGTATGCATTTTTTCCCGAATATATTCAAGAAAATACACATACTACCTTTTTGGCCAAGGGCAAAATTGTCGAAGATCTCTCACTTTTCATGTGCTTTAAAGACAACTCCAATCTACCTCCTGAAATCTGTTTCCTTCAATTCTGCCTTGCATTCAAATCCTCTTCACTGCCTTACCTCAATATATTTCTGGATGATAGTTGTCCTTTATAACTCTGCAAGTTTGTGAATTGCTGTGCCCCTGATTTCCATTTTTCAACTCGCCTCTTTGTGAGCTGGCTGCAATACCGCAGCATGGCTGTAGGCCCTAGTCTTGTTCCGGGGTGTCAGGCTGAGCCTTTGATTAATTTTACTTCCTGATGGGAAACTAGAGTGACATGTGCCCATCCAAACACCTACAGCTAATCTCTCTTTTGTTTCCCCTCTTCCTGTTCATCCTCTGCACAATTTGCAAACTGTGCATAACAGGAGGGTAAAGGCGCTGACACTCCAAGTGGGGGGAATTTTAGTAATGCAGATGGAATGGCGAAGCCGAGCACGACAAAAGGAAAAATGAGGTACATTTTAGAAAACTTTCCCAATTACACAGTGTACCATCCACTGGGTTTCCCATGCTTGCTTTAACTGTAGGAAGATTCCCTTAAACTTGGAGAGTTGGGACCACTAGAATGGGTAGTACACAGTATTGCTCTAAGTGGTGTTCTTTTGCTCACACAACCTCAACAATCTTGTCAGCCCCAAGTGTCCAGTTTTATGTCTCATCCAGCTGTGGGTGTAAAGGTGGACAATCCAGGTTGCATCACAGGCCCTGAACGTAATTCTTAAGGCTTTCCCTCTGTTTCGCTATTTTTCCATTTTGCTTTTGAAATTTATTTTTATAAAGGTATTTAGCTGAATTTCAGTGCTGTGTTCATGCCGTTATACACACACATGACTCCTTTATGGAGACATGATAATACATATGTATTAAAATTCTTGGAGTCAGATATATTCCTCTGCAATGAATAGGGGGTGTTGAGTCGAGTTCATGGTGCGGGGAGTAGGTGATGTCTATTACATACTTGGTTTATGTAACGGTATCTGTGCTAATTTAAAACTGTGGTTTTATGCATCAACCCACTTCGCCTTTCCCGATAAGAAGGCAGAATATTGTTTTCTAAGTGTGTGACTCTGTTGTGTTTGTAATTCATTTCATTCGTAGCCAAGTGTACATTCCCAAATTAGTGATATCTTATGATAAGATTTGGTACTCTGTTATCTTTCCTAACTCAGTTCATATGTAGCCATGTTTACAGGATCTTCATAAGTGATATCTTATGATAAGTTTCTTTTTCTGTGTGACTTATTTCACTTAGAATCACCGTACCTGAATCCACTCATTTTGCTGCTACTGGCCTTATGACATTGATTTCATGGCTGACGGGTATTCCATCGTATGTAAGTAACACAATTTTTTGAACCATTTAAATCTTTCCTGGGATATTTAACTTGTACGCAAGTTGAGGTTCTTGTAAGCAGTGCAGTCCTAAATTTTGGGGTGGCTCTGTCTTATTGATTTTCAGTTTTCCCAAGGTATATTCCCTAGACTGGAAGTGCCCTTGGCTCTGTAGCTCGGTTGTTTACTTGTTTATGGAACACAATGCACTCCTCCAGTGAGGCAGTTGGCAATTTATATCCCACCCATCAGCATAACAAGGCTCCCTGTTCTCCAGGGCCTGTCTTGCCTTTCTGCTTTTTATCCGTTTTGTGGATGTGCCTTTTGACTGGTGAGAAGTGATACTTCTTTGGAGTGCAGATTTGCATTGCCCGCTTGCTTGCTTGGCCAAAAAGGGCGTATGGGTTTTCTCTTGAATATATTCATGAAAAAACGCATACACCCTTTTTGGCCAAGTGCAACATTGTCGAAGTAGTGCCCCTCTTCCTGTGCTTTAAAGGCGATTCCTACGTACCTATTGTAATCTGTTTCCTGCTATTCTGCCTCGCATTCAAGTCCGCCTCGTTGCCTTCCCTCAACAGATTTTTGGACGATAGTTGTCCTTTATTACTCTGCCAGTTTGTGAAGTGCTGTGCCCCTGAGCTCCATTTTTAACTCGTTTTTTGTGAGCTGAACGCAAGTCCAAAATTTTGGTTCAGGAACTCTAGTGGTTCCCGGTGGGTGGCGGAGACTTTGGTTAATTCTTCTTCAAACCGGGATATAAGAGTGACATGTGCCCGCCCAAATGCCTAACAGCTACTCTCTCATTGGTTCTCCCTTTTCCCTTTTATCCTCTGCCAAATTGGCAACCTGTGTGAACCAGGAGGTTAAAGGGGCTGTCTCTCCAAAATGGGTGATTGATAGAAAAGCAGTTGGAAATTCAAACTGGAGCACCAGGAGAGAGAGTTTTAAGTGAGTTTTAGAAACCTTTCGTATTCACACTGTGTCCATTCTCTAGGTATCCCGTACATATTATAACTGTAGTAATATTCACTTCAACCTGGAGAGTTGGAACGCATGGAATGGGTTCCATGCATTATTGCTTTAAAGGTCTGCATTTGCTCACCCAATGTCACCAATCCTCTCAGTCCCATGTGTCCAGCCTTCTGCCACATCCAGCTGTCGTTGTAGATAAGGTCATTCCTGGTTTCATCAGATACCCTGAAGGAATTGTAAAGAATTTCCCTTTTTTTCTTGTTTTTCAAATTCCTTTTTATAGTGGGTTTGAGCTGATTCTCGCTGCCATGTTTATGCCAGTCTAGACACACTTGATTCCCTACGGAGATATGTCAATACATAGATGATAAGATTCTTACTAGTCAGATATATTCCTCTGTGGGAAATATGGTGTTTTGAGTCCCTTTCTCTGAGGAAGGAGTAGGTCTTGTCTATTCCATAGTTGGTTTTTGGAACGGTACCTGTGCTTATATCAAACTCTGGTTTTATGCATCACCCCAACTTTCCTACCCCCTTAAGCGGGCATAAGCCTGTTTTCTAAATGTGAGACTCTGTTCTCTTTCCTATCTCAGTTCATGTGTAGCCTTGTTACAGGATCTTCATAAGTGATATCTTATGATAAGTTTCTTTTTCTGTGTGACTTATTTCAGTTAGAATCATCGTACCTGAATCCACTCATTTTGCTGCTACAGGTCTTATGACATTGATTTCATGGCTGAGGGATATTCCATCGTACGTAATTACCACAATTTTTTGAACCATTTTTATATTTCCTGGGATACTTAAGGTGTACCCAATTTGAGGTTCTTGTAAGCAGTGCAGCCCTAAATTTTGGTGTGGCTCTGTCTTATTGATTTTCACTTTTCCCAAGATATATTCCCTCGACTGGAAGTGCCCTTGGCTCTGTAGCTCTGTTGTTTACTTGTTTTAGGGAACACAATTCACTCCTCCAGTGAGGCAGTTGGCAATTTACATGCCACCCATCAGCATAACAAGGCTCCCTGTTCTCCAGGGCCTGTCTTGCCTTTCCGGTTTTTACCCATTTTGTGGATGTCCCTTTTGACCAGTGGGAAGTGATACTTTTTTGTAGTGCAGATTTGCATTGCCCGCTTGTTTGCTTGGCCAAAAAGGTCAATACATTCAGGAGAAAACGCATACACCCTTTTTAGCCAAGTGCATCATTGTCGAATTTGTGCCCCTCTTCCTGTGCTTTAAAGGCGATTCCAACGTACCTCTTGAAATCTGTTTCCTGCTATTCTGCCTCACTTTCAAGTTCGCCTCGATTCCTTCCCTCAACACATTTTTGGACGATAGTTGCCCTTTATTACTCTGCCACTTTGTGAATTGCTGTGCCCCTGAGCTCTGTTTTATAACTGGATTTTTTCTGAGCTGTACGCAAGTCCAATATTTTGGTTCAGGACCTATACTCGTTCCCGGTGGGTGGCTGAGATTTGGTCAGTTCTACTTCCTCCCAGGAAACAAGAGTGACATGTGCCCGTCCAAATGCCTAACAGCTACTCTCTCATTGGTTCTCCCTCTTCCCATTCATCCTCTGGTAAATTGGCAACCTGTGCGAAACAGGAGGTTAAAGGTGCTGTCTCTCCAGGTTGGGAGATTGATAGTAAAGCAGTTGGAAAGTCAAACTGGAGGACCAGGAGAGGGACTATTTGTTAAGTTTTAGAGACCTTTCGTATTCACTGTGTGTCCATTCTCTTGGTTTCCCATACATGTTATAGCTGTAGTAATATTCCCTTCAACCAGGAGAGTTGGGACCCATGGAATGGGTGCCATGCATTATTGTTTAAAGGGTCTGCATTTGCTCACGAATCTCACCAATCCTCTCAGTCCCATGTGTCCAGCCTTATGCCACCTCCAGCTGTCGTTCTAGATAGGGTCATTCCAAGTTTCATCAGAGAGCCTGAAGGAATTGTAAAGAATTTCGCTTTTTTTTTTGTTTTGTTTTTGAAATTCCTTTTTATAGTGGGTTTGATCTGATTCTCGCTGCCATCTTTATGCTAGTCTACACACACTTGATTCCCTTTCGGAGACATATCAATACATAGGTTTTAAGATTCTTACTAGTCAGATATATTCCTCTGCGGGAAATATGGGGTTTTGAGTCCCTTTCACTGAGGAAGGTGTAGGTCTTGTCTATTCCATACTTGGTTTTTGGAACTCTACCTGTGCTTATATCAACCTCTGGTTTTATGCATAACCCCACCTCTCCTTCCCCCTTAAGCAGGCATAAGAGCGTTTTCTAAATGTGAGACTCTCTTCTCTTTCCTAACGCAGTTCATGTGTAGCCATGTTTACAGGATCTTCATAAGTGATATCTTATGATAAGTTTCTTTTTCTGTGTGACTTAGTTCACTTAGAATCATCGAACCTGAATCCACTCATTTTGCTGCTACTGGTCTTATGACATTGATTTCATGGCTGAGGGATATTCCCTCATACGTAAGTACCACAAATTTTTGAACCATTTTTATCTTTCCTGGGATACTTAAGGTGTACCCAATTTGAGGTTCTTGTAAGCAGTGCATTCCTAAATTTTTGGGTGGCTCTGTCTTATTGATTTTCAGTTTTCCCATGGTATATTCCCTAGACTGGAAGTGCCCTTGGCTCTGTAGCTCTGTTGTTTACTTGTTTTAGGGAACACAATGCACTCCTCCAGTGAGGCAGTTGGCAATTTACATCCCGGCCATCAGCATAACAATGCTCCCTGTTCTCCAGGGCCTGTCTTGAATTTCTGGATTTTACCCTTTTTGTGGATGTCCCTTTGGACTGGTGGGAAGTGATACTTCTTTGTAGTGCAGACTTACATTGTCTGCTTGCTTGCTTGGCCAAAATGGGCGTATGCGTTTTCTCCTGAATATACTCAGGTGAAAACGCATACGCCCTTTTTGGACAAGTGCATCATTGTCGAAGTTGTGCCCCTCTTACTGTGCTTTAAAGGCGATTCCAACATACCTCTTGAAATCTGTTTCCTGCTATTCTGCCTCACTTTCATGTCCGCCTCGTTTCCTTCCCTCAACAGATTTTTGGATGATAGTTGTCCTTTATTACTCTGCCAGTTTGTGAATTGCTCTGCCCTATAGCTCCATTTTTTACCTCGTTATTTGTGAGCTGAACGCAAGTCTGATATTTTGGTTTAGGACCTATACTGGTTCCCGGTGGGTGGCTGAGACTTTGGTTAATTCTTCTTACTCCCGGGAAATAAGAGTGACATGTGCCCATCCAAATGCCTAACAGCTACTCTCTCTTTGGTTCTCCTTCTTCCCTTTCATCCTTTGCCAAATTGGCAACCTGTGCGAACCAGGAGGTTAAAGGTGCTGTCTCTCCAAGTTGGGAGACTGATAGTAAAGCAGTTAGAAAGTGAAAATGGAACACCAGGAGAGGGACTATTCGTTGAGATTTAGAAACCTTTCGTATTCACAGTGTTTTCATTCTCTAGGTTTCCCATACATGTTATAGCTGTAGTAATATTCCCTACAACCTGAAGAGTTGGGACCCATGGAATGCGTGCCATGCATTATTGCTTTAAATGGTATGCATTTGTTCACGAATCTCACCAATCCCCTCAGTCCCATGTGTCCAGCTTTATGCCACCTCCACCTGTTTTTCTAGATAGGGTCATTCCAAGTTTCATCAGAGAGCCTGAAGGAATTGTAAAGAATTTCCCTGTTTTTTTGTTTTGTTTTTGGAATTCCTTTTTTTTGGGTTTGAGCTGATTCACACTGCCATCTTTATGCCAGTCTACACACACTTGATTCCCTGATGGAGACATATCAATACATAGGTTTTAAGATTCTTACTAGTCAGATATATTCCTCTGCGGGAAATATGGGGTTTTGAGTCCCTTTCACTGAGGAAGGTGTAAGTCTTGTCTATTCCATACTTGGTTTTTGGAACGGTACCTGTGCTTATATCAACCTCTGGTTTTATGCATCACCCCACATCTCCTTCCCCCTTAAGCAGGCATAAGAGTGTTTTCTAAATATGAGACTCTCTTCTCTTTCCTAACTCAGTTCATGTGTAGCCATGTTTACAGGATCTTCATAAGTGATATCTTATGATTAGTTTCTTTTTCTGTGTGACTTATTTCACTTAGAATCATCGTACCTGAATACACTCATTTTGCTGCTACTGGTCATATGATATTGATTTCATGGTTCAGGGGTATTCCCTCGTACGTAAGTTCCACAAATTTTTCAACCATTTTTATATTTCCTGGGATATTTAAGGTGTACCCAATTTGAGGTCCTTGTAAGCAGTGCATTCCTAAATTTAGGGGGGGCTCTGTCTTATTGATTTTCAGTTTTCCCAAGGTATATTCCCTAGACTGGAAGTGTCCTTGGCTCTGTAGCTCTGTTGTTTACTTGTTTTAGGGAACACAATGCACTCCTCCAGAGAGGCAGTTGGCAATTTACATCCCGCCCATCAGCATAACAAGGCTCCCTGTTCTCCAAGGCCTGTCTTGCCTTTCTGGTTTTTACCCATTTTGTGGATGTCCCTTTTGACCGGTGGGAAGTGATACTTCTTTGTAGTGCAGATTTGCATTGCCCATTGGCTGGATTGGTCAAAAAGGGCGTATGCGTTTTCTCCTGAATATATTCAGGATAAAATTCATACGCCCGTTTTGGCCAAGTGCATCATTGTCAAAGTTGTGCCCCTCTTCCTGTGCTTTAAAGGCAATTCCAACGTACCTATTGAAATCTGTTTCCTGCTATTCTGCCTCCCTTTCAAGTTCGCCTCGTTGCCTTCCCTCAACAGATTTTTGGACGATAGTTGACCTTTATTACTCTGCCACTTTGTGAATTGCTGTGCCCCTGAGCTTCATTTTTTAACTCGTTTTTTCTGAGCTGAACACAAGTCCAATATTTTGGATCAGAAACTATACTGGTTCGTGGTGGGTGGCTGAGACTTTGGTCAATTCTTCTTCCTCCCGGGAAATAAGAGTGACATATGCCCGTCCAAATGCCTAACAGCTACTCTCTCATTGGTTCTCCCTCTTCCCTTTCATCCTCTGCGAAATTGGCAACCTGTGCGAAACAGGAGGTTAAAGGTGCTGTCTCTCCAGGTTGGGAGATTGATACTAAAGCAGGTGGAAAGTCAAACCGGAGCACCAGAAGAGGGACGATTCGTTGAGTTTAGAGACCTTTCGTATTCAGTGTGTCCATTCTCTAGGTTTCCCGTACATGTTATAACTGTAGTAATATTCCCGTCAACCTGGAGAGTTGGGACCCATGGAATGGGTGCCATGCATTATTGCTTTAAAGGGTCTGCATTTGCTCACCCAATCTCACAAATCCTCTCATTCCCAAGTGTCCAGCCTTATGCCACATCCAGCTGTCATTGTAGACAGGGTCATTCCAGGTTCCATCAAAGACCCTGAAGGAATTGTAAAGAATTTCCCTGTTTTTTTGTTTTCTTTTTGAAATTCCTTTTTATAGTGGGTTTGAGCTGATTCTCGCTGCCATGTTTATGCCAATCTAGACACACTTGATTCCCTTATGGAGACATATCAATACATAGGTTTTAAGATTCTTACTAGTCAGATATATTCCTCTGCAGGAAATATGGGGTTTTGAGTCCCTTTCACTGAGGAAGGTGTAGGTCTTGTCTATTCCATAGTTGGTTTTTGGAACGGTACCTGTGCTTATATCAAACTCTGGTTTTATGCATCTCCCCACCTCTCCTTCCCCCTTAAGGAGGCATGAGAGTGATTTTTAAATGTGAGACTGTGTTCTCTTTCCTAACTCAGTTCATGTGTAGCCATGTTTACAGGAACTTCGTAAATGATATCTTATGATGAGCTTCTTTTTCTATGTGACTTATTTCACTTAGAATCATCGTACCTGAATCCACTCATTTTGCTGCTACTGGTCTTATGACATTGATTTCGTGGCTGAGGGATATTCCATCGTACGTAAGTACCACAATTTTTTGAACCATTTTTATATTTCCTAGGATATTTCAGGTGTACCCAAGTTGAGGTTCTTGTAAGCAGTGCAGCCCTAAATTTGGGGGTGGCTTTGTCTTAATGATTTTCAGTTTTCCCAAGGTATATTTTCTAGACTGGAAGTGCCCTTGGCTCTGTAGCTCTGTTGTTTACTTGTTTTAGGGAATACAATGCACTCCTCCAGTGAGGCAGTTGGCAATTTACATCCCGCCCATCAGCATAACAATGCTCCCTGTTCTTCAAGGCCTGTCTTGCCTTTCTGGTATTTAAATATTTTGTGGATGTCCATTTTGACCGGTGGGAAGTGATACTTCTTTGTAGTGCAGATTTGCATTGCCCGCTTGCTTGCTTGGCCAAAAAGGGCCTATGCATTTTCTCCTGCATATATTCAGTAGAAAATGCATAGTCCCTTTTTGGCCAAGTGCATCATTGTCGAAGTTGTGCCCCTCTTCCTGGGCTTTACAGGTGATTCCAACGTAACTTTTGAAATCGGTTTCCTGCTATTCTGCCTCGCTTTCAATTCCTCCTCGTTGCCTTCCCTCAACAGATTTTGTGATGATAGTTGTCCTTTATTAATCTGCTATTTTGTGAATTGCTGTGCCCTTGAGCTCCATTTTTCAAGTCGTTTTTTGTGAGCTGAACGCATGTCTAAAATTTTCGTTCAAGACCTATATTGGTTCCCAGTGGGTGGCTGCAAATTTGGTTAATTCTTCTTCCTGCCAGGAAATTAGAGTGACATATGCCCGTCCAAATGCCTAACAGCTACTCTCTCATTGGTTCTCCCTCTTCCCTTTCATCCTCTGCCAAATTGGCAACCTGTGAGAACCAGGAGGTTAAAGGGGCTAGCTCTCCAAGTTGGGAGATTGATAGTAAAGCAGGTGGAAAGTCAAACCGGAGCACCAGGGGAGGGACTATTCATTGAGTTTTATAGACATTTTGTATTCACAGTGTGTCCATTCTCTAGATTTCCCGTACATGTTATAGCTGTAGTAATATTCCCTTCAACCTGGAGAGTTGGGACCCATGTAATGGGTGCCATGCATTATTGCTTTAAAGGGTCTGTATTTGCTCACCCAATCTCACCAATCCTCTCATTCCCAAGTGTCCAGCCTTATGCCACATCCAGCTGTCATTGTAGACAGGGTCATTCCAGGTTTCATCAGAGACCCTGAAGGAATTGTAAAAAATTTCCCTGTTTTTTTGTTTTGTTTTTGAAATTCCTTTTTATAGTGGGTTTGAGCTGATTCTCGCTGCCATGTTTATGCCAGTCTAGACACACTTGATTCCCTTACGGAGACATATCAATACATAGGTTTTAAGATTCTTACTACTCAGATATATTCCTCTGTGGGAAATATGGGGTTTTGTGTCCCTTTCACTGAGGAAGGTATAGGCAGGTCTTGTCTATTCCATAGTTGGTTTTTGGAACGGTACCTGTGCTTATATCAAACTCTGGTTTTATGCATCACCCCACCTCTCCTTCCCCCTTAAGCAGACATAAGAGTGTTTTCTAAATGTGAGACACTGTTCTCATTCCTAACTCAGTTCATGTGTAGCCATGTTTACAGGAACTTCGTAAGTGATATCTTATGATAAGCTTCTTTTTCTGTGTGACTTATTTCACTTAAAATCATCGTACCTGAATCCACTCATTTTGCTGCTAGTGGTCTTATGACATTGATTTCGTGGCTGAGGGATATTCCATCGTACGTAAGTACCACAATTTTTTGAACCATTTTTATATTTCCTAGGATATTTCAGGTGTACCCAAGTTGAGGTTCTTGTAATCAGTGCAGCCCTAAATTTGGGGGTGGCTCTGTCTTAATGATTTTCAGTTTTCCCAAGGTATATTCCATAGACTGGAAGTGCCCTTCGCTCTGTAGCTCTGTTGTTTACTTGTTTTAGGGAACACAATGCACTCCTCCAGTGAGGCAGTTGGCAATTTACATCCCGCCCATCAGCATACAAGTCTCCCTGTCCTCAAGGGCCTGTCTTGCCTTTTTGGTATTTACACATTTTGTGGATGTCCATTTTGACCGGTGGTAAGTGATACTTCTTTGTAGTGCAGATTTGCATTGCCCGCTTGCTTGCTTGGCCAAAAATGTCCTATGCATTTTCTCCTGCATATATTCAGGAGAAAATGCATAGTCCCTTTTTGGCCAAGTGCATCATTGTCGATGTTGTGCCCCTCTTCCTGTGCTTTACAGGTGATTCCAACGTACCTCTTGAAATCGGTTTCCTGCTATTCTGCCTCGCTTTCAATTCCTCCTCGTTGCCTTCCCTCAACAGAATTTGTGATGATAGTTGTCCTTTATTACTCTGCCATTTTGTGAATTGCTGTGCCCTTGAGCTCCATTTTTCAAGTCGTTTTTTGTGAGCTGAACGCATGTCCCAAATTTTCGTTCAGGACCTATATTGTTTCCCGGTGGGTGGCTGCAAATTTGGTTAATTCTTCTTCCTGCCGGGAAATTAGAGTGACATATGCCCGTCCAAGTGCCTAACAGCTACTCTCCCATTGGTTCTCCCTCTTCCCTTTCATCCTCTCCCAAATTGTCAAACTGTGAGAACCAGGAGGTTAAAGGGGCTGTCTTTCCAATTTGGGAGATTGATAGTAAAGCAGTTGGAAAGTCAAACCGGAGCACCAGGAGAGGGACTTTTCGTTGAGTTTTAGAAACCTTTCGTATTCACAGTGTGTCCATTCTCTAGGTTTCCCGTACATGTTATAGCTGTAGTAATATTCCCTTCAACCTGGAGACTTGGAACCCATGGAATGGGTGCCATGCATTATTGCTTTAAAGGGTCTGCATTTGTTCACCCAATCTCACCAATCCTCTCAGTCCCAAGTGTCCAGCCTTATGCCACATCGACCTGTCATTGTAGACAGGGACATTCCAGGTTTCATCAGAGACCCTGAAGGAATTGAATAGAATTTCCCTGTTTTTGTGTTTTGTATTTGAAATTCATTTTTATAGTGGGTTTGAGCTGATTCTCGCTGCCATGTTTATGCCAGTCTAGACACACTTGATTCCCTTATGGAGACATATCAATACATACATTTTAATATTCTTACTAGTCAGATATATTCCTCTGCGGGAAATATGGGGTTTTGAGACCCTTGCACTGAGGATGGTGTAAGTAGGTCTTGTCTATTGCATAGTTGGTTTTTGGAACGGTACCTGTGCTTATATCAAACTCTGGTTTTATGCATCACCCCACCTCTCCTTCCCCCTTAAGCAGGCATAAGAGTGTTTTCTAAATGTGAGACTCTTTTCTCTTTCCTAACTCAGTTCATGTGTAGCCATGTTTACAGGATCTTCATAAGTGGTATCTTATGATAAGATTATTTTTCTGTGTGACTTATTTCACTTAGAATCATCGTACCTGAATCCACTCATATTGATGCTACTGGTCTTATGACATTGATTTCATGGCTGAGGGATATTCCATCGTATGTAAGTTCCACAATTTTTTGAACCATTTTTATCTTTCCTGGGATATTTAAGGTGTACCCAAGTTGAGGTTCTTGTAAGCAGTGCAGCCCTAAATTTGGGGGTGGCTCTGTCTTATTGATTTTCAGTTTTCCCAAGGTATATTCCCTAGACTGGAAGTGCCCTTGGCTCTGTAGCTCTGTTGTTTACTTGTTTTAGGGGACACATTGCACTCCTCCAGAGAGGCAGTTGGCAATTTACATCCCGCCCATCAGCATAATAAGGCTCCCTGTTCTCCAGGGACTGTCATGCCTTTCTGGTATTTACACATTTTGTGGATGTCCCTTTTGACCGGTGGGGAGTGATACTTCTTTATAATGCAGATGTGCATTGCCCCCTTGCTTGCTTGGCCAAAAAGTGCGTATGCGTTTTGTCCTTAATATATTCAGGAGAAAACGCATACGTCGTTTTTGGCCAAGTGCATCATTGTCGAAGTTGTGCCCCTTTTCATGTGCTTTACAGATGATTCCAACGTACGTCTTGAAATCTGTTTCCTGTTATTCTGCCTCGCCTTCAATTCACCCTCATTGCCTTCCCTCAACAGATTTTTGGACGATAGTTGTCCTTTAATACTCTGCCAGTTTGTGAATTGCTGTGCCCCTTAGCTTCATTTTTCAACTCGTTTTTTGTGAGCTGAACGCAATTCCACAATTTTGTTTCAGGACGTAATCTGGATCCCGGGCGGTGGCTGAGACTTTGGTTAATTCTTCTTCTTGCCGGGAAATTAGAGTGACATATGCCCGTCCAAATGTCTAACAGCTACTCTCTCATTGGTTCTCCCTCTTCCCTTTTATCCTCTGCCAAATTGGCAACCTGTGTGATCCAGGAGGATAAAGGGGCTGTCTCTCCAAGTTGGGAGCTTGATAGTAAAGCAGTTGGAAAGTAAAACCGGAGCACCAGGAGAGGGACTATTAGTTGAGTTTTAGAAACCTTTCGTATTTACAGTGTGTCCGTTCTCTAAGTTTCCCGTACATGTTATAGCTGTAGTAATATTGACTTCAACCTGGAGAGTTGGGACAAATGGAATGGGTGCCACACATTATTGCTTTAAAGGGTGTGCATTTGCTGAACCAATCTCACCAATCCTCTCAGACCCAAGTGTCCAGCCTTATGCCATATCCAGCTGTCTTTGTAGATAGGGCCATTCCAGGTTTCCTTAGAGCCCCTAAAGGAATTGTAAAGAATTTCCATGTTTTTTTGTTTTTTGTTTTTGAAATTCCTTTTTATAGTGGGTTTGAGCTGATTCTCACTGCAATGATTATGCCAGTCTAGACACACTAGATTCCATTATGGAAACATATCGATACATAGGTTTTAATATTCTTACTAGTCAGATATATTCCTCTGTGGGAAATATTGTGTTTTGAGTTCCTTTCACTGAGGAAGGTGTAGGTCTTGTATATTCCATAGTTGGTTTTTGAAATGGTACGTGTGGTTATATCAAACGCTGGTTTTCTGCAGCACCCCACCTCATATTCCCCCTTAAGCAGGCATAAGAGTGTTTTCTAAATGTGAGTCTCTGTTCGCTTTCCTAACTCTGTTCATGTGTAGCCATGTTTAGAGGACCTTCATAAGTGATATCTTATGATAAGTTTCTTTATCGGTGTGACTTATTTCAGTTAGAATCATCGTACCTGAATCCACTCATTTTGCTGCTACTGGTCTTATGACATTGATTACATGGCTGAGGCATATTCCATCATAAGTAACTACCAAAATATTTTAAACCATATTTATATTTCCTGGGATATTTAATCTGTACCCAAGTTGAGGTTCTTGTAATCAGTTCAGCCCTAAATTTTGGGGTGGCTCTGTCTTATTGAATTTCTTCTTTCCCAAGGTATATTCCCCAGACTGAAAGTACCCTTGACTCTGTAGCTCTGTTGTTTACTTGTTTTAGGGAACACAATGCACTCCTCCAGAGAGGCAGTTAGCAATTTATATCCCACCCATCAGCATAACAAGCCTCCCTGTTCTCCAGGGCCTGTCTTGCCTTTTTGGTTTTTACCCATTTTGTGCATGTACCTTTTGACAAGTGGGAAGTGATACTATGTAGTGCAGATTTGCATTGCCAGCATGCTTGCTTGGCCAAAAAGGGCGTATGCGTTTTCTCCTGAATATTTTCAGGAGAAAACGCATACGCCCTTTTTGGCCAAGTGCATCATTGTCGATGTTGTGCCCCTCTTCCTGTGCCTTAAATGTGATTCCAACTTACCTCTTGAAATCTGTTTCCTGCTTTTCTGCCTCGCTTTCAAGTCTGCCTAGTTGCCTTCCCTCAACAGATTTTTGGACGATAGTTGTCCTTTATTACTCTGCCTGTTTGTGAATTGTTGTGCACTGAGCTACATTATTTAACTCGTTTTTTGTGTGAGCTGAACGCAAGTCCAATATTTTGGTTCAGGACCTATACTGGTTCCCGGTGGGTGGCTGAGGCTTTGGTTATTTCTTCTTCTTCCCGCGAAGTAAGAGTGACATGTGCCCGTACAAATGTCTAACAGCTACTCTCTCACTGGTCTCCCTCTTCCCTTTCATCCTCTGCCAAATTGGCAACCTGTGCGAACCAGGAGGTTAAAGGTGCTGTCTCTCCAAGTTTTGAGATTGATAGTATAGCAGTTGGAAAGTCAAACTGGAGCACAAGGAGAGGGACTATTCGTTGAGTTTTAGAAACCTTTCGTATTCACACTGTGTCCATTCTCTAGGGTTCCCGTACATATTATAACTGTAGTAATATGCCCTTAAACCTGGCCTGTTGGGACCGATGGAATGGGTGCCACACATTATTGCTTTAAAGGGTCTACATTTGCTCACCCAATCTCACCAATCCTCTCAGTCCCAAGTGTCCAGCCTTATGCCACATCCAGCTGTCATTTTAGATACGGTCATTCCAGGTTTCATCAGTGACCCTGAAGGTATTGTGTAAGAATTGTTCTGTTTTTATGTTTTGTTTTGAATTTAATTTTTATATTGGGTTTGAGCTGATTCTCCCTGCCATGTTTATGTCATACTAGACACACTTAGTTACCTTACGGAGACATATCAATACATAGGTTTTAAAATTCTTACTAGTCGGATATATTTCTTTGCGGGGAATAGGGATGTTGAGTTCTGTTCACTGAGGAAGGAGTAGGGCTTGTCTCTTTTGTTTTTGGATTATGGAACCATACCTTTGCTAATATCAATATTTTGTTTTGTGCATCTCCCCACCTGTATTTCCCCTTAAGCAAGCGTTAGAGTGTTTTCTAAATCTGAGACTCTGTTCTCTTCCCTAAATCAGTTTATATGTAGCCATGTTTACATTCCCTTCATAAGTGATATCTTATGTCAGAATGCACCATGGCCCTTGTCATAATAATGCTTCATGACCCATGTCATCACAATGATCCATGCCCTGGTTATCAAAATGCTCCATGTCCCTTGTCATCAAAATTCTCCACGTACTTGTCATCACAATGCTACATGACACTTCTCATCAAAATGTTACATGCTCTTGTCATCACAATTCTCCATTCTCTTGACATTGCAATGCTCCATGTCCTTGTCATCACAATGCTCCATGCCTTTGTCATCACATTGCTTCATGACCCCTGTCATCACATTGCTCCCTGACAACTGTCATCAAAATGTTTCATGCCCCTTGTCATTACAGTGCTCCATGATGCTCGACATCACAATTACCCAAGGTCTTCTCATCACAATGCTCTACGGTTTTGCCATCACCATGCTCCATGCCTTGTCATCTCAAAGCTCAATGTCCCTTGTCCTCACAATTCTCCACGTCCTTGTCATTACAATGCTCCATGGCACTTCACATCACAATGTTATATGCTCTTGTCATCACAATACTCCATGCACTTGTCATCGCAATGCTCCATGACCCCTGTCATAGGAAGCTCCATGCGCTTTTCATCAAAATGTTTCACGACCAGGGCATTAAAGTTATCAATGGCCCTTGATATCACAATGCTCCATGCCCTTGTCATCACAGTGCTCCTTTACTTTGTCACAACAATCCTCCATAACAGTTGGCATCACAATGCTCCATGATATTGTCATCAAACTGGAACATGACATATTTCATCACAATGCTCCCTGACAACTTTCTTCACAATAATCCATGACCTTGTCATCACAGTGCTCCATGCCCTTGTCATCACAATGTGCCATGCCCATTCTTATCACAATAATCCAAGAAACTTGTCAGACCAATGCTCCATGACACTTTTCATCACAATGCTCCATGAACGCTGTCATCAAAATGCACCAAGCCCGTCATCATAATGCTTCATGCTATTGTCTTCACAATGAAATCAAAAAGCTCCATGACATCTGTCACCACAATGCTGCAAACCCTTGTGATCACATTGTCCCATAACACTTGTCATCACAATGCCCCATGACGCTGGTCACCACAGTTATCCATGGGCTTCTCATCACAATGCACCATGACTTTTGTCAACACAATGTTCAATACCCTTGTCAACACAATGCTCTCTGACTATTGACCTCAGTATGCACCGTGCACTCTTTCATGGCAAGGCTCCATGCCTATTAAATCACAATGATCCATGACCTTTTCATCAAAATGTTCCAAGACACCTGTGATAACAATGCTCCTTGCACTTGTCATCACAAAGCTCCATGACGAATGTCATCAGAATGCTCCATGGCCTTCTCATCATAATGTTCCATGCCCTTGTCATCACAATGCTCCATGCCCTTGTTATCACAATGCTCCAGGGCCTTGTCATCACCATGCTCCATTCCCTTGTCATCAAAATGCTCCATGACCCCTGTCATCACAATAATCTATGAATATTTTCAGCCCAATGCTCCATGACACTTGTCATCACAATGATCCATGACCCCTGTATTCACAATGCTACGTGACGCTTGTCATCACAGTGCTCCATGACACCTGTCATCACAATGCTCCATGCCTTTGTCAACAAAATGCTACATGACCTTGTCATTACTATGCTCTATGCTCTTGTCATCACAATACTCCATTACCATTGTCATCACAACCCTCCATGAACTTTGGTATCACATTGCTTAATGCCCTTGCCATCAAAATTCTCCATGCTCCTTGAAATCAAAATGATCCATGACCTCTGTCATCACAATGCTCCAAACCCTTGTGATCACAATGTTCCATAGCCCTTGTCATCACAACGCTCCATGATGCCTGTCATCACAATACTCCATGCCCTTTTCATCACAATGCTCCATGACATTTGTCATCACAATTCTCAATACACTTTTCATCAAAATGCTCCCTGACACTTGTCGTCAGAATGCTCCTTGAAACCTGTCACGAAAAGGCTCCATACGTTTTTCATCACAATGCGCCATGCCGTTTTCATCACAATGCTCCATGCCATTGTCATCAAAATACTCCACAAGCCTGTCATCAGAATGCTCCATGACCCTTATCATCACAATTCTCCATGCACTTTTCAGCACAATGCTCCCTGACACTTGTCATCATAATGTTGCAAGCCATTGTCATCACAATGATCCATGACATTTGGCATCACAATGCTCCATGATATTGTCATCACAATGGGCCATTACATATGTCATCACAATGCTCCCTGACACTTGTCTTCACAAAACTGCAACACCTGGTCATCACAATGCTCCATGCACTTGTTATCACAATGTTCCATGACCCCTATCATCACAATGATCCGTGACTCCAGTCATCACAATGCTTCATGACCTTTTTCATCACAATGGTCCATGCGCTTATCATCAACAGTCTCTGTGACATTTTAACCACAATGCTCCATTAACTTTTCATCACAATGCTCTTTACCCTTGTCATCACAATGCTCTATGCCTTTCTCAGCACAATGCACCTTGACGCATGTCATCACAATGCTCCATTGCATTCTCCTCAAAACGCTCTTTGCCCTTGTCATCACAGTGCTCCATTTCCCCTGTCATAACAATGCTCCATGACCCCTGCCATCACGATGTTCCATGGCCTTTTCATCACAAAGCTCCATGACCCATCTCATCACAATGCTCCAAGAACCCTGTAATCACAATGCTCTATGCCCCTTTTCATCTCAATGATCCATGAACCCTGTCATCACAATGCACCATGCCCATCATCATAATGCTTCATGCTATTGCCATCAAAATGAATTCAAAATGCTCCATGACCTCTGTCATAACAATGCTCAAAACCCTTGTGATCACAATATTACATATCACTTGTCATCACAATGCCCCATGATGCTCGTCATCACAATTATCAATGGTCTTCTCATCACAGTGCTCCATGACCTTTGTCCTCACAATGCTCAATACACTTGTCATTAACATGCTCCCTGACACTTGTTGTCTGTATGCTCCTTGAATCCTGTCATGACAAGGTTCCATGCCTTTTTCATCACAATAATCAATGTCCTTTTCATCACAATGCTCCAAGACACATGTAATCTTAATGCTCCATGCCCTTGTCATCACAAATCTCAATGACGCAGGCCATCAGAAAGCTCCTTGGTCTTCTCCTCACAATGCTTCATGCCCTTGTCATCACAATGTTCCAAGACCGCTGTAATCACAATGCTCCATGCCCTTGTCATCAAAAAACTCCATGACGCATGTCATCAGAAGGCTCTATGGCTTCTCATCACAATGCTCCATGCCCTAGTCATCACAATGCTCCAAGACCCCTGTAATCACAATGCTCCATGCCCCTTTTCATCAGAATGCTCCATGAGACCTGTCATCACAAGTCTCCATGGTCTTCTCATCACAATGCTCCAGGACCTTGTCATCACCATGCTCCTTACCCTTGTCATCACAATGCTCCATGACCCCTGTCATCACAATAATCCATGAACATTTTCAGCCCAATGCTCCACGACCTACTCATCACAATGCTCCATGGCCAATATCATCACAATGTTCCATGACCACTGTCATCACAACACTCCATGACACCGGACAACACAATGATCTGGGACTCTTGTCATCACAATGCTCCATTCCCTAGTCATCACAATGCTCCATGACCCCTGTCATCACAACACTCCATGAACATTTTCAGCCCAGTGCTCCATGTCCCTCGTCATCACAATGATCCATGCCCTTGTCATCCCAATGGTCCATGACCTCTGTATTCACAATGCTCCGTGATGCTTGTCATCACAGTGCTCCATGACACATGTCATCACAATGATCCATGCCTTTGTCAGCAAAATGCTACTTGACCTTTTCATTACAATGCTCTATGCGCTTGTCATCACAATACTCCATTTCCATTGTCATCACAATCCTCGATGAAACTTGGGATCACATTGTTTCATGCCCTTGTCATCACAATGCTCCATGCACCTTGAAATCAAAATGATCCATGATCTCTCTCATCACAATGCTCCAAACCCTTGTGATCACAGTGTTCCATAACACTTGTCATCACAAAGCTCCATGATGCCTGTCATCACAATAATCCATGCCCTTATCATCACAATGCTACATGACGTTTGTCATCACAATTCTTAATACACATGTCCTCACAATGCTCCCTGACACTTTTCATCAGAATGCTCCTTGAATCCTGACACGAAAAGGCTCCATGCCTTTTTCATCACAATGCCCCATGCCATTTTCATCAAAATGCTCCATTCCATTGTCATCAAAATACTCCACAAGCTTGTCATCAGAATGCTCCATGACCCTTGTCATCACAATTCTCCATGCACTTGTCAGCACAATGCTCCCTGGACCTTGTCATCACAATGCTCCAAGCCATTATCATCACAGTGCACCATTACCTTTGTCTTCAGAATCCTCCATGACACTTGGCATCACAATGCTCCATGCCATTGTCATCAAAATGGGCCATTACTTATGTCATCACAATGCTCCCTGACACCTGTCTTCACAATACTGCATGACCTGGTCATCACAATGCTCCATGCCCTTGTCATCACAATGCGCCATTCCAACTGTCATCGCAATAATCCATGAAACATATTAGACCAATGTTCCATGCCCTTGTCATCACAATGCTCCATGCCCCTGTTATCACAATGCTCCATGACCCCTGTAATCACCATGCTCCGTGACTCCAGTCATCACAGTGCTTCATAACCTTTGTCATCACAATGGTCCATGCCCTCGTCATCAACAGTCTCTGTGACCATTTTAACCACAAAGCTCCATGAACTTTTCATCACAATGCTCTTTGACCCTTGTCATCACAGTGCTCCATGTGCTTGTCAGCTCAATGCTCCATGACACATGTCATCACAATGCACCATGCGCTTGTCATCACACTACTCCACAATCTTGTCATCACATTCTCCTTAAAATTTGTCATCACAATGCTCCATGCACTTCTCATCAAAATGCTCTCTCACCATTGATATCACAATGCTACATCACTATTTGTCACAATACTCCCTCACCCCTGTCATTACAATGTTCCATGACTCCAGTCATCACAATGATACATGCACTTATCATCACAATGTTCGATGACCCCTGACATCACAATGTTCTATAAAACCTGTCATCAAAATGTTCCATGACACTTTTCATCAAATTGCTCCATGACCCTGTCATCACAATGTTCCCTGCCCTTCTCATCACAATGCACAACGCCCTTGCTATCAAAATGCTCCATGACTTTTTTCATCACAAAATCCATGACTTTTGGCATCACAATGCTCCATGTCATTGTCATCACAATGCTCCATGAACGCTCTCATCACATTGCTCCATGCCCTTGTCTTCACAAAGCTCCATGACACATGTCATCAGAATGCTCCATGGCCTTCTCATCACAATGCTCCACGCCCTTGCCGTCAGAATGCTCCATTACACCTAACATAACAATGCTCCATGACACCTGCCATCACGATGTTCCATGGCCTTTTCATCACAAAGCTCCATGACCCTTCTCATCACAATGCTCCAAGAACCCTGTAATCACAATGCTCTATGCCCCTTTTCATCTCAATGATCCATGAACCCTGTCATCACAATGCACCATGCCCATCATCATAATGCTTCATGCTATTGTCATCACAATGAAATCCAAAAGCTCCATGACCTCTGTCATAACAGTGCTCCATACCCTTGTGATCACAATATTCCATATCACTTGTCTTCACAATGCCCCATGACGCTCGTCATCACAGTTATCAATGGTCTTCTCATCACAATGCTCCATGAAGTTTGTCCTCACAATGCTCAATACACTTGTCATCAAAATGATCCCTGACACTTGTTGTCTGTATGCTCCTTGAATCCTGTCATGACAAGGCTCCATGCCTTTTTCATCACAATAATCAATGTCCTTTTCATCACAATGCTCCAAGACACATGTAATATCCATGCTCTATGCCCTTGTCATCACAAAGCTCAATGTCGCAGGCCATCAGAATGCTCCTTGGTCTTCTGCTCTCATTGCTCCATGCCCCTGTCATCACAATGTTCCAAGACCCCTGTAATCACAATGCTCCATGTCCTTGTCATGAAAAAACTCCATGACGCATGTCATCAGAATGCTCCATGGCCTTCTCATCACAATGCTCCATGCCCTAGTCATCACAATGCTCCAAGACCCCTGTAATCACAATGCTCCATGCCCCTTTTCATCGGAATGCTCCATGAGACTTGTCATCACAAGTCTCCATGGTCTTCTCATCACAATGCTCCAGGAACTTGTCATCACCATGCTCCATGACCCCTGTCATCACAGTACTCTATGAACATTTTCAGCCCAGTGCTCCACGACCCTTGTCATCACAATGATCCATGACCTTGTCATCCCAATGCTCCATGACCCCTGTATTCACAATGCTCCATGACGCTTGTCATCACAGTGCTCCATGACACCTGTCATCACAATGCTCCATGCCTTTGTCAGCAAAATGCTACTTGACTTTTTCATTACAATGCTCTATGCGTTTGTCATCGCAATACTCCATATCCATTGTCATCACAATCCTCCCTGAAATTTGGGATCACATTGCTTCATGCCCTTGTCTTCACAATGCTCCATGCTCCTTAAAATCAAAATGATCCATGACCTTTGTCATAACAATGATACAAACCCTTGTGATCACAATGTTCCGTAACACTTGTCATCAAAACGCTCCATGATGCCTGTCATCACAATACTCCATGCCCTTTTCATCACAATGCTCCATGACCTTTGTCATCACAATTCTCAATACACTTGTCATCACAATGCTCCCTGACACTTGTCATCAGAATGCTCCTTGAACACTGTCACGAAAAGGCTCCATGCCTTTTTCATCACAATGTCCCATGCCGTTTTCATCACAATGCTCCATGCCATTGTCAACAAAATACACCACAAGCTTGTCATCAGAATGCTCCATGACCCTTGTCATCACAATTCTCCATGCACTTGTCAGCACAATGCTCCCTGACACTTGTCATAACAATGTTGCAAGCCATTGTCATCACAATGATCCATGACATTTGGCATCACAATGCTCCATGCCATTGTCATCGCAATGGGCCATTACATATGTCATCCCAATGCTCCCGGACACCTGTCTTCACAATACTGCATGACCTGGTCATCACAATGCTCCATGCCCTTGTCATCACAATGCGCCATTCCAACTGTAATCGTAATAATCCATGAAACTTATTAGACCAATGTTCCATGCCCCTCTCATCACAATGCTCCATGCCCTTGTTATCACAATGCTCCATGACCCCGGTCATCACCATGCTCTGTGACTGCAGTCATCTCAATGCTACATAACGTTTGTCATCATAATGGTCCATGCCCGCGTCATCACAAGGCTCTCTGACATTTTTAACCACAATGCTCCATGAACTTTTCATCACAATGATCTTTGACACTTGTCATCACAATGCTCCATGTGCTTGTCATCACAGTGCTCCACAATTTTGTCATCACAATGCTCCATAAAATTTTCATCACAATGCTCCTTGCACATCTCATCAAAATGCTCTCTCACCACTGATATCACAATGCTACATCACTATTTGTTACAATACTCCCTCACCCCTGTCATCACAATGTTCCATGATTCCTCTCATCACAATGCTACATGCACTTATCATCACAATGTTCGATGACCCCTGACATCACAATGTTCCATAACAACTGTCATCAAAATGTTCCATGACAATTTTCATCAAATTGCTCCATGACCCTGTCATCACAATGCTCCCTGCCCTTCTCATCACAATGCACAACGCCCTTGCTATCAAAATGCTCCATGACATTTTTCATCAACAATATCCATGACCAATGGCATCACAATTCTCCATGTCATTGTTATCAAAATGGTCCATGAACACTCTCATCACATTGCTCCATGCCCTTGTCTTCACAAAGCTCCATGACGCATGTCATCACAATGCTCCATGGCCTTCTCATCACAATGCTCCACGACCTTGCCATCACAATGCTCCATTACCACTTTCATAACAATGCTCCATGACCCCTGCCATCACGATGTTCCATGGCCTTGTCATCACAAAGCTCCATGACCCTTCTCATCACAATGCTCCAAGAACCCTGTAATCACAATGCTCTATGCCCCTTTTCGTCTCAATGATCTATGAACCCTATCATCACAATGCACCATGCCCATCATCATAATGCTTCATGCTATTGTCATCACAATGAAATCAAAATGCTCCATGACCTCTGTCATAACAATGCTCCAAACCCTTGTGATTACAATATTCCATATCACTTGTCATCACAATGCCCCATGACGCTCATCATCACAATTATCCATGGTCTTCTCATCACAATGCTCCATGACCTTTGTCATCACTATGCTCAATACACTTGTCATCAAAATGCTCCCTGACACTTGTTGTCTGTATGCTCCTTGAATCCTGTCATGACAAGGCTCCATGCTTTTTTCATCTCAATGTTCCATGCAC
Source organism: Mesoplodon mirus (assembly GCF_964341445.2). NCBI lineage: Eukaryota > Metazoa > Chordata > Mammalia > Artiodactyla > Ziphiidae > Mesoplodon > Mesoplodon mirus. Next base: position 1,605,344 of record NW_028295746.1, on the reverse strand, counting down.
TTTTCATCACAATGCTCCAAGACCCATGTAATCACAGTGCTCCATGCCCTTGTCATCACAAAGCACAATGACGCATGCCATAAGAATGGTCCTTGGTCTTCTCCTCACAGTGCTCCATGCTCTTGTCATCACTATGTTCCAAGACCCCTGTAATCACAATACTCCATGCCCCTTTTCATCAGTATGCTCCAAGAGACTTGTCATCACAAGGCTCCATGGTTTTGTCATCACAATGCTCCAGGAATTATTCATCACAATGCTTCACGACCTTGTCATGAAAATTTTCAATGGCCCTTATCATCATAATGCTCCAAGCCATAACCATCTCAATGCTCCATTATATTTGTCATCACAATCCTCCATTACATTTGGCATCACAGTGCTCCATGCCATTGTCATCGCAGTGGACTATGACATATGTCATCACAATGCTCCCTGACACCTGTCTTCACAATACTCCATGACCTTCTCATCACAATGCTCCATGCCCTTGTCATCACAATGCACCATGCCCACTGTCATCACAATAATCTATGAAACTTGTCAGACCAATGTTCCATTCCCCGGTCAACACAATGCTCCATGCCCTTGTCATCACAATGTTCAATGACCCCTGTCATCACAATGCTCCGTGACTCCAGTCATCTCAATGCTTCATAACGTTTGTCATCAAAATGGTCCATGCCCTCGTCATTACAAGGCTCTGTGACCTTTGTAACCACAATGCTCCATGAACATTTCATCACAATTCTCTGTGACATTTGTCATCACAATGCTCCATGTCTTTCTCAGAACAATGCTCCATGACCATTGTCATAACAATGTGCCAAACGCATTTCCTCACAACTTTTCACAACTTTGTCATTGCAATGCTCCATAAATCTTGTAATCACAATGCTCCATGCACTTCTCATCCAAATGCTCTCTCACATGAGATATCACAATGTTCAATCGCTAGTCATCACAATCCTCCCTCACCCATGTTATCACAATGTTCCATGACCACTGTCATGACAATGCTACATCCCATTATCAGCACAATGTTCCATGACCCCTGACATCACAATGATCCATAACCCCTGTCATCAAAATGCTCCATGACCCTTTTCATTCCAAAGCTCCAAGACCCCTGGCATCACAATGTTCTATAACCCCTGCCATCAAAATGTTCCATTACACTTTTCTTCAAATTGCTGCATGACCTGGTCATCAAAATGCTCCCTGCCCTTCTCATCACAATGCACCACACCCTTGTCATCAAAATGCTCCATGACATTTGTCATCACAAAGCTCCATGACCCTTGGCATCACAATGCTCCATGTCATTGTCATCACAATGCCCCATGAACCCTCTCATCACATGTCTCTATGCCATTTCATCACAAACCTCCATGACACTTGTCATCACAATGCTCGATGCCCGTCTCATCACAATGCTCCATGCCCTTGTCATTACAATCCTTCATGACCCATGTATAACAGTGTTCCGTGCCCTTGTCATCACAATGCTCCATGCCCACTCTCATCACAATAACCCATGAAACTTTTCAGACCAATGCTCAATGCCCTTCTCATCACAATGCTCCATTACCTCTTTCATAACAATGCTCCATGACCCGTGCCATCACAATGTTCCATGGCCTTGACATCACAAGGTTCCATGACCCTTGTCATCACAATGCTCCAAGACCCCTGTAATCACAATGCTCCATGCCCTTGTCAGCACAAAGCTCCTTGACACATGACATAAAAATGTTCCATGGCCTTCTCATCACAATGCTCCATGCCCTTGTCATGACAATGCTCCAAGACCCCTGTAATCACAATGCTCCATGCTACTTTTCATCTCAATGCACCTTGAAGCCTGTCATCAAAATGCACCATGCCCATCATCATAATGCTTCAGGCTATTGTCATCACAATGAAATCAAAATTATCCATGACCACTGTCATCATAATGCTCCAAACCCTTGTGATCACAATGTTTTATAACACTAATCATTACAAAACCCTCTGGCGCTCATCATCTCAATTATCCATGGTCTTCTCATCACAAAGCTCCATGACCCGTGCCATCACAATGTTCCATGGCCTTGACATCACAAGGTTCCATGACCCTTGTCATCACAATGCTCCAAGACCCCTGTAATCACAATTCTCCATGCCCTTGTCTTCACAAAGCTCCATGACGCATGTCATCGGAATGCTCCATGGCCTCCTCCTCACAATGCTCCATGCACTTGTCATCACAATGCTCCATGTCCCGTGTAATCACAATGCTCCCTGCCCCTTTTCATCACAATGCTCCATGAGATTTGTCATCACAAGTCTCCATGGTCTTCCCATCACAATGCTCCAGGACCTTGTCATCACCATGCTCCATTCCCTTGTCATCACAATGCTCCATGACCCATCTCATCACAATACTGCATGAACATTTTCAGCCCAGTGCTCCATGAACTTCTCATCACAATGCTCAATGACAAATATCATCAAAATACTCCATGACCACTGTCATCACAACACTCCATGACACATGACAACACAATGACCCGGGACTCTTTTCATCACAATGCTCCATTCCCTAATTATCAAAATCCTCCATGACACCTGTCATCACAGTACTCCATGAACATTTTCAGCCCAATGATCCATGACCCTTGTCATCAAAATCATCCATGCCCTTGTCATCCCAATTCTCCATGACTCTTTTAATCACAATGCTCCAAGAACCCTTAATCAAAATGCTCCATGCCCCTGTCATCACAAAGCTCCATGACGCATGTCATCAGAATGTTCCATGGCCTTCTCATCAATATGTCGCATGCCCTTGTCATCACAATGCTCCCAGACCCCTGTAATCACAATGCTCCATGCCTCTTTTCATCTCAATGCTCCATGAAACCTGTCATCACAATGCATCATGCCCATCATCATAATGCTTCCAGCTATTGTCAGCAAAATAAAATCACAATTCTCCATGACCCCTGTCATCACAATACTCCAAGAACATTTTCAGCCCAATGCTCCATGACACTTGTCTGCACAATGATCCATGCCCTTGTCATCCCAATTCCCCATGACCCATGTATTCACAATGCTCTGTAACGCTTCTCATCACAGTGCTCCATGACACCTGTCATCACAATGCTCCAGGCCTTTGTCAGCAAAATGCTACGTGACTTTTTCATTACAATGCTCTATGCGCTTGTCATCACAATACTCCATTCCCATTGTCATCACAATCCTCCATGAAACTTAGGATCACATTCCTTCATGCCCTTGTCATCACAATGCTCCATGTTCCTTGAAATCAAAATGATCCATGGCCTATGTCATTGCAATGCTCCAAAACCTTTTGATCACAATGTTCTAAAACACTTGTCATCACAACGCTCCATGATGCCTGTCATCACAATACTCCTTGCCCTTTTCATCACAATGTTCCATGAAAGTTGTCATCACAATTCTCAATAAACTTTTCATCACAATGCTCCATGACACTTGTCATCACAATGCTCCATAACCCCTGTATACACAATGCTCTGTGACGCTTGTCATCACAATGCTCCATGACCCCTGTCATCACAATACTCTATGAATATTTTCAACCCAATGCTCCATGAACTTCTCATCACAATGCTCCATGACCATTATCATCACAATGCTCCATGACCACTGTCATCACAATGCGCCATTCCAACTGTCATCACAATAATCCATGAAACTTATTAGACGAATGCTCCATGCCCTTGTCTTCACAATGCTCCATGCCCTTGCTATCACATTGTTCCAAGACCCCTGTAATCAGAATGCTCCATGCCCCTTTTCATCAGTATGCTCCATGAGACCTGTCATCACAAGGCTACATGGATTTCTCATCACAGTGCTCGAGGACCTTTTCATCACAATGCTTCACGACATTGTCATGAAAATTCTCAATGGCCCTTGTCATCATAATGCTCCAAGCCCTAGTCATCACAATGTTCCATTATATTTGTCATCACAATCCTCTATTACATTTGGCATCACAATGCTCCATGCCATTGTCATCACAATGCTCCATGAACCCTCTCATCACATGGCTCCATGCCCTTGTCATCAAAAAGCACCATGACACTTGTCATCACAATGCTCCATGCCTTTGTCATTACAATCATCCATGACCCATGTATCGCAGTGTTCCGTGCCCTTGTCATCACAATGCTCCATGCCCACTCTCATCACAACAATCCATGAAACATTTCAGACCAATGCTCAATGCCCTTCTCATCACAAGGCTCCATTACCTCTATCATAACAATGCTCCATGACACCTGCCATCACAATGTTCCACGGCCTTGTCATCACAAGGCTCCATGACTCTTGTCATCACAATGCTACAAGACCCCTGTAATCACAATGCTCCATGCCCTTTTCATCACAAAGCTCCATGACGCATGTAATCAGAGTATCCCATGGCCTTCTCCTCACAATGCTCCATGCCCTTGTCATCACAATGCTCCAAGACCCCTGTAATCACAATTCTCCATGCCCCTTTTCATCAGAATGCTCCATGAAACTTGTCATCACAAGTCTCCCTGGTCATCTCATCACAATGCTCCAGGACCTTGTCATCACCACGCTCCATTCCATTGTCATCACAATGCTCCATGACCCCTGTCATCACAATACTCCAGGAACATTTTCAGCCCAGTGCTCCATGACCCTTGTCATCACAGTGATCCATGCCCTTGTCATCCTAATGCTCCATGACCCCTGTATTCACAATGCTCTGTGACGATTTTCATCACAGTGCTCCATGACACATGTCATCACAATGCTGTATGCCATTCTCAGTACAATGCTCCATGCCCTTTTCATCACAGTTCTCCATGACCCCTGTCATCACAGTGCTCCGTGACTCCAGTCAACACAATTCTTCATAACATTTGTCATCACAGTTGTCGATACGCATGTCATCACAAGGCTCTGTGACCTTTGTAAACACAATGCTCCATGAACTTTTCATCACAATGCTCCGTGACACTTGTCATCACAATGCTCCATGCCTTTGTCAGAAAAATGCTCCATGACCCTTGTCATCACAATGTGTGACACGCTTTTCATCCCAACGGTCCACAAATTTGTCATCGCAATGCTCCATAAACCTTGTAATCACAATGCTCCATTCCCTTCTCATCACAATGCTCCATTACCCCTGTCATAACAATGCTCCATTACCACTGCCATCACAATGTTCCACGGCCTTGTCTTCACAAGGCTCCATGACACTTGTCATTACAATGTTCCAAGACTCCTGTAAGCAGAATGCTCCATGCCCTTGTCATCACAAAGCTCCAAGACACATGTCATCAGAATGTTCCATGTCCTTCTCCACACAATGCTCCATGCCCTTGTCATCAAAATGCTCCAAGTCCCCTGTAAACACAATGCTCCATGCCCCTTTTCATCTCAATGATCCATGAACCCTCTCATCACAATGCATCATGCCAATCATCATAATGCTTCCGGCTATTGTCAGCACAATGAAATCAAAATTCTCCATGACCTCTGTCATCACAATGCTCCATGACCCCTGTCATCACAATGATCTATGCCCTTGTCATCCCAATGCTACATGACCCCTGTATTCACAATGCTCCGTGACGCGTGTCATCACAGTGCGCCATGACACTTGTCATCACAATGCTCCATGCCTTTGTCAGCAAAATGCTACATGACCTTGTCATTATAATGCTCTATGTGCTTGTCTTCACAATACTCCATTTCTGTTGTCATCACAATCCTCCCTGAACCTTGGGATCACATTGCTTCCTGCCCTTGTCATCACAATGCTCCATGCTCCTTGAAATCAAAATGATCCATGACCTCTGTCATCACAATGCTCCAAAACCTTGTGATCACAGTGTTCCATAACACTTGTCATCACAATGCTCCATGATGCCTGTCATCACAATACTCCATGCCCTTTTCATCACAATGCTCCATGACCTTTGTCATCACAATTCTCAATACACTTGTCATCACAATGCTCCCTGACACTTGTCATCAGAATGTTCCTTGAAACCTGTCACGAAAAGACTCCATGCCTTTTTCATCACAATGCCCCATGCCGTTTTCATCACAATGCTCCATGCCATTGTCATCAAAATACTCCAAAAGCTTCTCATCAGAATGCTCCATGACCCTTGTCATCACAATTCTCCATGCACTTGTCAGCACAATGCTCCCTGACCCTTGTCATCACAATGCTCCAAGCCATTGTCATCACAATGCTCCATTACCTTTGTCATCAGAATCCTCCATGACACTTGGCATCACAATGCTCCATGCCATTGTCATCACAATGGGTCATTACATATGTCATCACAATGCTCCCTGACACCTGTCTTCACAATACTGCATGACCTGGTCATCACAATGCTCCATGCCCTGGTCATCACAATGCGCCATTCCAACTGTGATCGCAATAATCCATGAAACTGATTAGACCAATGCTCCATGCCCTTGTCATCACAATACTCCATGCCCTTGTTATCACAATGCTTCATGACCTTTGTCATCACAATGGTCCATGACCTCGTCATCAACAGTCTCTGTGACCATTTTAACCACAATGCTCCATGAACTTTTCATCACAATGCTCTTTGACCCTTGTCATCACAATGCTCTATGCCTTTCTCAGCACAATGCTCCATGACCCTTGTCATCACAGTGCTCCATGTGGTTGTCAGCACAGTGCTCCATCACACATGTCATCCAAATGCACCATTCACTTGTCATCACAGTGCTCCCCAATCTTGACATCACAATGCTCCATGAAACTTGTCACCACAATGCTCCATGGACTTCTCACCAAAATGCTCTCTCACCACTGATATCACAATGTTACATCACAATTCGTCACAATATTCCCTCACCCCTGTCATCAAAATGTGCCATGACCCCTGTCATCACAGTGCTACATGCACTTATCATCACAATGTTCGACGACCCCTGGCATCACAATGTTCCATAACCACTGTCATCAAAATGTTCCGTGACACTTTTCATCAAATTGCTCCATGACCCTGTCATCACAATGTTCCCTACCCTTCTCATCACAATGCACAACGCACTTGTCATCAAAATGCTCCATGTCATTGTCATCACGATGCTCCATTAAGGTTCTCATCATATTGCTTCATGTCCTTGTCATCACAAACCTCCATGACACATATCATCAGAATGCTCCATGGCCTTCTCATCACAATGCTCCTTGCCCTGCCATCACAATGCTCTATTATCACTGTCATACCCATGATCCATGACCCCTGCCATCACGATATTCCATGGCCTTGTCATCACGAGGCTCCATGACCCTTCTCATCACAATGCTCCAAGAACCCTCTAACCACAATGATCCATGCCCATTTTCATCTCAATGATTCATGAACCCTGTCATCACAATGCACCATGACCATCATCATAATGCTTCATGCTATTGTCATCACAATGAAATCAAAATGCTCCATGACCTCTGTCATAACAATGCTCCAAACGCTTGTGATCACAATGTTCCAAAACGCTTGTCACCACAATGCTCCATGATGCTCGTCATCACAGTTATCCATGGACTTCTCATCACAATGCTCCATGACCCTTTTCATCAGAATGCTCCATGAGACTTGTCATCACATGGCTCCATGGTCTTCTCATCACAATGCTCCAGGACCTTGTCATCACCATGCTCCATTCCCTTGTCATCACAATGCTCCATGGCCCCTGTCATCACAATAATCCATGAACATTTTCAGCCCAATGCTCCATGACGTTCTCATCACAATGCTCCATGACCTCTGTCATAACAATGCTCCATGACCACTGTCATCACAACGCTCCATGAACCCTGACAACACAATGATCCGGGAATCTTGTCATCAAAATGCTCCATGCCGTTATCATCCCAATGCTCCATGAACCCTGTAATCACAATGCTCCATGACGCTTGTCATCACAGTGCTCCATGAACCTTGTCATCACAATGCCTTTGACAGCAAAATGATACATAATCTTGTCATCACAATGCTCCATGCGCTTGTCATCACAATCTTCCATGACCCTTGGGATCATATTGCTTTATGCCCTTGTCATCTCTATCTTGCCTTTCTGGTTTTTACAGATTTTCGGATGTCCTTTTTGACCGGTGGGAAGTGACAATTCTTTGTAGTGTGTATTTGCATTGCGTGCTTGCTTGATTGGCCAAAAAGGGCCTATGCCTTTTCTCCTGAATATATTCAGGAGAAAATTCATATGCTGTTTTTGGCCAAGTGCATCATTCTCGAAGTTGTGATGCTTTTCCCGTGCTTTAAAGGCGATTCCAATTTACCTCTTGATATATGTTTTGTGCAGTTCCGCCTCATTTTCAAGTCAGCTTTGTTGCCTTCCCTCAACAGATTTTTGGAAGAGAGTAGTCCTTTATAACTCTGCAGGTTTTTGATTTGCTTTTCCCCTGAGCTCCGATTTTCAAATCCCATTTTTGGGAGCTGACCGCAAATCCACAATTTTGATTCAGGAACTATTCTGGTTCCAGGGGTGGCTATACTGGTTCCCTGTGGGTGGCTGAGGCTTTGGTTAATTCTTCTTCCTGACGGGAATTTAGAGTGACATGTGTCCGTCCAAAGGCCTACATCTACTCTCTGATTGGTTCTCCCTCTTCCCTTTCATCCTCTGCACAATTAGCAAACTGTGCGAACCAGGAGGTTATAGGGGATGACTCTCCTAAGTTGGGAGATTGATAGTAAAGTAGTTGGAATGCCAAACTGTAGCACAAGGAGAGGAAAAAGTAGGAGACTTTCAGAAACCTTTCGCCATCACAGGGTGTCCATTCTCTAGGTTTCCCATACATGTTATAACTGTAGTGATATTCCCTTCTACCTGGAAATTTGGGACCCATGGAATGGTGGCATGCATTACTACTTTAAAGGGTCTGCATTTTCTCTCCCAATCTCACCAGTCCTCTCAGTCCCAAGTGTCCAGCCATATGTCTCATCCAGCTGTCTTTGCAGATAGGGTCATTCTAGGTTTCATCAGAACCCCTGAAGGAATTGTGTAAGAATTTCGCTGTTTTTTGTTTTGTTTTTGAAATTCATTTTTATAATGGGGTTGAGCTGATTTTCCCTGACGTGTTTATGACGGTCTAGACACACTTGTTTCCCTTACAGAGGCATATCAATACATAGGTTTTAAGATTCTTACTAATCAGATATATTCCTCTGTGGGGAATAGGGGTTTTGAGTCCCGTTCACTGAGGAAGGTGTAGGTCTTGTCTATTCTGTATTTGGTTTATGGAATGGTACCTGTGCTAATATCAAACTCTGGTTTTATGCATCACCCCACCTCTCCTTCCCCCTTAAGCAGGCATAAGAGTGTTTTCTAAATGTGAGACGCTGCTCTCTTTCCTAATTCAGTTCATGTGTTGTGATGTTGACATTCCCTCTGTAAGTGATATCTTATGAATAGATTCTTTTTCTGTGCGACTAATTTCCCTTAGAATCATCATACCTAAATCCTCTCATTATGCTGCTACTGGCCTTATGACATTGATTTCACGTCTGAGTGATATTCCGTTGTACAAAATTACCACAAGTTCTTTATGCATTTCTCTTTTTCCTGGGATACTTTAGGTGTACCGAAGTTGAGGTTCTTGTATGCAGAGCAGCCCTAAACTTTGGGGTGCCTGTGTCTTGTTGATATTTAGTCTTCCCAAGTTATATGTCCATGAGTTGAAGTCCCCTTTGCTCGGGGGCTTTGTATTTTAGATGTTTTAGGAAACAGCATACACTTCTTCAGAGTAGCTCTTGGATATTTATACCCCACCCATCAGCGTGACTAGTCTCCCTGTTTTCCATGGCCTCTCCTGCATTTTTGATTTGTACACATTTTTTGGATGGCCTTTCTGAGCAGTGGAAATTGAGACTTCTTTATTGTGCGGATTTGCATTTCCCTCTTGCTTGGTTGGCCAAAAACTCTGTATGTGTTTTTTTCCTGAAGATATTCACGAAAAAAATGCATACACCCTTTTGCCCAACTGCATCATTTTAGAAATTCTGCTGCTTTTCATATGCTTTAAATGTGAGTACAATCTACCTTTTGAAATCTGTTTCCTGCAATTCTGCCTCTCATTCAGAACCTCTTCGTTGCCTTACCTGAATATATTTTTGGACGTTGGTTATCATTTATATATTTGCAGGTCATTGAATTGTCTGCTCCTGAGCTCCATTTTGCAACTCGCATTTTTGTGAGCTGGCCGCCAAAGCATTGGATTGATTCCGGCCCTATTCTGGTTCTGGGAAGGCAGGCTGAGCCTTTGGTTAATTCTTCTTCCTAAAGGGATATTAGAGTGACATGTGCCTGTCAAAACTCCTACAGCTAATCTCTCACTGGTTCCTCCTCTTCCCATTTATCCTCTTCAAAAATTGCAAACTGTGTGAAACAGGATGTTAAAGGTGCTGATTCTCCAAGTGGGGAGATTGTTAGTAATGTGGCTGCAATGGTGAACCCCAGCACCAGGAGATCAAAAATGAGGTGCATTTTAGACACCTTTCCTGAGCACACGGTGTACATTCATCTCGGGTTCCCAGGCATGTTTTTGCTGTCAGAAGATTCCCTTGAAACTGCCGATTTGGGACCCAAGGAATGGGTACCAGGCAGTATTACTTTAAAAGGTCTGCATTTCCTCACCCAGCCTCTCTAACATCTCTTAGCGTGCATAGCTTCCAGCCTTATATATCATCCTGCTGTGGGTCTACATGTGTTCAATCCATGTTACATCGTAGCCCTTCAACAAAAGTTGTAAGAATTTTTGTCTGTCTCACTGTTTTTATAAATATTTTTAAATTTATTTTTATATTGGTTACAGCTGATTTTCAAAGCTCTGTTTTTTGCTGCTGTACATCCACTTGATTCATGTACTGTGTGACAACAATAAATTATTTCTCAGATGCTTACGAGTCATATGTATTATTTTCCAGTGACTTGAGTGGACTGAGTGCAGTTCTTTGAGGTACCGTGTAGGCCTTGCCAGTTATTCAATTCGGTACTTGGAATGGTATCTTTGCTAATTTCAACCTCCTGGATAATACCTCACCATTCCCCACCTTTCCCATTTAGCAGCCTTATGTGTATTTTCTACATATTTGACTATGTTTCTGTTTTGTAGTTTATTTCATGTGTAGCCATGTTTGATTCCACCTTTAAGTGACATCTTATGATATGTGTCTTTTTCTTTCTGACATATGTCACTTAGAATGATCGTATGTAACTCCTCCAGAGTTGTTACAACTGGCCTTATTTCATTGATTTCTGGATGAGTAATATTCCACTCTACATAAGTACCCCATCTCTTTTATCCATTTTATCCTTCCAGGGACATTTAGGTTATATCCAAGTGGAGGCCCTTTTTAACAGAGAGGTGGTAAACGTTGGAGTGCCTGTTTTCTGTCATTTTTTGTTTTTCCCAAGGTATACGCCCATGAGTGCAAGTGCCCTATGCTCTGTAGCTCAGTTTTCAGATGTTTTAGCAAACACAATACACTTCTGCAGAGTGGCCATTGGCACATTACATTTCCACTATCAGCCTCACAGGGCTCCCTTTTCTCCTCACCCTGTCCGGCATTTCTGGTGTTTACACTTTATGTGGATGGCCCTTCTGACTGATGTGAAGTGATACATTTTGTAGTATTGATTTCCAGTGCCCACCTGTTTGGTTGGATAAAAAGTCTGTATGTCCTTTACTTGAATATATACAGAAAAAAATGCATACGCCCTTTTAGGCCAACTGCATCATTGGCGATGTTCAGCCACTTTTCTTGTGCTTTAATGGGGAGTCCTTTCTACCTCTTCAAATCTGTTTCCTGCCACACTCCCTTGCTTACAAGTCCTTTTCTGTGACTTACCTCAAGACATTTTTCGACAATAGATATTTTCAACTCTGCAGTTTCATGAATTTTATTGCCCCCGAGTTCCATTTTTCAACTTGTGTTTTTGGAAACTGGAAACAAAACAGTGGGATTTCCTCTAGTCCTATTCTGTTTCCATGGGCAATTCTAGCCTTTGATGAATTTGTCTTCCAGATAGGAAATTAGAGTGGCATTTGCCTGTCTGAACAACTAAGACTTGTCTCTAAATTTTTCTCATCCTTCCGCTTCATCCTCTGGACAAATTCCAAACTGTGTGCAACAGGATGTTGACGGTGCTGATATTCCCAAGTAAGGAGATTGTCAGGAAAGATGCTGGAGGGTTGAACCCGTGCACCAGGTGATGAGGAGATGAGGTGCCTTTCCCAAAATCTTTCCGATCAAACGGTGTACCATCCTCTAGGTGTGACAGGCATGTTTTAGCTGTAGGAAGGGTCCCGTGCATGGAAGGAGAACACCAGGGATTTTTCCAAATCAGTGCCTCCCCGAACCCCAAACTGGGGAATTTTTAAGCTACGGCTACACGTATGTCCATTAAGGGCCTTGGGAAATAGGCAGAGCCCAAACTTTAGATGATTGAAATCTTCAGGTTCAGAAGCGCTCACCATCGGCCTCGCTTAGGTTACATTTTATCTGTCATTGATAGATGATGTCAATAAAAATATCGATTCGTTTTCAGATTATTTCCCCTTATAGGTTATTGCAAAATATTCAGTGTAGTTCCCTGTGCTATACAGTAGTTCCTTGTTGATGATCTATTTTATACATAGCAGTGTGTATGTGTTAATCCCAAACTGTTAATTTATCCCTTTTCCTACCTTTCCCCTTTGGTAATAATAAATTATAAGATTTTATACTTCTCAGGAATGGGGGAGCTGAAAGAGCGGTATCCTTTTCAATGGAAAAGCATTCAAAACAAGATTGAAGTTTCAGCCAAGAGTATTCAGTGTACATCCATGGAAATAAATCATTTCATTTCTCTAATGTTGACCTGACAAATAAGACAGACGTCTTCACTGAACTTGCTTATAGTAAAGTGATGGAATTATCAAATATAAGTCTTAGAAAAATCTTATTTTACCCGAGCATTATACACTGCTCTATGTTAACTACAGTTTGGCTCACACATCTGTTCATTGAAGTTACAAAGTTCTAAATTTCTGTTACTGATCCTCCAGACTGGACCCCAACAGGTGTCCCCGAGCCCAGTGTCATTGGAGCCAACAGATCAAGACTGATTTTGGTTCAGAAGCAAAGGAAACATTATTTTGACAACAGAATGGAGAGGTGAGAGCGTGCACTCCCCCACAGGCTGTGGGCTGGACTGCTGTGTAGGGATCCCGGCAGCGTCAGTGGGAGTTAGGGGATGGAGCTCTCGAGGGCTGGGTTGGCTGCAGCTCAGGCTCTATGCCGTGGAGTCTGCATGGGACTCCGCTAGCTGAGGTGTCGACCCAGCCATTCTGCACTAGGAAATCAGGTCTGAAGTGCCGGGTGAGGGACCTCTGCATGCGGAACCCTAGGAGCATGTGAAATTAGACAAAGCACAAAGGAAAAACAGGTTAGACTTTATTTTATTGCCCAGATTCTCTTTTTATCTCCCAGGAATTTTTAATGAACGTTGCCAGAGACGAACCCCTCCTCTGCTTTTTGTTCCGTTCCTCATTCTTGGGGTGTTGAGGGTGCAGACCCCTCTTTTGTAACTGCTTCATGCTGTGGTGGGAGCCCTGATACCTGGGGGGAGGGGCAAAACGTCTCCCCACCAGCCTCCTGGTGAGGTTGATTGTTCAAAAGACTCCTGCCTCACTTCTCGTCCGCCTGAGCACCAGCATTGGAAGTGTTATAGATTCTAATGACCTCTAAGGGTCCAGGAAAGAGATGCGCAAAGATGCTGTGGTGGCAGGTTTCACCCCACCCCACATTTGTTCGGTGACCTTAGGCTGACGGTTTTTGCCAGCCTAGATGCTCTGAGCAGTAGTCTGTGCTTTCTTTAATTAGGTCCCTGAATTAATGTACAAACAGCACCATGTGCCAGAGCCCTGCCCGCGGAACTCCCAGACAGTCCAGGGTCAGTGGTGATCCAGGACCATGACGTCCACTGAGTCAACGGCCTTTAGAAGTAGCCAGCAGTCCAGGTGGTCATATTGGCCACCATCACCGCGGTGTCTGTAGGGTTTTCTATGGTGAAAGCGTGATATACGTTTTCCCCGCCAAGCTTATTAGCTCCCTTCTGGGTGCAGTAAGTCCTGCAAGCAGTAGTCTGTTCTTTCGGGGCACAGTCTTGTTGTTTTCTGAGAGTAACTCCAGGTCAAGTGATGGTCACACAAGTCATCTTGGGGGCCCGATGCCCCCATTTGTCTCTCTGGAGGTTGGAGTTGGAAGGCCTCCTCACTCGAGGTCAGTGTGTCCACAGAGCGACCCCTGCAACTTCAGGGCATGATGGGTGGTTAGGATCACCACGTGGGGTACTTTTCCCTTAGGAGGGAGCTGGCCTTGCGGGCTGCTGATTTCTAGCTTTTTAGATACCCCAGTATCCTGGCCTGATGAGTCGGTGGGCAAAGCCCTTGGTGACCATAGTTTATCATACCTGAAGGGCATTCTTGTGTTGCTCCATTTCAAGTGGTCCCAGTTTTTGCACTAAGGCTCCAAGGGCGATTAACCTTTGACCGGGTATGTAAAGGTCAAAGGGTTTAGCTAAATTAGTGAGTTCCTGGGCAAGGATCTGAATTGACTGCTCTTTCCATTCTTGAAAGGCTGCTTCTGGATTCTATTCAAAAGGATCATCATCTTTTCATGTCAGTGTTTCATGTAGAGGCCCAGCTATTAGACTGTAGTTAGGGATCCAGATGCAGAAAACCTTGGCCTCCCTAGGAACCCCTAAGCTGTCTTGTAGTTTTAGAAGAGGTAAGGCTGCAAATGGCTTCTTCCCTATCCTGGGATGCGTTTCTCCAAATATCTGTGAGGATGAAGCCCAGGCATGTCACCTGAGCCTGGGATATTTGAACCTTTTCCTTGGACACCTTCTATCCTTTCTTGGCTAGGTAGATCAGAGGCGTCTTTAGTAGGCCTGGCGATCAGAATGTCATCTGCATATTGAAGGAGGGTTCCCTTTTACAGAGGTAGAACGTTTAGGTTTTTAGAGGACATTTCCCCAATGATGGTGTGGGGATTTTTGAACCATTGGTGCAGGACAGCCCAGCATTATTGCTTGTGTTGCATGTTGTGTCCTGCCACACACAAGCCAAAAATTCTTGTGACTCTGAGATGAATGGCATACAGAAGAAGGCATCATTGAAGTCTAATACATAATGCCATGGCCTGGTGGATGGTAGAATGAGCAGCAGGGTGTAGGAAATAGGAGCTACTGGATGTATATCCTCGGTGGCTTCACTGACTGTCCTGATGTCCTTTACCAGGTCTCCAGCAGCCCATGGGGTTCTCGTGGTTAGGCCAATCCCAGGATATGGAGTTCACCTGGGCTGCATCCCGCACCCCACAGCCCACGGGGCTCTCGTGTTCAAGTCCCTCCCAGGGTATGGAGAACACCTGTGCAGCTACCCAGCAGACCATGGGGCTCTCATAGTCAGGCCCCTCCCAGGATACGGAGCTCCCCTGGCCAGGTACACAAGCAAGGCTGGACACACAGGAACTGTGCACATAGCCCACCTTGCAGAGAACCCCCAGCTCACCTGTCGCTCACAGCTGACACAGAACACCTCAGAGCAGGACTTGAACTAACAAACAGCAGCTCTGACAGTTCTGTGACCCTGGCTATCACTCTGTGCAGCCTCTCTCTGCCTGGTCTTCCAGACACTTCCACTGCAGCCAGGGCACCAGTCCTCTGTCTCCACCCACCATCACTCCTCTCCCTGACTCCTGGGTTCCTCTCATTAGGATAGGGTCTTCTTGAAGTTGTTTTCCACTCATGGACCAGATAAAATGATAAGAAAACAAGCCGCAGCTGCAGCCCCTTGTCTATCCTGACTCTCAAGGCCCACACCTGTTCCTTGGGACTGACCCGTTTAGCAAGGTTCATTTTCTGCAACTGTGAGCCCCTGAGGGGTGAGGATTGGCCGATTTGGGCAGCCTGACACTGCCTGCCAGCCCCCCCACAGGTGTGCCTGGGTTGAGGTCAATATAAACACCTCTCCAGTCAGCAAGAGCCCCTTTAGCTCTGCCTGACGCCATATTCTCTGCCCCGTCAGCAGTTTCGGGGCTGGGGTGGTGGGAGGGAGGGACGTGCCGTGGCTTTGTGGGTGGCCCAGTGTGAGAGGGGCTCTGCTGGACTTTCTGCAGGAGTTGCCAGGCTGCCACCTGCTAAAGAAGAGGATGTGTCACCCATACATGCCACTGGAATTTCTCCCCAGGCAGAGGTGAGGAAGTAAAAAAGCAGTGGGGGCTGTGGCAGGAGGGGTATCTCAGGCAGGGAAATGAAAAGCTTCCAGAAGAGCATCTGGGGCCAGGACCATCCTGGCTGTCCTGCAGGCACCAAGTCGGCCTGTGTGCTCTTGCTAGTGTGGCTCCACAGCCCTTCCTCTAGGCTTGCAAGTGCTTGTACATATTCAGGTGTTTTACCTGGAAAGGGTGGGAAGAGTTCAGCTGCAGCAGGACTGGGGCTCAGCTCACATTTACTCACAGACGCCTCGACACAGTCCCCCAGCTTTGCAATGAGGATGCTCCTTGTGGGGGAGAGCGCTGCTGACGGCATGGGAGACGATTTCCCACCTCTGACCAACTTAAGAATTTTTTACCACTGGAGCAAGTGCCCTGATACGATTATCCTCTCTATAACTGGTGAGTTCTGTTTGTTTGTTTGTTTTTTCTTTTTTTCTTTTTGGTTCAATTTAGATTTTATTTATTCCTCTTTTTTTTTTAATTTGGAGATATACACATGGAAATAATTCATTAATATATAGACGTCTATGTGAAGGGAAAAACTATTTTTCTGTTTTATTTTATTAAATGTTATTTATATAGTTTTTTTTTAAATTTATTTCTTTTATACAGCAAGTTCTTATTGGATATCTATTTCATACATATAAGTGTGCACATGTGAATCCCAGTCTCCCTATTCATCCCACCACCACCCTCACATGGCGTTCCCTCCTTGGTGTCCATATGTTTGTTCTCTACATCTGTGTCTCTATCTCTGCCATGCACACCAGTTCATCTGTACCATTTTTCTAGGTTCCACATATATGTATTAATATACAATATTTGTTTTTCTCTTTCTGACTTACTTCACTCTGTATGACAGTCTCTAGATCCATCGAGGTCTCTACAAATGACCCAATTTCATTCCTATGTATGGCTGAGTAATATTCCGTTGTATATATGTACCACGTCTTTATCCATTCGTCTGTCTGTGGGCACTTAGGTTGCTTTCATTACCTGTCTATTGTAAATAGTGTTGCAGTGAACATTGTGGTGAATGTGTCTTTTTGATTTATGGTTTTCTCTGGGTATATGCCCAGTAGTGGGATTGCTGGATTATATGGTAATTCTATTTTTAGTTTTTTAAGGAATCTCCATACTGTTCTCCATAGAGACTCTATCGATTTACATTCCCAACAATAGTGGAATAAGTTTCCTTTTCTCCACACCATCTCCAGCATTTGTTGTTTGTAGATTTTCTGATGATGCCCATTCTAACAGGTGTGACGTGATACCTCATTGTAGTTTCAATTTCCATTTCTCTAATAATTAGTGATGTTCAGCAGATTTTCATGTGCGTACTGGCCATCTCTATGTCTTCTCGGAAGAAATGTCTATTTAGATCTTCCATTTTTGTATTTGGTTGTTTGTTTTATTACTATTGAGCTGCATGAGCTGTTTATATATATTGGAGATTAATCATTTGTCCATTGATTCGTTTGCAAATATTTTCTGCCATTCTGAGGGTTGTCTTTTCGTCTTGTTTGTAGTTTCCTTTGCTTTGCAAAAGCTTTTACGTTTCATTAGGTCCCATCTGTTTAGTTTTCTTTTTTATTTCATTACTATAGGAGGTGGATCAAAAAAGATCTTGCTGTGATTTACGTCAGAGTATCCTTCGTAAGTTTTCCTCTCAGAGTTTTATACTGTCTGGTCTTACATTAAGGTCTCTAATTCATTTTGAATATATTTTTATGTATGGTGTTGGGGAGTGTTCTAATTTCATTCTTTTACATGTAGCTGTCCATATTTCCCAGCACCAATGATTGAAGAGACTGTCTTATCTCCATTGTATAGTCTTGCCTCCTTTGTCATAGATTAGGTGACCATAGATGTGTAGGTTTATCCTTGGGCTTTTTTTTTTTTCCTTTTACACGTTTATTGAAGTATAATTGCTTTACAATGGAGTGTTCGTTTCTGCTGTATAACAAAGTGAATCAGCTATACATATACAAATATCACCAGATCCCCTCCCTCTTGCATCTCCCTCCCACACTCCATATCCCACCCCTTTATGTGGTCACAAAGCACCGAGCTGATCTCCCTGTTCTATGTGGCTGATTCTCAGTAGCTATCGGTGTTACATTTGGTAATGTATTTATGTCCATGCCACTCTCTCACTTCGTCCCAACTTACCCATCCCCCTTCCGGTGTCCTCAAGTCCTTTCTCTATGTCTGTGTCCTTAATCCTGTCCTGCCACTAGGTTCTTCAAAATCTTTTTTTTTTCTTGGTTTGATTCCATATATCTCTGTTAACATACAGTATTTGTTTTTCCCTTTCTGACTTACTTCACTGTGTAGGACAGATTCTAAGTCCATCCACCTCAGTACAAATAACTCAGTTTTGCTTCTTTTTATGGTTGAGTAATATTTGATTGTATATATGTGCCAGATCTTCTTTATCCATTCATCTGTCGATGGACACTTAGGTTGCTTCCATGTCCTGGCTAATGCAAATAGAGCTGCAATGAACATTTTTCTACATAACTCTTTTTGAATTATGGTTTTCGCAAGGCAAATGCCCAGTACTTGGATTGTTGTGCCATATGGTACTTCTATTGTTAGTTATTTAAAGGAACCTCCATACTGTTCTCCCTAGTGCCCATATCAATTTACATTCCCAACCACAGTGCAAGTGTGTTCCCTTTTCTCCAATAAAGGCCTCTCCAGCATTTATTGTTTTGTAGATTTTTTTGATGATTGCCACTCTGACTGCTGTGAGGTGATACCTCACGGTAGTTTTGATTTGCATTTCTCTAATGATTAGTGATGTTCAGCATCCTTTCATGTGTTTCTTGGTAATCTGTATATCTTCTTTGGAGAAATGTCTATTTAGGTCTTCTGCCCGTTTTTGGATTGGGTTGTTTGTTTCTGTGATATTGAGCTACATGAGGTGCTTGTAAAGTTTGGAGATTAATCCTTTGTCAATTGCTTCATTTGAAAATATTTTCTCCCATTCTGAGGGTTGTTTTTGCATCTTGTTTATGTTTTCCTGTACTGTGTAAAAGCTTTTAAGTTTCATTAGGTCCCATTTGTTGATTTCTGTTTTTATTTCCATTTCTCTAGGAGGTGGGTCCAAAAGGATCTTGCTGTGATTTATGTCATAGAGTGTTCTGCCTATGGTTTCCTCTAAGTGTTTTATAGTGTCTGGTCTTATATTTAGATCTCTAATCAATTTAGAGTTTATTTTTGTGTATGGTGTTATGGAGTGTTCTAATTTCATTCTTTTATGTGTAGGGGTCCAGTTTTCCCAGCACCAATTACTGAAGATACTGTCTTTTCTCCATTGTATATCCTTAGCTCCTTTGTCATAGATGAGATAGCCATAGGTATGTAGGTTTATCTCTGGGCTTTCTGTCCTGTTCCATTGATCTGTGTTTATGCCAATCTACATACACTTGATTCCATTATGGAGACATATAAATACATAGGTTTCAAGGTTATTACCAGTCAGATATATTCCTCTTCAGTGAATAGGGTGTTTTGTGTCCAGTTCATTGAGAAAGGAGTAGGTCTTGTCTATTACATATTTCGTATATGAAATGGGATCTGTGCTAATTTCAAACTCTGCTTTTACACATCACCCCACGGCACCTTTCCCCTTAAGGAGGCATAAGTGTGTTTTCTAAATGTGTAACTCTGTTCTCTTTTGAAATTCAGTTCATGTGTAGCCATGTTTACATTTCCTCTATAAGTGATATATTACAATAAGTTTCTTTTTCTTTGTGGCTCATTTCACTTAGCATCATCGTACCTAAACCACTCATTATGCTGCTATTGGCCTTATGAGATTGATTTTATGTCTGAGTGACTTTCCTTTGTATATAAGTACCACAACATCTATATCCATTTTTTTTCCTTTCCTGGGATATATAAAGTGTACCGAAGTCGAGGTTCTTGTAAACAGAGCAGCCCTAAAGTTTGGGCTGTCTGTGTGTTGTGGATTTTTAGTTTTCCCAAAATACACGCCCATGAGTGGAAGTGTGCTATACTCTGTAGCTCTGTTTTAGAAAACAACATACAGTTCTCCAGAGAGTCTGTTGGCAATTTACATCCTGTCCATCGGCGTAACCAGGCTCCCTTTTCTCCATGGCCTGTCCTGCATTTGTGGCTTTTACACTATTTGTGGATGGCCCTTTTGACTGGAAGTAAGGGACTCTCCTCTGTAGTGTGGATTTGCAATGCCTGATTGCTTGCTTAGCCAAAAAGGGCATATGCATTTTTTCCCGAATATATTCAAGAAAATACACATAATCCATTTTCAGCCAAGGGCAACATTGTCGAAATTCTGTCGCTTTTCATGTGCTTTAAAGATGACTCCAATCTACCTCTTGAAATCTGTTTCCTTCAATTCTGCCTTGCATTCAAATCCTCTTCACTGCCTTTCCTCAATATATTTCTGGATGACAGTTGTCCTTTATAATTCTGCACGTTTGTGAATTGCTGTGCCCCTGATTTCCATTTTTCAACTCGCCTCTTTGTGAGCTGGCTGCAATACCGCAGGATGGCTTTAGGCCCTAGTCCTGTTCCGGGGTTTCAGGCTGAGCCTTTGGTTAATTATTCTTCCTGATGGGAAACTAGAGTGACATATACCCATCCAAACACCTACAGCTAATCTCTCATTTATTTCCCCTCTTCCTCTTCATCATCTGTACAGTTTGCAAACTGTGCATAACGGGAGGGTAAAGGCACTGACACTCCAAGTGGGGAGATTTTGAGTAATGCAGATGGAATGGCGAAGCCGAGCACGACAAAAGGAAAAATGAGGTACCTTTCAGAAAACTTTCCCAATTACACAGTGTACCATCCACTGGGTTTCCCATGCATGTTTTAACTGTAGGAAGATTCCCTTAAACCTGGAGAGTTGGGACCACTAGAATGGGTAGCACACAGTATTGCTCTAAGTGGTGTTCTTTTGTTCACACAACCTCAGCAATCTTGTCAGCCCCAAGAGTCCAGTCTTATGTCTCATCCAGCTTTGGGTGTAAAGGTGGTCAATCTAGCTTGCATCACAGGCCCTGAACGTAATTTTTAAGACTTTCTATCTGTTTTTGCATTTTGCTTTTGAATTTTATTTTTATAAGTGGGTTTAACTGAATTTCAGTGCTGTGTTCATGCCGTTATACACACACATGATTCCTTTATGGAGACATGAGAATACATATGTTTTAAAATACTTAGAGTCAGACATATTCCTCTGCAATGAATAGGGGGTGTTGAGTCCAGTTCATTGTGCCGGGAGTAGGTGTTGTCTATTACATACATTGTTTATATAACGGTATCTGTGCTAATTTAAAACTGTGGTTTTATGCATCACCCCACCTCGGCTTTCCCATTAAGCAGACAGAAGATGTTTTCTAAATGTGTGAATCTGTTGTGTTTGTCATTCAGTTCATGTGTAGTCATGTGTACATTCCCGCTATGAGTTATAACTTATGATAAGATTAGTTACTCTGTAATCTTTCCTAACTCAGTTCATGTGTAGCCATGTTTACAGGACCTTCATAAGTGATATCTTATGATAAGTTTCTTTTTCTATGTGACTTATTTCACTTAGAATCATTGTACCTGAATCCACTCTTTTTGCTGCTACTGGCCTTATGACATTGATTTCATGGCTGAGCGATATTCCATCGTACGTAAGTACCACAATATCTTGAACCATTTTTGTCTTTCCTGGGATATTTTTTTTAATTTAATTTAATTTAATTTTTTTGCTTTATAACAAATTTAATCAGTTATACATATACATATGTTTCCATGTCCCCTCCCTTTTGTGTCTCCCTCCCACCCTCCCTATCCCACCCCTCCAGGTGGTCACAAAGTACCGAGCTGATCTCCCTGTGCTATGCGGCTGCTTCCCACTTGCTATCTACCTCACGTTTGGTAGTGTATATATGTCCATGCCGCTCTTTCACTTTGTCACAGCTTACCCTTCCCCCTCCCCATATCCTCAAGTCCATTCTCTAGTAGGTCTGTGTCTTTATTCCTGTCTTACCCCTATGTTCTTCATGACATTTTTTTTCTTAAATTCCATATATATGTGTTAGCATACAGTATTTGTCTTTCTCTTTCTGACTTACTTCACTCTGTATGACAGACTCTAGGTCTATCCACCTCGTTACAAATAGCTCAATTTCATTTCTTTTTATGGCTGAGTAATATTCCATTGTATATATGTGCCACATCTTCTTTATCCATTCATCCGATGATGGACACTTAGGTTGTTTCCATCTCTGGGCTACTGTAAATAGGGCTGCTATGAACATTTTGGTACATGTCTCTTTTTGAATTGTGGTTTTCTCAGGGTATATGCCCAGTAGTGGGATTGCTGGGTCATATGGTAGTTCTATTTGTAGTTTTTTAAGGAACCTCCATACCGTTCTCCATAGTGGCTGTACCAATTCACATTCCCACCAGCAGTGCAAGAGTGTTCTTTTTTTTCCACACCCTCTCCAGCATTTATTGTTTCTAGATTTTTTGATGATGGCCATTCTGACTGGTGTGAGATGATATCTCATTGTAGTTTTGATTTGCATTTCTCTAATGAGTAAAGATGTTGAGCATCCTTTCATGTGTTTGTTGGCAGTCTGTATATCTTCTGTGGAGAAATGTCTATTTAGGTCTTCTGCCCATTTTTGGATTGGGTTGTTTGTTTTTTTGTTATTGAGCTGCATGAGCTGCTTATAAATTTTGGAGATTAATCCTTTGTCAGTTGCTTCATTTGCAAATATTTTCTCCCATTCTGAGGGTTGTCTTTTGGTCTTGTTTATGGTTTCCTTTGCTGTGCAAAAGCTTTTAAGTTTCATTAGGTCCCATGTGTTTATTTTTGTCTTTATTTCCATTTCTCTAGGAGGTGGGTCAAAAAGGATCTTGCTGTGATTTATGTCATAGAGTGTTCTGCCTATGTGTTCCTCTAAGAGTTTGATAGTGTCTGGCCTTACATTTAGGTCTTTAATCCATTTTGAGCTTATTTTTGTGTATGGTGTTAGGGAGTGATCTAATCTCATACTTTTACATGTCCCTATCCAGTTTTCCCAGCACCACTTATTGAAGAGACTGTCCTTTCTCCACTGTACATTCCTGCCTCCTTTATCAAAGTTAAGGTGACCATATGTCCGTGGGTTTAACTCTGGGCTTTCTCTCCTGTTCCATTGATCTATCTTTCTGTTTTTGTGCCAGTACCATACTGTCTTGATTACTGTAGCTTTGTAGTATAGTCTGAAGTCAGGGAGCCTGATTCCTCCAGCTCCATTTTTCGTTCTCAAGGTTGCTTTGGCTATTCGGGGTCTTTTGTGTTTCCATACAAATTGTGAAATTTTTTGTTCTAGTTCTGTGAAAAATGCCAGTGGTAGTTTGATAGGGATTGCATTGAACCTGTAGATTGCTTTGGGTAGTAGAGTCATTTTCACAATGTTGATTCTTCCAATCCAAGAACATGGTACATCTCTCCATCTATTTGTATCATCTTTAATTTCTTTCATCAGTGTCTTATAATTTTCTGCATACAGGTCTTTAGTCTCCTTAGGTAGGTTTATTCCTAGATATTTTATTCTTTTTGTTGCAATGGTAAATGGGAGTGTTTCCTTGATTTCACTTTCAGATTTTTCATCATCAGTATATAGGAATGCCAGAGATTTCTGTGCATTAATTTTGTATCCTGCAACTTTACCAAATTCATTGATTAGCTCTAGTAGTTTTCTGGTAGCATCTTTATGTTTCTATATGTATAGTATCATGTCATCTGCAAACAGTGACAGCTTTACTTCTTCTTTTCCAATTTGGATTCCTTTTATTTCCTTTTCTTCTCTGATTGCTGTGGCTAAAACTTCCAAAACTAGGTTGAATAAGAGTGGTGAAAGTGGGCAACCTTGTCTAGTTCCTGATCTTAGTGGAAATGGTTTCAGTTTTTCACCATTGAGGACAATGCTGGCTGTGGGTTTGTCATATATGGTCTTTATTATGTTGAGGAAAGTTCCCTCTATGCCTACTTTCTGCAGGGTTTTTATCATAAATGGGTGTTGAATTTTGTCGAAAGCTTTCTCTGCATCTCTTGAGATGATCATATGGTTTTTCTCCTTCAATTTGTTAATATGGTGTATCACGTTGATTGATTTGCGTATATTGAAGAATCCTTGCATTCCTGGAATAAACCCCACTTGATCATGGTGTATGATCCTTTTAATGTGCTGTTGGATTCTGTTTGCTAGTATTTTGTTGAGGATTTTTGCATCTATGTTCATCAGTGATATTGGCCTGTAGTTTTCTTTCTTTGTGACATCCTTGCCTGGTTTTGGTATCAAGGTGATGGTGGCCTCGTAGAATGAGTTTGGGAGTGTTCCTCCCTCTGCTATATTTTGGAAGAGTTTCAGAAGGATAGGTGTTAGCTCTTCTCTAAATGCTTGATAGAATTCGCCTGTGAAGCCATCTGGTCCTGGGCTTTTGTTTGTTGGAAGATTTTTTATCACAGTTTCAATTTCAGTGCTTGTGATTGGTCTGTTCATATTTTCTATTTCTTCCTGATTCAGTCTTGGCAGGTTGTGCATTTCTAAGAATTTGTCCATTTCTTCCAGGTTGTCCATTTTATTGGCATAGAGTTGCTTATAGTAATCTCTCATGATCTTTTGTATTTCTGTAGTGTCAGTTGTTACTTCTCCTTTTTCATTTCTAATTCTATTGATTTGAGTCTTCTCCCTTTTTTTCTTGATGAGTCTGGCTAATGGTTTATCAATTTTGTTTATCTTCTCAAAGAACCAGCTTTTAGTTTTATTGATCTTTGCTATCGTTTCCTTCATTTCTTTTTCATTTATTTCTGATCTGATTTTTATGATTTCTTTCCTTCTGCTAACTTTGGGATGTTTTTGTTCTTCTTTCTCTAATTGCTTTAGGTGCAAGGTTAGGTTGTTTATTCGAGATGTTTCCTGTTTCTTAAGGTGGGATTGTATTGCTATAAACTTCCCTCTTAGAACTGCTTTTGCTGCATCCCATAGGTTTTGGGTCGTCGTGTCTCCATTGTCATTTGTTTCTAGGTATTTTTTAATTTCCTCTTTGATTTCTTCAGTGATCACTTCGTTATTAAGTAGTGTATTGTTTAGCCTCCATGTGTTTGTATTTTTTACAGCTCTTTTCCTGTAATTGATATCTAGTCTCATAGCATTGTGGTCGGAAAAGATACTTGATTCAATTTCAATTTTCTTAAATTTACCAACGCTTGATTTGTGACCCAAGATATGATCTATCCTGGAGAATGTTCCATGAGCACTTGAGAAAAATGTGTATTCTGTTGTTTTTGGATGGAATGTCCTATAAATATCAATTAAGTCCATCTTGTTTAATGTATCATTTAAAGCTTGTGTTTCCTTATTTATTTTCATTTTGGATGATCTGTCCATTGGTGAAAGTGGGGTGTTAAAGTCCCCTACTATGATTGTGTTACTGTCGATTTCTCCTTTTATGGCTGTTAGTATTTGCCTTATGTATTGAGGTGCTCCTATGTTTGGTGCATAAATATTTACAATTGTTAAATCTTCTTCTTGGATCGATCCCTTGATCATTATGTAGTGTCCTTCTTTGTCTCTTCTAGTAGTCCTTATTTTAAAGTCTATTTTGTCTGATATGAGAATTGCTACTCCAGCTTTCTTTTGGTTTCCATTTGCATGGAATATCTTTTTCCATCCCCTTACTTTCAGTCTGTATGTGTCTCTAGGTCTGAAGTGGGTCTCTTGTAGACAGCATATAGATGGGTCTTGTTTTTGTATCCATTCAGCCACTCTGTGTCTTTTGGTGGGAGCATTTAGTCCATTTACATTTAAGGTAATTATCGATATGTATGTTCCTATTCCCATTTTCTTAATTGTTTTGGGTTCATTATTGTAGGTCTTTTCCTTCTGTTGTGTTTCTTGCCTAGAGAAGTTCCTTTAGCATTTGTTGTAAAGCTGGTTTGGTGGTGCTGAATGCTTTCAGCTTTTGCTTGACTGTAAACGTTTTAATTTCTCCATCAAATCTGAATGAGATCCTTGCTGGGTAGAGTAATCTTGGTTGCAGGTTTTTCTCCTTCATCACTTTAATTATGTCCTGCCACTCCCTTCTGGCTTGTAGAGTTTCTGCTGAGAGATCAGCTGTTATCCTGATGGGGATTCCCTTGTGTGTTATTTGTTGTTTTTGCCTTGCTGCTTTTAATATGATTTCTTTGTGTTTAATTTTTGACAGTTTGATTAATATGTGTCTTGGCGTATTTCTCCTTGGATTTATTCTGTATGGGACTCTCTGTGCCTCCTGGACTTGATTAACTATTTCCTTTCCCATATTAGGGAAGTTTTCAACTATAATCTCTTCAAATATTTTCTCAGTCCCTTTCTTTTTCTCTTCTTCTTCTGGAACCCCTATAATTCGAATGTTGGTGCGTTTAATGTTGTCCCAGAGGTCTCTGAGACTGTCCTCTGTTCTTTTCATTCTTTTTTCTTTATTTTGCTCTGCAGCAGTTATTTCCACTATTTTATCTTCCACCTCACTTATCCGTTCTTCTGCCTCAGTTATTCTGCTATTGATCCCATCTAGAGTATTTTTTATTTCATTTATTGTGTTTTTAATCGATGCTTGATTCATCTTTAGTTCTTCTAGGTCCTTGTTAACTGTTTCTTGCATTTTGTCTATTCTATTTCCAAGATTTTGGATCTGGGAAATAGAATCTTGGATCATCTTTACCATCATTATTCTGAATTCTTTTTCAGGTAGACTGCCTATTACGTCTTCATTTGTTAGGTCTGGTGGGTTTTTATCTTGCTCCTTCTCCTGCTGTGTGTTTTTCTGTCTTCTCATTTTGCTTATGTTACTGTGTTTGGGGTCTCCTTTTTGCAGGCTGCAGGTTCGTAGTTCCTGTTGCTTTTGGTGTCTGTACCCAGTGGCTAAGGTTGGTTTAGTGGGTTGTGTAGGCTTCCTGGTGGAGGGGACTAGTGCCTGTGTTCTGGTGGATGAGTCTGGATCTTGTCTTTCTGGTGGGCAGGTCCACGTCTGGTGGTGTGTTTTGGGGTGTCTGCAGACTTTTTATGATTTTAGGCCACCTCTCTGCTAATGGGTGGCGTTGTGTTCCTGTCTTGCTAGTTGTTTGGCATAGGGTGTCCAGCACTGTAGCCTGCTGGTCGTTGAGTGAAGGTGGGTGCTGGTGTTGAGATGGAGATCTCTGGAAGATTTTCGCCGTTTGATATTATGTGGAGCTGGGAGGTCTCTTGTGGACCAGTGTCCTGAAGTTGGCTCTCCCACCTCAGAGGCACAGCACTGACTCTGGGCTCCTCAATTTGGGATGATGTGTTGTCTATTCATGTATTCCACAGATGCAGGGTACATCAAGTTGATTGTTGAGCTTTAATCCGCTGCTTCTGAGGCTGCTGGGAGAGGTTTCCCTTTCTCTTCTTTGTTCTCACAGCTCCTGGGTCTCAGCTTTGGATTTGGCCCCGCCTCTGCGTGTAGGTCGCCGGAGGGCGTCTGTTCTTCGCTCAGATAGGACAGGGTTAAAGGAGCAGCCTCTTCGGGGACTCTGGCTCACTCAGGCCGGGAGGGAGGGAGGGGCACGGAGTGCGGGGCGAGCCTGCAGCGGCCGAGGTCGGCGTGACGTTGCACCAGCCCGAGGCGCACCGTGTGTTCTCCCAGGGAAGCCGCCCCTGGATCCCAGGACCCCGGCAGTGGCGGGCTGCACAGGCTCCCGGAAGGGCGGTGTGGGCAGTGACCTGCGCTCGCACACAGGCTTCTTGGCGGCGGCAGCAGCAGCCCCAGCATCCCACGCCTGTCACTGGGTTCCGAGCTTCAGCTTCCAGCGCTGCGTGCCCCGGCGGGTGAGCAGACAAGCCTCTCGGGCTGGTGAGTGCCGCTCGGCACCGATCCTCTCTGTGGGGATCTCTCCGCTTTGCCCTACCCAGGTATGTGGGGGGTTTCTTGCCTTTTGGGAGGTCTGGGGTCTTCTGCCAGCGTTCAGTAGGTGTTCTGTAGGAGTTGTTCCACGTGTAGCTGTATTTCTGGTGTATCCGTGGGGAGGAAGGTGTTCTCCGCGTCTTACTCTTCCGCCATCTTACCCGGAAGGCTTTCCTGGGATACTTAAGGTGTACCCAAGTTGAGATTCTTGTAAGCAGTGCAGCGCTAAATATTAGGGTGGCTCTGCCTTATTGATTTTCAGTTTTCCCAAGGTATATTCCCTAGACTGGAAGTGCCCTTGGCTGTGTTGCTCTGTTGTTTACTTGTTTTAGGGAACACAATGCACTCCTCCAGAGAGGCAGTTGGCAACTTACATCCCTCCCTTCAGCATAACAAGGCTGCCTGATCTCCAGGGCCTGTCTTGCCTTTCTGGTTTTTACACATTTTGCAGATGTCCCTTTTGACCGGTGGGAAGGGATACATCTTTGTAGTGCAGATTTGCATTGCTGCTTGCTTGCTTGGCCAAAAAGGGCGTATGCGTTTTCTCCTGAATATATTCAGGAGGAAACGCATACGCCCTTTTTGGCCAAGGGCATCATTGTCGAAATTGTGCCCCTCTTCCTGTGCTTTAAAGGTGATTCCAAACTACCTCGTGAAATATGTTTCCTGCTATTCTGCTTCCCTTTCAAGTTCGCCTCCTTGCCTTCCCTCAACAGATTTTTGGACGATAGTTGCACTTTATTACTCTGCCAGTTTGTGAATTGCTGTGCCACTGAGCTCCATTTTTTAACTCGTATTTTCTGAGCTGAACCCAAGTCCAATATTTTGGTTCAGGACCTACACTGGTTTTCACTGGGTGGCTGAGACTTTGGTCAATTCTTCTTCCTCCCGGGAAATAAGAGTGACATATGCCCGTCCAAATACCTAACACCTACTCTCTCATTGGTTCTCTCTCTTCCCATTCATCCTCTGTGAAATTGGCAACATGTGCGAAACAGGAGGTTAAAGGTGCTGTCTCTCCAGGTTGAGAGATTGATAGTAAAGCAGTTGGAACGTCAAACTGGAACGCCAGGAGAGGGACTATTCGTTGAGTTTTAGAGACCTTTCGTATTCACAGTGTGTCCATTCTCTAGGATTCCCATACATGTTATAGCTGTAGTAATATTCCCTTCAACCTGGAGAGTTGGGACACATGGAATGGGTGCCATGAATTATTGATTTAAAGGCTCTGCATTTGCTCACCCAATCTCACAAATCCTCTCAGTCCCATGTGTCCTGCCTTATGCCACATCCAGCTGTCGTTGTAGATAGGGTCATTCCAGGTTTCATCAGAGACCCTGAAGGAATTGTAAAGAATTTCCCTGTTTCTTTGTTTTCTTTTTGAAATTCCTTTTTATAGTGGGTTTGAGCTGATTCTCGCTGCCATGCTTATGTAAGTATAGATACACTTGATACCCTTACGGAGACATATCAATACATAGGTTTTAAGATTCTTACTCGTCAGATACATTCCTCTGCGGGAAATATGGGGTTTTGAATCCCTTTCAATGAGGAAGGTGTAGGTCTTGTCTAATCCATAGTTGGTTTTTGGAACAGTACCTGTGCTTATATCAAACTCTGGTTTTATGCATCACCCCACCTCTCCTTCACCGTTAAGAAGGCATAAGTGTGTTTTCTAAATGTGAGACTCTGTTCTCTTTCCTAACTCAGTTCATGTGTAGCCATGTTTACAGGATCTTCATAAGTGATATCTTATGATACGTTTCTATTTCTGTTTGACTTATTTCACTTAGAATCATCGTACCTGAATCCACTCATTTTGCTGCTACTGGTCTTATGACATTGATTTCATGGCTGAGGGATATTCCATCGTATGTAAGTACCACAATGTTTTGAACCATATTTATCTTTCCTGGGATATTTACGGTGAACCTAAGTTGTGGTTCTTGTAAGCAGTGCAGCCCTAAATTTTGGGGTGGCTATGTCTTATTGATTTTCAGTTTTCCAAAGGTAAATTCCCAAGACTGGAAGTGCCCTTGGCTCTGTAGCTCTGTTGTTTACTTGTTTTAGGGAACACAATGCACTCCTCCAGAGAGGCAGTTGGCAATTTACATCCCGCCCATCAGCATAACAAGGCTCCCTGTTCTCCAGGGCCTGTCTTGCCTTTCTGGTTACACCCATTTTGTGGATATCCCTTTTGACCGGTGGGAAGTGATAATTCTTTGTTGTGCAGATTTTCAGTGCCCGCTTGCTTGCTTGGCAAAAAAGGGAGTATGCGTTTTCTCGTGAAAATATTAAGGATGAAACACATACGCCCTTTTTGGCCAAGTGCATCATTGTCGAAATTGTGCCCCTTTCCTGTGCTTTAAAGGCGATTCCAACATACCTCTTGAAATCTGTTTCCTGCTATTCTGCCTGGCTTACAATTCCACCTCGTTGCCTTCCCTCAACAGATTTTTGGATGATAGTTGTCCTTTATTACTCTGCCAGTTTGTGAATTGCTCTGCCCCGTAGCTCCATTTTTTAACTCGTTTTTTGTGAGCTGAACGCAAGTTCAATATTTTGGTTCAGGAACAATACTGGTTCCTGGTGGGTGGCTGAGACTTTGGTTAATTCTTCTTCCTCCCGGGAAATAAGAGTGACATGTGCCCGTCCAAATGCCTAACAGCTACTCTCTCATTGGTTCTCCCTCTTCCCTTTCTTCCTCTGCCATATTCGCAACCTGTGCGAACCAGGAGGTTAAAGGGGCTGTCTCTGCAAGTTGGGAGATTGATTGTAAAGCAGTTAGAATATCAAACCAGAGCGCCAGGAGAGGGAATATTCATTGAATTTTAGAGACCTTTCGTATTCACAGTGTGTCCATTCTCTAGGTTTCCCGTACATGTTATAGCTGTAGTAATATTCCCTTCAACCTGGAGAGTAGGGACCCATGGAATGGGTGCCATGCATTATTGCTTTGAGGGGTCTGCATTTGCTCACCCAATCTCACTAATCCTCTCAGTACCATGTGTCCATCCTTATGCCACATCCAGCTGTCGTTGTAGATTCGGTCATTCCAAGGTTCATCAGAGAGCCTGAAGGAATTGTAAAGAATTTCACTGTTTTTTTGTTTTGTTTTTGAAATTCCGTTTTATAGTGGGTTTGATCTGATTCTCGCTGCCATCTTTATGCCAGTCTAGACACACTTGATTCCCTTACGGAGACATATCAATACATAGGTTTTAAGATTCTTACTAGTCAGATATATTCCTCTGCGGGAAATGTGGTGTTTTGAGTCCCTTTCACTGAGGAAGATGTAGGTGTTGTTTATTCCATAGTTGGTTTTTGGAAGGGTACCTCTGCTTATATCAAACTCTGGTTTTGTGCATCACCCCACCTCTCCTTCCCCCTTATCAGGCATAAGAGTGTTTTCTAAATGTGAGACTCTGTTCTCTTTCCTAACTCAGTTCATATGTAGCCATGCTTACAGGATCTTCATAAGTGATATCTTATGATAAGTTTTTTTTTGCTGTGTGAATTAATTCACTTAGAATCATCGTACCTGAATCCACTCATTTTTCTGCTACTGGTCTTATGACATTGATTTCATGGCTGAGGGATATTCCATCATACATAAGTACCACAATTTTTTGAATCATTTTTACCTTTCCTGGTATACTTAAGGTGTACCCAAGTTGAGGTTCTTGTAAGCAGTGCAGCCCTAAATTTTGGGGTGGCTCTGTCTTATTCATTTTCAGTTTTCCCAAGGTATATTCCCTAGACTGGGAGTGTACTTGGCTCTGTAGCTCTGTTGTTTACTTGTTTTAGGGAACACAATGCACTCCCCCAGAGAGGCAGTTGGCAATTTACATCCCGGCCATCAGCATAACAATGCTCCCTGTTCTCCAGGGCCGGTCTTGCCTTTCTGGTTTTTACACATTTTTCCGATGTCCCTTTTGACAGGTGGGAAGTGATACTTCTTGTAGTGCAGACTTGCATTGACCACTTGTTTGCTTGGCAAAAAGTGCGTATGCATTTTCCCCTGAATATATTCAGGAGAAAACGCATAAGGCCTTTTTGGCCATGTGCATCATTGTCGAAGTTGTGCTCCTCTTCCTGTGTTTAAAGGCGATTCCAATGTACCTCTTGAAATATGTTTCCTGCTATTCTGCCTCGCTTTCAAGTCCGCCTAGTTGCCTTCCCTCAACAGATTTTTGGAAGATAGTTGCCGTTTATTACTCTGCCAGTTTGTGAATTGCTTTGCGCCTGAGCTCCATTTTTTAACTCGTTTTTTGTGAGCTGAACGCAAGTCCAATATTTTGGTTCAGGACCTATACTGGTTTTCGGTGGGTGGCTGAGACTTTGGTTAATTCTTCTTCCTCCCAGGAAATAAGAGTGACAGGTGCCCGTCCAAATGCCTAACATCTACTCTCTCATTGGTTCTCCCTATTCCCTTTCATCCTTTGCCAAATTGGCAACCTGTGCGAACCAGGAGGTTAAAGGTGCTGCTCTCCAAGATGGGAGATTGATAGTAAAGCAGTTGAAAAGTCAAACTGGAGCACAAGGAGAGACACTATCCGTTGAGTTTTAGAAACTTTTCGTATTCACTGTATGTCCATTCTCTACGTTTCCCATACATGTTATAGCTGTAGTAATATTCCCTACAACCTGGAGAGTTGCGACACATGGAATGTGTGCCATGAATTATTGCTCTAAAGGGTCTGCGTTTGCTCATCCAATCTCACCAACCCTCTCAGTCCCATGTGGCCAGCCTTATGCCATATCCAGCTTTCGTTTTAGATAGGGTCATTCCAGGTTTCATCAGAGAAACTGAAGGAATTTTAAAGAATTTGCCTGTTTTTTTGTTTTGTTTTTGAAATTCATTTTTATAGTTGGTTTGAGCTGATTCTCGCTGCCATGTTTATGCCAGTCTAGACACACTTGATTCCCTTATGGAGACATATCAATACATAGGTTTTAAGATTCTTACTAGTCAGATATATTCCTCTGCGGGAAATATTGGGTTTTGAGTCCCTTTCACTGAGGAAGGTGTAGGTGTTGTTTATTCCATAGTTGGTTTTTGGAAGGGTACCTGTGCTTATATCAAACTCTGGTTTTGTGCATCACCCCACCTCTCCTTCCCCCTTAAGCAGCCATAAGAGTGTTTTCTAAATGTGAGACTCTGTTCTCTTTCCTAACTCAGTTCATGTGTAGCCATGTTTACAGGATCTTCATAAGTGATATCTTATGATAAGTTTTTTTTTTCTGTGTGACTTAATTCACTTAGAATCATCGTACCTGAATCCACTCATTTTTCTGCTACTGGTCTTATGACATTGATTTCATGGCTGAGGGATATTCCATCATACGTAAGTACCACAATTTTTTGAACCAATTTTACCTTTCCTGGTATACTTAAGGTGTACCCAAGTTGAGGTTCTTGTAAGCAGTGCAGCCCTAAATTTTGGGATGGCTCTGTCTTTTTCATTTTCATTTTTCCCAAGGTATATTCCCTAGTCTGGGAGTGTACTTGGCTCTGTAGCTCTGTTGTTTACTTGTTTTAGGGAACACAGTGAACTCCAACAGAGAGGCAGTTGGCAATTTACATCCCGCCCATCAGCATAACAAGGCTCCCTGTTCTCCAGGGCCTGTCTTGCCTTTCTGGTTTTTACCCACTTTGTGGATGTCCCTTGTGACCGGTGGGACGTGATACATCTTTGTAGTGCAGACTTGCATTGCACACTTGCTTGCTTGGCCAAAAGTGTGTATGCGTTTTCCCCTGAATATATTCAGGAGAAAACGCATACGGCCTTTTTGGCCATGTGCATCATTGTCGAAGTTGTGCTCCTCTTCCTGTGCTTTAAAGGCGATTCCAACGTACCTCTTGAAATCTGTTTCCTGCTATTCTGCCTCGCTTTCAAGTCCGCCTAGTTGCCTTCCCTCAACAGATTGTTGGAAGATAGTTGCCGTTTATTACTCTGCCAGTTTGTGAATTGCTTTGCCCCTGAGCCCCACTTTTTAACTCGTTTTTTGTGAGCTGAACGCAAGTCCAATATTTTGGTTCAGGACCTATACTGGTTTTTGGTGGGGGGCTGAGACTTTTGTTAATTCTTCTTCTTGCCGGAAAATTAGAGTGACATTTGGCGGTCCAAATGCTTAACAGCTACTCTCTCATTGGTTCTCCCTCTTCCCATTCATTCTCTGCGAAATTGGCAACCTGTGAGAACCAGGAGGTTAAAGGGGCTGTCTCTCTAAGTTGGGAGATTAATAGTAAAGCAGTTGGAAAGTCAAACCTTAGCACCAGGAGAGGGACTATTAGTTGAGTTTTAGAAACCTTTCGTATTCACAGTGTGTCCATTGTCTAGGTTTCCCGAACATGTTATAGCTGTTGTAATATTCCCTTCAACCTGGAGAGTTGGGACCCATGGAATGGGTGCCACTCATTATTGCTTTAAAGGGTCTGCATTTGCTCACCCAATCTCAACATTCCTCTCAGTCCAAAGTTTCCAGCCTTATGCCACATCCAGCTGTCATTTTAGATAGGGTCATTCCAGGTTTCATCAGAGACCCTGAAGGAATTGTAAGGAATGTCCCTGTTTTTTTGTTTTGTTTTTGAAATTCCTTTTTATAGTGGGTTGAGCTGATTCTCACTGCCATGTTTATGCCAGTCTAGACACACTTGATTCCCTTAGGGAGACATATCAATACATAGGTTTTAAGATTCTTACTAGTAAGATATATTACTCTGCGTTGAATATGGGGTGTTGAGTCCCTTTCACTGAGGAACTTGTAGGTCTTGTCTATTCTGTATTTGGTTTTTGGAACTGTACCTGTACTAATATGAAACTCTTATTTTATGCATCACCCCACCTCTCCTTCCCCCTTAAGAAGGCATAAGGTTGTTTTCTAAATGTGAGACTCCCTTCTCTTTCCTATCTCAGTTCATGTGTAGCCATGTTTACAGGATCTTCATCATTGATATCTTATGATAATTTTCTTTTTCTGTTTGACATATTTCACTTAGAATTATCGTACCTGAATCCACTCATTTT
This sequence comes from Mesoplodon mirus, assembly GCF_964341445.2. Taxonomy (NCBI): domain Eukaryota; kingdom Metazoa; phylum Chordata; class Mammalia; order Artiodactyla; family Ziphiidae; genus Mesoplodon; species Mesoplodon mirus. The sequence continues at coordinate 1,570,021 of NW_028295746.1, read as the reverse complement.
GCTGCTACTGGCCTTATGACATTGATTTCATGGCTGAGGGATATTCCGTCATACATAAGTACCACAATTTCTTGAACCATTTTTGTCTTTCCTGGTATATTTAAGGTGTACCCATGTTGAGGTTTTTGTAAGCAGTGCAGCCCTGAATTTTGGTGTGGATCTGTCTTATTAATTTTCAGTTTTCCCAAGCTATATTACCTAGACTGGAAGTGCCATTGGCTCTGTAGCTCTGTTGTTTACTTGTTTTAGGGAACACAGTGCACTCCTCCAGAGAGGCAGTTGGCAATTTACATCCCGCCCATCAGCATAACAAGGCTCCCTGTTCCCCAGGGCCTGTCTTGCCTGTCTGTTTTTTACACATTTTGCGGATGTCCCTTTTGGCTGGTGGGAAGTGACACTTCTTTTTAGTGCAGATTTGCATTGCCCGCTTGCTTGCTTTGCTGAAAAAGGCATATGCGTTTTCTCCTGAATATATTCACATGAAACCCCATATGCCCTTTATGGCCATTTCCATTATTTTCGAAGTTGTGATGCTTTTCCTGTTTTTAAAGGCGATTCCAATGTACCTCTTGAAATCTGTTTCATGCCATTCTGCCTCATTTTCACTTCCGCCTCCTGGCTTTCCCTCAACAGATTTTTGGAAGAGAGTAGTCCTTTATAACTCTGCAGGTTAGTGAATTGCTGTGGCCCTGAGCTCCATTTTATAACTCACGTTTTTGTGAGCTGACCGCAAATCCACAGTTTTGCTTCTGGACCTATACTGGTTCTAGGGGGGGCAGGCTGAGTCTTTGGTTAATTCCTCTTTGTGACGGGTAATTAGAGTGAAATGTGGCCGTCCAAATGCCTACAGCTACTCTCTCATTGGTTCTCTCTCTTCCATTATATACTCTGCTCAGTTTGCCAGCTGTGCGAACCAGGAGGTTATAGGGCCTGACTCTCCAAGTTGGGAGATTGATAGTAAAGCAGTTGGAATGTCAAACTGGAGCACAAGGAGAGAAAAAAGTAGTAGTGTTTTAGAAACCTTTCACCATCAGATGGTTTCCATTCTCTAGGTTCCCTTACATGGTATAACTGTATTGATATTCCCTTCTACTTGGAGAGTTGGGAACCATGGAATGCGTGGCAGGCATTATTGCTTTAAAGGGTCTGCATTTTTTCACCCAATCTCACCAATCCTCTCAGTCCCAAGTGACCAGCGTTATGCCAAATCCAGCTGTCATTGTAGATACGGTCATTCCAGGTTTCATCAGAACCCCTGAAGGTATTGTGTAAGAATTTTACTATTTTTATGTTTTGTTTTGAAATTCATTTTTATAGTGGGTTTGAGCTGATTCTCACTGCCATGTTTATGTCGTTCTAGACACACTTGGTTCCCTTACGGAGACATATCAATACATAGGTTTTAAAATTCTTACTAGTCAGATATATTTCTCTGCGGGGAATAAGGATGTTGAGTTCCGTTTACTGAGGAAGGAGTAGGGCTTGTCTCTTCTGTTTTTGGATTATGGAACGGTACCTGTGCTAATATCAAACTTTTGTTTTGTGCATCTCCCCACCTGTCTTTCCCCTTAAGCAAGCATTAGAGTGTTTTCTAAATCTGAGACTCTGTTCTCTTCCCTAATTCAGTTCATATGTAGCCATGTTTACATTCCCTTCATAAGTGATATCTTATGTCAGAATGCACCATGGCCTTGTCATAATAATGCTCCATGACCCCTGTCATCACAATGCTCCATGCCCTGGTTATCACAAAGCTCCATGTCTCTTGTCATCACAATTCTCCACGTCCATGTCATCACAATGCTACATGATACTTCTCATCAAAATATTACATGCTCTTGTCATCACAATTCTCCATGCATTTGAAATTGCAATGCTCCATGCACTTGTCATCACAATGCTCCATGCACTTGTCATCACAATGCTCCATGCCCTTGTCATCACATTGCTCCATGACACCTGTCATCACAATACTCCCTGACACCTGTCATCACAATGCTTCATGCCCCTTTTCATTATAGTGCTCCATGATGCTCGACACCACAATTACCCAAGGTCTTCTCATCACAATGCTCCACGGTTTTGCCATCACCATGCTCCATGCCTAGTCATCACAAAGCTAAATGTCCCTTGTTCTCACAATTCTCCACGTCCTTGTCATTACAATGCTCCTGGCACTTCACATCAAAATGTTATATGCTCTTGTCATCACAATACTCCATGCCCTTTTCATCACAATGCTCCATGACCTTTGTCATCACAATTCTCAATACACTTGTCATCACAATGCTCCCTGACACTTGTCTTCAGAATGCTCCTTGAACCCTCTCACGAAAAGGCTCCATGACGTTTTTATCACAATGCCCCATGCCGTTTTCATCACAATGCTCCATGCCATTGTCATCACAATGGGCCATTACATATGTCATCTCAAAGTTCTCTGACACCTATATTCACAATAATGCATGACCTGGTCATCACAATGTTCCATGCCCTCGTCATCACAATGCGACATTCCAACAGTCATCACAATACTCCATGAAACATATTAGACCAATGATACATGCCCTTTTCATCACAATGCTCCATGCCCTTTTTATCACAATGCTCCATGACCCCTGTCATCTCAATGCTCCGTGACTCCAGTCATCACAATGCTCCATGACATTTGTCATCACAGTGGTCCATGCCCTCATCATCAACAGTCGCTGTGAACTTTTTAACCACAAAGCTCCATGAACATTTCATCACAATGCTATTTGACCCATGTCATCACAATTCTCTATGCCTTTCTCAGCAAAATTATCCATGTCCTTCTCATCACAATGCTCCATGACCCCTGTCATCACAATGCTCCGTGACTCCAGTCATCACAATTCTTCATAACATTTGTCATCACAATGGTCGATGCCCACGTCATCGCAAGGCTCTATTACCTTTGTAACCACAATGCTCCATGAACTTTTCATCACAATGCTACGTGACATATGTCATCACAATGCTCCATGCCTTTGTCAGAAAAATGCTCCATGACCCTTGTCATCACAGTGTGCCAAGCGCTTCTCATCCCAATGGTCCAAAAATTGGTCATGACAATGCTCCATAAACCTTGTAATCACAATGCTCCATGCCCTTCTCATCACAATGCTCCATGCCCTTGCCATCACAATGCACCATGTGCACTGTCATCACAATAGTCTATGAAACATGTCAGACAAATGCTCCATGCACCTTTCATCACAATACTCCATGCCCTTGACATCACAATTCTCCTTGACTCCAGTCATCACAATGCTTCATAACGTTTGTCATCAGAGTGGTCCATGCCCGCGTCATCACAAGGCTCTGTGACCTTTGTAACCACAATGCTCCTTGAACATTTCATCACAATGCTCCGTGACCCTTGTCATCACAATGCTCCATGCCTTTGTCAAAACAATGCTCAATGAAACTTGTCATTACCCTGTGCCACGCACTTTTCATTACAACGGTCCACAACTTTGTCTTCGCTATGCTCCATAAAACTTGTAATCACAATGCTCCATGCACTTCTCATCAAAATGCTCTCTCAGCAGAGATATCAGAGTGTTCCATCACTAGTCATCACAATACTCCCTCACCCCTGTAATCACAATGATCCATGACACCTGATATCACAATGTTCTATAACCCATGTCATCAAAATGCTCCATGACCCTTTTCATCCCAAAGCTCCATGACCCCTGGCATCACAATGATCTATAACCCCTGTCATCAAAATGTTCCATGACACTTTTCATCAAATTGCTGCATGCCCCTGTCATCAAAATGCTCCCTGCCCTTCTCATCACAATGCACCACACACTTCTCATCAAAATGCTCCATGACCTTTATCATCACAAAGCTCAATGACCCTTGGCATCACAGTGCTCCATGTCATTGTCATCACAATGCTCCATGAACCCTCTCATCACATTGCTCCATGCTCTTGTCATCAAAAGCTCCATGACCCTTGTAATCACAATGCTCAATGCCCTTCTCATCACAATGATCCATGCCCTTGTCATTACAATCCTCCATGACCCATGTATCACAGTGTTCCGTGCCATTGTCATCACAATGTTCCATGCCCTCTCTCATCACAATAATTCATGAAATATTTCAGACCAGTGCTCAATGTCCTTCTCATCACAATGCTCCATTACCTCTGTCATAACAATGCTCCATGAACCCTGCCATAAAAATGATCCACGGCCTTGTCATCACAAGGCTCCATGACCCTTGTCATCACAATGCTCCAAGACCCCTGTAATCACAATGCTCCATGCCCTTGTCATCACAAAGCTCCATGACGCATGTCATCAGAATGTTCCATGGCCTTCTCATCACAATGCTCCATGCCCTTGTCATCACAATGCTCCAAAACCACTGTAATCACAGTGCTCCATGACCCTTTTCATCTCAATGCTCAATGAACCCTGTCATCACAATGCACCATGCCCATCATCATAATGCTTCAGGCTATTGTCATCACAATGAAATCAGTAATCTCCATGACCTCTGTCATCATAATGCTCTAAAACCTTTTGATCACAATGTTCCATAACACTTATCATCACAACACACCATGACACTCATGATCACAATTATCCATGGTCTTCTCATCACAATGCTCCATGACATTTGTCATCACAATGCTCAATACACTTGTCATCACAGCTCCCTGACACTTGTCGTCAGTATGCTCCTTGAACCCTGTCATGACAAGGCTCCATGCCTTTTTCATCACAATGATCCATGCCCTTTTCATCACAATGCTCCAAGACCCCTGTAATCACAATGTTCCATGCACTTGTTATCACAAAGCTCCATGACGCATGTCATCAGAATGCTGCATGGCCGTCTCATGACAATGCTCCATGCCCTTGTCATCACAATGCTCCAAGACCACTGTAATCACAATGATCCATGCCCCTTTTCATTAGAATGCTCCATGAAACTTGTCATCACAAGCCTCCATGGTCTTCTCATCACAATGCTACAGGACCTTGTCATCACCAAGCTCCATGACCCTTGTCATCACAATGCTCAATGAATATTATCAGCACAATGCTCCATGACATTCTCATCACAATGCTCCATGACCAATATCATCACAATGCACCATGACAACAGTCATCACAACACTCCATGACACCTGACAACACAATGATCCGGGACTCTTGTCATCACTATGCTCCATTCCCTAGTCATCACCATTATCGATGACCCCTGTCATCACAATGCTCCGTGACACCTGTCATCACAATGCTTCATAACGTTTGTCACCACAATGGTCCATGCCCGCGATATCCCAAGTCTCTGTGACCTTTATAACCACAATTCTCAATGAACTTTTCATCACAATGCTCCGTGACCCTTGTCATCACAATGCTGCAGGACACATGTCATCAGAAAGCTCCATGGCTTTCTCATCACAAAGCTCCTTGCCCTTGCCATCACAATGCTACATTACCCCTTTCATAACAATGCTCCATGATCCCTGCCATCACGATGTTCCATGGCAATGTCATCACAAGGCTCCATGACCCTTCTCATCACAATGCTCCAAGAACACTGTAATCACAATGTTCCATGTCCCTTTTCATCTCAATGATCCATGAACCCTGTCATCACAATGCACCAAGCCCATCATCCTAATGCTTCATGCTATTGTCATCACAATGAAATCAAAATTCTCCATGACCTCTGTCATAACAATGCTCCAAACCCTTGTGATCACAATATTCCATAACACTTGTCATCACAATGCCCCGTGACGCTCGTCATCACAGTTATCTATGGTCTCCACATCACAATGCTCCATGACCTTGGTCATCACAATGCTCAGTACTCTTATCATCAAAATGCTCCCTGACACTTGTTGTCTGTACTCTCCTTGAACCCTGTCATAACTAGGACCCATGACCTTTTCATCACAATGTTCCAAGACCCCTGTAATCACAATGGTCCATGAACCTTTTCATCAGTATGCTCCATGAGACCTGTCATCACAAGGCTCCATGGTTTTCTCATCACAATGCTCCAGGACCTTGTCATCACAATGCTTCACGACCTTGTCATGAAAATTCTCAATGGCCCTTGTCATCATAATGCTCCAAGCGCTAGTCATCACAATGTTCCATTATATTTGTCATAACAATCCTCCATTAAATTTGGCATCACAATGCTCCATGCCATTGTCATCACAATGGCCCATGACATAGGTCATCACAATGCTCCCTGAAACCTGTCTTCACAATACTCCATGACCTTCTCATCACAATGGTCCATGCCCTTTTCATCACAATGCTCCGTGACTCCAGTCATCACAATGCTTCATGACCTTTGTCATCCCAATGCTCCATGCCCTTGTCATTACAATCCTGCATGACTCATGCATCATAGTGTTCCGTACCCTTGTCATCACAATGCTCTATGCCCACTCTCATCACAATAATCCATGAAACATTTTAGACCAATGTTCCATGACCTTCTCATCACAATGCTCCATTAGCTCTGTCATAACAATACACCATGACCCCTGCCATCACAATGTTCCACGGCATAGTCATCACAAGGTTCCATGAGACTTGTTATCACAATGCTGAAGACCCTTGTAATCACAATGCTCCATGCCCTTGTCATCACAAAGCTCCATGACGCATGTCATCAGAATGTTCCATGGCCTTCTCATCACAATGCTCCATGCCATTGTCATCAGAATTCTCCAAGACCACTGTAATCACAGTGCTCCATGACACTTTTCATCTCAATGCACCATGAACCCTGTCATCACAATGCACCATGCCCATCATCATAATGCTTCAGGCTAATTTCATCACAATGAAATCAGTAATCTCCATGACCTCTGTCATCATAATGCTCCAAACCCTTGTGATGACAATGTTCCATAACACTTATCATCACAACACCCCATGACACTCATCATAACAATTAACCATGGTCTTCTTATCACAATGCTCCATGATCTTTGTCATCACAATGCTCAAAACACTTGTCATCACAATGCTCCCTGACACTAGTCGTCAGTATGCTCCTTGAAGCCTGTCATGACAAGGCTCCATACCTGTTTCATAACAATGATCCGTGCCGTTTTCATAACAATGCTCCAAGATCCCTGTAATCACAATGCTCCATGCCCTTGTCATCACAAAACTCCATGACACATGTCATCTGAATGCTCCATGGCCTTCGCATCACAATGCTCCATGCCCTAGTCATCACAGTGCTCCAAGACCCCTGTAATCACAATGCTCCATGCCCCTTTTCATCAGAATACTCCATGAGACTTGTCATCACAAGTCTCCATGGTCTTCTCATCACAAGCTCCATTCCCTTGTCATCACAATGCTCCATGACCCGTATCATCACAATAATCCATGAACATATTCAGCCCAATGCTCCACGACCTACACATCACAGTGCTCCATGGCCAATATCATCACAATGCTCCATGACAACTGTCATCACAACAGTCCATTACTCCTGACAACACAATGATCCGGGACTCTTGTCATAACAATGCTCCATGACCCCTGTCATCACAACACTCCATGAACATTTCAGCCCAGTGCTCCATGACCCTTGTCATCACAATGATCCATGCCCTTTTCATCCCAATGCTCCATGACCCTGTATTCACGATGCTCCGTGACGCCTGTTATCACAGTGCTCCATGACACATGTCATCACAATTCTCCATGCCTTTGTCAGCAAAATGCTACATGACCTTGTCATTACAATGCTCTATGCACTTGTCATCACAATGCTCCCTGACATTTGTCATCAGAATGCTCCTTGAACCGTCACAAAAAGGCTCAATGCCTTTTTCATCACAATAGCCCATGCCGTTTTCATCACAATGCTCCATGCCATTGTAATCAAAATACTCCAGAAGCTTGTCATCAGAATGCTCCATGACACTTGTCATCACAATTCTCCATGCACTTGTCAGCACAATGCTCCCTGACCCTTGTCATCACAATGCTCCAAGCCATTGTCATCACAAATCTCCATTACCTTTGTCATCAGAATCCTCCATGACACTTGGCATCAAAATGCTCCATGCCATTGTCATCACAATAGGCCATTACATATGTCATCACAATGCTCCCTGACAACTGTCTTCACAATACTGCATGACCTGGTCATTACAATGCTCCGTGCCCCTGTCATCACAATGCGCCATTCCAACTGTCATCGCAATAATCCATGAAACTTATTAGAACAATATTCCATGCCCTTGTCATCACAATTCTCCATTCCCTTATTATCACAATGCTCCATGACCTCTGTCATCACAATGCTCCATGCACTTGTCAGCACAATGCTCCATGACACATGTCATCACAATGCTCCATGACACCTGTCATCACAATGCTCCGTGACTCCAGTCATCAAAATGCTTCATAACCTTTGTCATCACAGTGGTCCATGCCCACGTCATCACAAGGCTCTTTGACCTTTGTAACCACAATTCTCCATGAATATTTCTTCGCAATTCTCTGTGACCCTTGTCATCACAATGCTCCAAGACCCCTGTAATCAGAATGCTCCATCCCCCTTTTCATCAGTATGCTCCATGAGACTTGTCATCACAAGGCTCCATAGTTTTGTCATCACAATGCTCCAGGACTTTGTCATCACAATGCTTCACGACCTTGTCATGAAAATTCTCAATGACCCTTGTCATCATAATGCTCCAAGCGCTAATCATCACAATGCTCCATTATATTTGTCATCACAATCCTCCATTACATTTGGCATCACAATGCTCCATGTCATTGTCATCGCAATGGACCATGACATATGTCATCACAATACTCCCTGACACCTGTCTTCACAATACTCCATGACCTTCTCATCACAATGCTCCATGCCCTTGTCATCACAATACACCATGCCCAGTGTCATCACAATAATGTATGAAATTTGTTAGACGAATGCTCCATTCTCCTGAGAAAACAATGCTCCATGCCCTTGTCATTACAATGCTCCATGACCCCTGTCATCACAGTGCTCCGTGACTGCAGTCATCACAATGCTTCATAACGTTTTTCATCAAAACGGTCCATGCCCGCGTCATCACAAGGCTCTGTGACCTTTGTAACCACAATGCTCCATGAACTTTTCATCACTATTCTCTGTGACCCTTGTGATCACAGTGCTCCATGTCTTTGTCAGAACAATGCTCCATGACCATTGTCATCACAATGTGCCACGCGCATTTCATCACAACGGTCCACAAACTTATCATTGCAATGCTCCATAAACTTTGTAATCACAGTGGTCCATGCCCTTCTCATCCAAATGCTCTGTCACCAGAGATATCACAATGTTCCATCACTAGTCACCACAATACTCCCTCACCCCTGGAATCACAATATTCCATGACCCTGTCATCAAAATGATACATCCCCTTATCATCACAATTTTCCTTGAACCCTGACATAACAATGTTCCATAACCCCTGTCATCAAAATGCTCCATGACCATTGTCAACACAATTCTCCATGCACTTGACAGCACAATGCTCCCTGACCCTTGTAATCACAATGCTCCAAGCCATTGTCATCACAATGCTCCATTACCTTTGTCATCAGAATTCTCCATGACGCTTGTCATCACAGTGCTCCATGACACCTGTCATCACAATGCTCCATGCCTTTGTCAGCAAAATGCTACATGACCTTGTCATTACAATGCTCCATGACTTGTCCTCACAAAGCTCCATGACCCATGACCCATGTATCACAGTGTTCCATGTCCTTGTCATCACAATGCACCATGCCACTCTCATTACAATAATCCATGAAATATTTCAGACCAATTCTCCATGCCCTTCTCATCAAAATGCTCCATTACACCTGTCATAACAATGCTCCATGACCCCTGCCATCACAATGTTCAACGGCCTTGTCATCACAAGGCCTCATGACACTTGTCATCACAATGCCCCATGACGCTCGTCATCACAATTATCCATGGTCTTCTCATCACAATATTCCATGATCTTTGTCATCACAATGCTCAATACACTTGTCATCACAATGATCCCTGACACTTGTCATCAGTATGCTCCTGAACCCTGTCATGACAAGGCTGCATGCCTTTTTCATCACAATATTCCATGCCCTTTTCATAACAATGCTCCAAGACCCCTGTAATCACAATGCTCCATGCCCTTGTCATCACAAAGCTCCAGGACGCATGTCATCAGAATGCTCCATGGCCTTCTCATCACCATGATCCATGCCCTTCTCATCACAATGCTCCAAGACCCCTGTAATCACAATGATCCATGCCCCTTTTCAACAGAATGCTCCATGAGACTTCTCATCAAAAGTCTCCATGGTCTTCTCATCACAATGCTCCAGGACTTTGTCATCAACATGCTCCATTCCCTTGTCATCGCAATGCTCCATGACCAATATCATCACAAGTCTCCATGACCAATGTCATCACAACACTCCATGACACCTGACAACACAATGATCCGGGACTGTTGTCATCACAATGCTCCATTCCCTAGTCATCACAATGCTCCAGGACAGTTGCCATCACAGTGATCCATGCACTTGACATCCCAATGCTCCATAAAACATGTATTCACAATGCTCCATGATGCTTGTCATCACAGTGCTCCATGACACCTGTCATCAAAATGCTCCATGACCCATTTCATCCGAAAGCTCCAAGACCCCTGACATCACAATATTCTATAACCCCTGCCATCAAAATATTCCATTACACGTTTCATCAAATTGCTGCATGGCACGGTCATCAAAATGCTCCCTGCCCTTCTCATCACAATGCACCATGCCCTTGTCATCAAAATGCTCCATGATTTGTCATCACAAAGCTCCATGACGCATGTCATCAGAATGTTCCATGGCCTTCTCATCACAATGCTCCATGCCCTAGTCATCACAATGCTCCAAGACCCCTGTAAACACAATGCTCCTTGCCACTTTTCATCTCAATGCTCCATGACCCCTGTCATCACAATAGACCATGCCCATCATCATAATGCTTCAGGCTATTGTCATCACAATGAAATCAATATTCTCTTTGACCTCTGTCATCATAATGCTCCAAACCCTTGTGATCACAATGTTCCATAACACTTATCATCACAACACCCCATGACGCTCCTCATCACAATTGTCCATGTTCTTCTCATCACAATGCTCCATGAACTTCGTCATCACAATGCTCAATACAGTTGTCCTCACAATGCTCCCTGACACTTGTCGTCAGTATACTCCTTGAACCCTGTCATGACAAGGCTCCATACCATTTTCATCACAATAACCCATGCCCTTTTCATCACAGTGCTCCAAGATCCCTGTAATCACAATGCTCCATGCCCTTGTCATCAAAAAGCTCCATGACGCATGTCATAAGAATGCTCCATGACCCTTGTCATCACAATTCTCCATGCAACTGTCAGCACAATGCTCCCTGTCCCATGTCATCACAATGCTCCAAGCCATTGTCATCACAGTGTTCCATAACCTTTGTCATGAGAATCCTCCATGGCACTTGGCATCACAATGCTCCATGGAATTGTCATCACAATGGGCCATTACATATATCATCACAATGCTCCCTGACACCTCTCTTCACAATACTGCATGACCTGGTCATCACAATGCTCCATGCCCTTGTCATCACAGTGTGCCATTCGAACTCTCATCGCAACAATCCATGGAACTTATTAGACTAATATTCCATGCCCTTGTCATCACAGTGCTCCATGCCCTTGTTATCACAATGCTTCATGACCTTTGTCATCACAATGGTCCATGTCCTCATCATCAACAGTCTCTGTCACCTTTTTAACCACAATGCTACATGAACTTCTCATCAAAATGCTCTTTGACCATTGTCATCACAATACTCCATGCACTTCTCATCAAAATGCTCTCTCACCACTGATATCACAATGGTACATCACTATTTGTCACAATACTCCCTCAGCCCTGTCATCACAATGTTCCATGACTCCTGTCATCACATTGCTACATGCACTTATCATCACAAAGTTCGATGACCCCTGGCATCACAATGTTCCATAACATCTGTCATCAAAATGTTCCATGACCCTTTTCATCAAATTGCTCCATGATCCTGTCATCACAGTGCTCCCTACCCTTCTCATCACAATGCACAATGCCCTTGTCATCAAAATGCTCCTTGACCTTTGTCATCACAAAGATCCATGACCCTTGGCATCACAATGCTCCATGTCATTATCATCACAATGCACCATGAAGGTTCTCATCACATTGCTCCATGTCCTTGTCATCACAAACCTCCATTACACATGTCATCAGAATGCTCCATGGCCTTCTCATCACAATGCTCCATGCCCTTGCCATCACAATGTTCCATTACCCCTGTCATAACAATGCTCCATGAACCCTGTAATCACGATGTTCCATGGCCTTGTCATCACAAGGCTCCATGACCCTTCTCATCACAATGCTCCAAGAACACTGTAATCACAAAGCTCCATGCCCGTTTTCATCTCAATGATCCATGAACACTGTCATCACAATGCACCATGCCCATCATCATAATGCTTCATGCTATTGTCATCACAATGAAATCAAAAAGCTCCATGACATCTGACATAACAGTGCTCCAAACCCTTTTGATCACAATATTCCATAACACTTGTCATCACAATGCGCCATGAAGCTCATCATCACAATTATCCATGGTCTTCTCATCACAATGCTCCATGAACTTTGTCATCACAATGATCAATACACTTGTCATCAATATGCTCCCTGACCCTTGTTGTCTGTATGCTCCTTGAACCCTGTCATGACAAGGCTCCATGCCTTTTTTATCACAATGATCCATGCACTTTTCATTACAATGCTTCAAGACCCCTGTAATCACAAAGCTCCATGCACTTGTCATCCCAAAGCTCAATGACGTATGTCTTCAGAATGCTCCTTGTCCTTCTCCTCACAATGCTCCATGCCCTTGTCATCACAATGCTCCATGACACCTGTCATCACAGTGCTCCGTGATTCCAGTCCTCACAATGCTTCATAACGTTTGTCATCACAGTTGTCCTTGCCAGCGTCATCCCAAGGCTCTGTGACCTTTGTAATCACAATGCTCCATGAACTTTTCATCACAATTCTCTGCGACACTTGTCATCACAATTCTCCATGTCTTTGTCAGATCAATGCTCCATGACCATTGTCATCACAGTGTGCCACGCGCATTTCATCACAACGGTCCACAACCTTATCATTGCAATGCTCCATAAACATTGTAAACACAATGGTCCATGCACTTCTCATCAAAATGCTCTCTCACCAGAGATATCACAATGTTCCATCACTAGTCGTCACAGTACTCCCTCAACCATGGAATCAAAATGTTCCATGACCCTTTCATCACAATGCTACATCCCCTTATCATCACAATGTTCCATGACCTCTGACATCACAATGTTCCATAAGCCCTGTCATCAAAATGCTCTATGACCATTGTCATCACAATTCTCCATGCACTTGTCAGCACAATGCTCCCTGACCCTTGTCATCACAATGTTCCAAGCCATTGTCATCACTGTGCTCCATTACCTTTGTCATCTGAATCCTCCATGTCACTTGGCATCACAATGCTCCATGCCATTGTCATCACAATGGGCCATTACATATGTCATCAAATTGCTCCCTGACACCTGTCTTCACAGTACTGCATGACCTGGTCATCACAATGCTCCATGCCCTTGTCATCACAATGCGCCATTCCAACTGTCATCGCAATAATCCATGAAGCTTACTAGACCAATGTTCCATGCCCTTGTCATCACAATGCTCCATGTCCTTGTTATCACAATGTTCCATGACCCCTGTCATCACAATGCTCCGTGACTCCAGTCATCACAATGCTTCATGACTTTTGTCATCACAATGGTCCATGCCCTCGTCATCAACAGTCTCTGTGACCTTTTTAACCACAGTGCACCATGAACTTTTCATCACACTGCTCTTTGACCCTTGTCATCACAATGCTCTATGCCTTTCTCAGCACAATGCTCCATGACCCAGGTCATCACAATGCTCCCTGTGCTTGTCAGCACAATGCTCCATCACACATGTATTCACAATGCACCATGCACTTGTCTTCAGAGTCCTCCACAATCTTGTCATCACAATGCTCCATAAAACTTGTCATCACAATGCTCCATGCACTTCTCATCAAAATGCTCTCTCACCACAGATATCACAATGTTAACATCACTATTCGTCACAATACTCCCTCACCTCTGTCATCACAATCATCCATGATTCCTGTCATCACAATGCTACATGCACTTATCATCACAATGTTCGATGACCCCTGATATCACAATGTTCCATAACCCCTGTCATCAAAATGCTCCTTGACACTTTTCATCAAATTGCTCCATGAACCTGTCATCAAAATGCTCCCTGCCCTTCTCATCACAATGCACAATGCCCTTGCCATCAAAATGCTCCATGACCTTTGTCATCACAAATATCCATGACCCTTGGCATCACATTGTTCCATGCCCTTGTCATCACTAAGCTCCATGACACATGTCATCAGAATGCTCCATGGCCTTCTCATCACAATGCTCCATGCCCTTTCCATCAAAATGCTCCATTACCCCTGTCATAACAATGCTCCATGACATCTGCCATCACGATGTTCCATGGATTTGTCATCACAAGGCTCCATGACCTTTCTCATCACATTGTTCCAAGACCACTGTAATCAAAATGCTCCATGCCCATTTTCATCTCAATGATTCAAGATCCCTGTAATCACAATGCTCCATGCCCCTTTTCATCTCAATGATCCATGAACCCTGTCATCACAATGCACCATGCTCATCATCATAATGCTTCATGCTATTGTCATCACAATGAATTCAAAATGCTCCATGACCTCTGTCATAACAATGCTCCAAACCCTTGTGATCACAATATTCCATAACTCTTGTCATCACAATGCCCCATGACGCTCGTCATCACAATTATCCATGGTCTTCTCATCACAATGATCCATGACCTTTGTCATCACAATGCTCTATACACTTGTCATCAATATGCTCCCTGACATTGGTGTCTGTATGCTCCTTGAATCCTGTCATGACAAGGTTCCATGCCCTTTTCATCACAATGCTCCAAGACCCCTGTAATCACAATGCTCCATGCACTTGTCATCACAAAGCTCAATGACGCCTATCCTCAGAATGCTCCTTGGCCTTCTATTCACAATGATCCATGCCATTTTCATCACAATGTTCTAAGACCCCAGTAATCACAATTGTCCATGCCCCTTTTCATCAGTATGCTATATGAGAATTGTCATCACAAGGCTCCATGGATTTCTCTTCACCATGCTCCAGGACCTTGTCATCACAATGCTTCACGAACTTGTCATGACAATTCTCAATGGCCCTTTTCATCATAGTGCTCCAAGCCCTAGTCATCACAATGCTCCATTGTATTTGTCATCACAATCCTCCATTACTTTTGGCATCACAATGCTCCATGCCATTGTCATCACAATGAACCATGACATATGTCATCACAATGCTCCCTGACACCTGTCTTCACAATACTCCATGACCTTCTCATCACCATGATCCATGCCCTTGTCATCACAATGCACCATGTCCACTGTCAACACAATAATCTATGAAACTTGTCAGACCAATGTTCCATGCCCCTGTCACCACAATGCTCCATGCCCTTGTCATCACAATTCTCCATGACCCCTATCATCACAATGCTCCGTGACTCCAGTCATTACAATGCTTCATAACGTTTGTCATCAAAACGGTCCATGCCCGTGTCATCACAAGGCTCTGTGACCTTTGTAACCACAATGCTCCATGAACTTTTCATCACAATGCACTGTGACACTTGTCATCACAATGCTCCATGCCTTTGTCAGAAAAATGCTCCATGGCCCTTGTCATCACAATGTGCCACGTGCTTCTCATCACATCGGTCCACAACATTGTCATCGCTATGCTCCATAAACCTTGTAATCACAATGCTCCAGGCACTTCTCATCCAAATGCTCTCTCACCAGAGATATCACAGTGTTCCATCACTAGTCATCGCAATACACCCTCACCCCTGTAATCATAATATTCCATGACCCCTGTCATCACAATGCTACATACCCTTATCATCACAATGTTCCATGACCCCTGGCATCACAATGTTCCATAACCCCTGTCATCAAAGTGCTCCATGACCCTTTTCATCCCAAAGTTCCTTGACCCCTGACATCACAATGTTCTATAGCACTTGCCCTCAAAATGTTCCATTACACTTTTAATCAAATTGCTGCATGAACCTGTAATCAAAATGCTCCCTGCCCTTCTCATTACAATGCACCACACCATTGTCATCGAAATACACCTTGTTATTTGTCATCACAAATCTCCATGACCCTTGTCATCACAAAGCTCCATGACTCTTGTCACCACAATGCTTGATGCCCTTCTCATCACAATGCTCCATGCCTTTGTCATTACAATCCTCCATGAACCATGTATCACAGTGTTCCGTGCCCTTGTCATCCCAATGCTCCAAGCCCACTCTCATCACAATAATCCATGAAATATTTTAGACCAAAGCTCAATGCCCTCCTCATCACAATACTCCATTAGCTCTGTCACAAAAATGGTCCATGACCCCTGCCATCACAGTGTTCAATGGCATGTCATCACAAGGCTCCATGACCCTTGTCATCACAGTGCTCCATGACGCATGTCATCAGAATGTTCCATGGCCTTCTCATCACAATACTCCATGCCTTTGTCATCACAATGCTCCAAGACCCCGGTAATCACAATGCTCCATGCCCCTTTTCATCTCAATGCTCCAAGAACCCTGTCATCACAATTCACCATGCCCATCATCATAATGTTTCATGCTATTGTCATTACAATGAATTCTAAATTCTCCATGATCTCTGTCATCATAATGCTCCAAACCCTTGTGATCACAATGTTCCATAAGACTTATCATCACAACACCCCATGACGCGCATCATCACAATTATCCATGGTCTTCTCATCACAAAGCTCCATGACCTTTGTCATCAAATGCTCCATGCCCTTGTCATCACAATGCTCCAAGACCATTGTAATCACAGTGCTCCATTCCCCTTTTCATCTCAATGCTCCATGAACGCTCTCATCACAATGAACCATGCCCATCATCATAATGCTTCCGGCTACTGTCATCACAATGAAATCAAAATTCTCCATGAACTCTGTCATCACAATGCTCCATGACCCCTGTCATCACAATACTCGATGAACATTTTCAGCCAAATGCTACATGACACTTGTCATCACAATGATCCATGCCCTTGTCATCCCAATGCTCCATGACCCCTGTATTCACAATGCTCCATGACGCTTGTCATCACAGTGCTCCATGACACCTGTCATTGAAATAATCCATGAAACTTATTAGACCAATGCTCCATTACCTTGTCATCACAATGCTCCATGACACTTGTCATCACAATGCTCCATGAACTTTTCATCACAATGTTCTTTGATCCTTGTCATCACAATTCTCTATGCCTTTCTCAGAACAATGCTCCATGACACTTGTAATCAGAATGCTCCATGCGCTTGTCAGCACGATGCTCCATGACACATGTCATCACAATGCACCATGCACTTGTCATCACAGTGCTCCACAAGATTGTCATCACAATGCTCCATCAAACTTGTCATCACAATGCTCCATGCACTTCTCATCAAAATGCTCTCGCACCACAGATATCACAATGTTACATCACTATTCGTCACAATACTCCCTCACCCCTGTTATCACAATGTTCCATGACTCCTGTCATCACAGTGCTACATGCACTTATCATCACAATGTTCGATGACCCCTGACATCACAATGCTCCATAACACCTGTCATCAGAATGCTCCATGACGCTTTTCATCAAAATGCTCCATGACCCCTGACATCACAATGTTCCATAACCTCTGTCATTAAAATGTTACATGACCCTTTTCATCAAATTGCTCCATGGCCCTGTCATCACAAAGCTCCCTGCCCTTCTCATCACAATGCACAACGCACTTGTCATCAAAATGCTCCATGACTTTTGTCATCACAAAGATCCATGACCCTTGGCATCACAAAGCTCCATGTCATTGTCATCATAATGCTCCATGAACACTCTCATCACATTGCTCCATGCCCTTGTCATCACAAAGCTCCATGACACATGTCATCAGAATGTTCCATGGCCTTCTCATCACAATGCTCCATGCGCTTGCCATCACAATTCTCCATTAACCTGTCATAACAATGCTCCATGACCCCTGCCATCACGATGTTCTGTGGCCTTGTCATCACAAGGCTCCATGACCCTTCTCATCACAATGCTCCAAGACCCCTGTAATCACAATGCTCCATGCCCCTTTTCATCTCAATGATCCATGAAACCTGTCATCACAATGCACCATGCCCATCATCATAGTGCTTCATGCTATTGTCATCACAATGAAATCAAAATGCTCCATGACCTCTGTCATAACAATTCTCCAAAACCTTGTGATCACAATATTCCATAACACTTGTCATCACAGTGCCCCATGACGCTCGTCATTACAATTATCCATGGTCTTCTCATCACAATGCTCCATGACTTTG
Organism: Mesoplodon mirus; assembly: GCF_964341445.2. Taxonomy (NCBI): domain Eukaryota; kingdom Metazoa; phylum Chordata; class Mammalia; order Artiodactyla; family Ziphiidae; genus Mesoplodon; species Mesoplodon mirus. The sequence continues at coordinate 1,551,272 of NW_028295746.1, read as the reverse complement.
TCATCACAATGCTCAATACACTTGTCATCAAAATGCTCCCTGACACGTGTTGTCTGTATGCTCCTTGAACCCTGTCATGAAAAGGCTCCATGCCATTTTCATCACAATGATCCATGCCCTTTTCATCACAATGCTCCAAGACCACTTTAAACACAATGCTCCATGCCCTTGTCATCACAAAGCTCAATGAAACATATCTTCAGAATGCTCCTTCGCCTTCTCCTCACAATGCTCCATGCCCATGTCATCACAAAGTTCCAAGACCCCTGTAATCACAATGCTCCATGCCCCTTTTCATCAGTATGCTCCATGAGATTTGTCATCACAAGGCTCTATGCATTTCTCATCACAATGCTCCAGGACCATGTCATCACAATGCTTCTCGACATTGTCATGAAATTTCTCAATGGCCCTTGTCATAATAATGCTCCAAGCCCTAGTCATCACAATGCTCCAATATATTTGTCATCAAAATCCTCCATTACATTTAGCATCACAATGCTCCCTGCCAAATTCTTTGCAATGGACCATGACATATGTCATCACAATGCTCCCTGACACCAGTCTTCACAATACTCCATGACCTTCTCATCACAATCCTCCATGCCCTTGTCATCACAATGAACCATGTCCACTGTCATCACAATAATCCATGAAACTTGTCAGACCAATGCTCCATGCCCCTGTCACCACAATTCTCCATGCCCTTGTCATCACAATGCTCCATGACCACTGTCATCACAATGCATCATGCCCATCATCATAATACTTCCGGCTATTATCAACACAATGAAATCAAAATTCTCCAGGACCTCTGTCATCACAATGCTCCATGACCCCTGTCATCACAATACTCCATGAATATTTTCAGCCCAATGCTCCATGACCCTTGTCATCACAATCATCCATGCCCTTGTCATCCCAATGCTCCATAACCCCTGTATTCACAATGCTCCGTGACGCTTGTCATCACAGTGCTCAATGACACCTGTCATCACAATGCTCCATGATTTTGTCAGCAAAATGCTACATGACCTTGTCATTTCAATGCTCTATGCGCTTGTCATCACAATACTCCATTTCCATTGTCATCACAATCCTCCATGAATCTTGGGATCACATTGCTACATGCTCTGGTCATCACAATGCTCCATGTTCCTTGAAATCAATATGATCCATGACCTCTGTCATCACAATGCTCCAAACACTTGTGATCACAATGTCCCATAACACTTGTCATCACAATGCTCCATGATGCCTGTCATCACAATACTCCATGCCCTTTTCATCACAATGCTCCATGACATTTGTCATCACAATTCTCAATACACTTGTCATCGCAATGCTCCCTGACACTGGTCATCAGAATGCTCCTTGAACCCTGTCACAAAAAGACTCCATGCCTTTTTAATCAGAATGCCCCATGCTGTTTTCATCACAATGTTCCATGCCATTGTCATCAAAATACTACACAAGCTTGTTATCAGAATGCTCCATGACACATGTCATCACAATTCTCCATGCACTTGTCAGCACAGTGCTCCCTGACATTTGTCATAACAATGCTCCAAGCCATTGCCATCACAATGCTCCATTACCTTTGTCATCAGAATCCTCCATGACAGTTGGCATCACAATGCTCCATGCCATTGTCATCACAATGGGCCATTACATATGTCATCACAATGCTCCCTGACAACTGTGTTCACAATACTGCATGACCTGGTCATCACAATGCTCCATGCCCTTGTCATCACAATGCGCCATTCCAACTGTCATCGCAATAATCCATGCAACTTATTAGACCAATGCTCCATGCCCTTGTCATCACAATGCTCCATGCCCTTGTTACCACAATGCTCCATGACCCCTGTCCTCACAATTCTCCGTGACTCCAGTTATCACAATGCTTCATGACCTTTGTCATCACAGTGGTCCATGCCCTCGTCATCAACAGTCTCTGTGACCTTTTTAACCACAATGCTATATGAAATTTTCATCAAAATGCTCTTTGACCCTTGTCATCACAATGATCCATGCACTTCTCATCAAAATGCTCTCTGACCTCTGATATCACAATGTTACATGACTATTCGTCACAATATTCCCTCACCTCTGTCATCAAAATGTGCCATGACTCCTGTCATCACAATGCTACATGCACTTATCATCACAATGTTCGATGACACCTGGCATCACAATGTTCCATAACACCTCTCATCAAAATGTTCCATGACACTTTTCATCAAATTGCTCCATGACCCTGTCATCACAATGCTCCCTACCCTTCTCATCACAATGCACAACGCCCTTGTCATCAAAATGCTCCATGACCTTTGTCATCACAAAGATCCATGACCCTTGGCATCACAATGCTCCATGTCATTGTCATCACAATACTCCATGAAGGTTCTCATCACATTGCTCCATGTCCTTGTCATCACAAACCTCCATGACACATGTCAACAGAATGCTCCATGGCCTTCTCATCACAATGATCCATGCCCTTGCCATCACAATGCTCCATTACCCCTGTGATAACAATGCTCCATGAACCCTGTTATCACGTTGTTCCATGGCCTTGTCATCACAAGGCTCCATGACTCTTCTCATCACAATGCTCCAAGACACCTGTAATCACAATGCTCCATGCCCGTTTTCATCTCAATGATCCATGAACCCTGTCATCACAATGCACCATGCCCATCATCAAAATGCTTCATGCTATTTTCATCACAATGAAATCAAAAGGCTCCATGACCTCTGTCATAACAATGCTCCAAACCCTTGTGATCACAATATTCCATAACACTTGTCATCACAATGCCCCATGAAGCTCGTCATCACAATTACCCATGGTATTCTCATCACAATGCTCCATGACCTTTGTCATCACAATGATCAATACACTTGTCATCACAATGCTCCCTGCCACTTGTTGTCTGTATGCTCCTTGAACCCTGTCATTACAAGGCTCCATGCCTTTTTCATCACAATGATCCATGCACTTTTCATCACAATGTTCCAAGACCCCTGCAATCACAAAGCGCCATGCCCTTGTCATCAAAACTCTCAATGATGTATGTCTTCAGAATGCTCCTTGGCCTTCTCCTCACAATGCTCCATGCCCTTGTCATCACAATGCTCCATGAACCCTGTCATCACAATGCTCCGTGATTCCAGTCATCACAATGCTTCATAACGTTTGTCATCACAATGGTCCATGCCAGCGTCATCACAACGCTCTGTGACATTTGTAACCACAATGCTCCATGAACTTTTGATCACAATTCTCTGTGACCCTTGTCATCACAATGCTCCATGTCTTTGTCAGAACAATGCTCCATGACCATTGTCATCACAATGTGCCAGGTGCATTTCATCACAAAGGTCCACAACCTTATCATTGCAATGCTCCATAAACATTGTAATCACAATGGTCCATGCCCTTCTCATCAAAATGCTCTCTCACCAGAGATATCACAATGTTCCATCACTAGTCATCACAATACTCCCTCAGCCATGGAATCACAATGTTCCATGACCCCTGACATCACAATGTTCCATAAGCCCTGTCATCAAAATGCTCCATGACCCTTGTCATCACAATTCTCCATGCACTTGTCAGCACAATGCTCCCTGACCCTTGTCATCACAAAGTTCCAAGCCATTGTCATCACAGTGCTCCACAATCTTGTCATCACAATGCTCCATAAAATTTGTCATCACAATGCTCCATGCAATTCTCATCAAAATGCTCTCTCACCACTGATATCACAATGTTACATCACTATTCGTCACAATACTCCCTCACCTGTCATCACAATGTTCCATGACTCCTGTCATCACAATGCTATATGCACTTATCATCACAATGTTCGATGACCCCTGATATCACAATATTCCATAACACCTGTCATCAAAATGTTCCTTGACACTTTTCATCAAATTGCTCCATTACCCTGTCATCACAATGCTCCCTGCATTTCTCATCACAATGCACAACGCCCTTGTCATCAAAATGCTCCATGACCTTTGTCATCACAAAGATCCATGACCCTTGGCATCACATAGCTCCATGCCCTTGTCATCACTAAGCTCCATGACACATGTCATCAGAATGCTCCATGGCCTTCTCATCACAATGCTCCATGCCCTTGTCATCAAAATGCTCCATTACCCCTATCATAACAATGCTACATGACACATGCCATCACGATGTTCCATGGCCTTGTCATCACAAGTCTCCATGACCCTTCTCATCACATTGATCAAAGACCCCTGTAATCACAATGCTCCATGCCCATTTTCATCTCAATGATCCATGATCCCTGTAATCATAATGCTCCATGCCCCTTTTCATCTCAATGATCCATGAACCCTGTCATCACAATGCACCATGCCCATCATCATAATGCTTCATGCTATTGTCATCAAAATGAAATCAAAATGCTCCATGACCTCTGTCATAACAATGCTCCAAACCCTTGTGATCACAATATTCCATAACACTTGTCATCACAATGCCCCATGACGCTCGTCATCACAATTATCCATGGTCTTCTCATCACAATGCTCCATGACCTTTGTCGTCACAATGATCAATACACTTGTCATCACAATGCTCCCTGCCACTTGTTGTCTGTATGCTCCTTGAACCCTGTCATTACAAGGCTCCATGCCTTTTTCATCACAATGATCCATGCACTTTTCATCACAATGCTCCAAGACCCCTGTAATCACAATGCTCCATGCGCTTGTCATCACAGAGCTCAATGACGCATGTCCTCAGAATGCTCCTTGGCCTTGTCTTCACAATGATCCATGCCATTTTCATCACAATGTTCCAAGACCCCTGTAATCACAATGGTCCATGCCCCTTTTCATCAGTATGCTATATGAGACTTGTCATCACAAGGCTCCATGGATTTCTCATCACAATGCTCCAGGACCTTGTCATCACAATGCTTCACGACATTGTCATGAAAATTCTCAATGGCCCTTGTCATCATAGTGCTCCAAGCCCTAGTCATCACAATGCTCCATTTTATTTGTCATCACAATCCTCCATTACAATTGGCATCACAATGCTACATGCCATTGTCATCGCAGTGGATCATGACATATGTCATCACAATACTTCCTGACACCGGTCTTCACAATACTCCATGACTTTCTCATCACCATGATCAATGCCCTTGTCATCACAATGCACCATGTCCACTGTCATCACAATAATCTATGAATCTTGTCACACCAATGCTCCATGCCCCTGTCATCACACTGCTCCATGCCCTTGTCATCACAATGCACCATGACCCCTATCATCACAATGCTCCATGACTCTAGTCATCACAATTCTTCATAAAGTTTGTCATCAAAACGGTCCTTGCCCGCGTCATCACAAGGCTCTGTGACCTTTGTAACCACAATGCTCCATGAACTTTTCATCACAATGCTCCGTGACACTTCTCATCACAATGCTACATGTCTTCGTCAGAACAATTCTCCATGACCCTTGTCATCACAATGTGCCACGTGCTATTCATCACATCGGTCCACAACCTTGTCATCGCTATGCTCCATAAACCTTGTAATCACAATGCTCCATGTACTTCTCTTCCAAATTCTCTCTCACTAGATATATCACTATGTTCCATCACTAGTCATCACAATACTCCCTCACCCCGGTAATCATAATATTCCATGACCCCTGTCATCACAATGCTACATACCCTTATTATCACAATGTTCCATGACCCCTGGCATCACAATGTTCCATAACCCCTGTCATCAAAGTGCACCATGAACCTTTTCATTCCAAAGCTCCATGACACCTGACATCACAATGTTCTATAACCCCTTCCCTCAAAATATTCCATTACACTTTTAATCAAATTGCTGCATGAACCTGTAATCAAAATGCTCCCTGCCCTTCTCATCACAATGCACCACACCATTGTCATCGAAATGCTCCCTGTTATTTGTCATAACAAATCTCCATGACCCTTGGCATCACAATGCTCCATTTCATTGTCATCACAATGCTCCATGAACACTCTCATCACATTACTCCATGCAATTGTCATCAAAATACTCCAAAAGCTTGTCATCAGAGTGTTCCTCGACACATGTCATCACAATTCTCCATGCACTTGTCAGCACAATGCACCTTGACACCTGTCATCGCAATGCTCCAAGCCATTGTCATTACAATGCTCCATTACCTTTGTCATCAGAATCCTCCATGACACTTGGCATCACAATGCTCCATGCCATCGTCATCACAATGGGTCATTACATATGTTATCACAATGCTCCCTGACACCTGTCTTAACCATACTGCATGATTTCGTCATCACAATGCTCCATGCCCTTGTCATCACAATGTTCCATGTCCTTTTTATCACAATGCTCCATGACCCCTGTCATCACAATGCTCCGTGACTCCAGTCATCACAGTGCTTCATGACCTTGGTCATCACAATGGTCCATGCCCTCGTCATCAACAGTCTCTGTGACCTTTTTAACAACAATGCTCCATGAACTATTCATCACAATGCTCTTTGTCCCTTGTCATCACAATGCTCTATGCCTTTCTCAGCACAGTGCTCCATGACCCTTGTCATCACAATGCTCCATGCGCTTGTCAGCACAATGCTCCGTGACACATGTCATCACAGTGCATCATGCGCTTATCATCACAGTGCTCCACAATCTTGTCAACACATTGCTCCATAAAATTTGTCTTCACAATGCTCCATTCATTTCTCATCAAAATGCTCTCTCAAAACTGATATCACAATGCTACATCACTATTTGTCACAATACTCCCTCACCCCTGTCATCACAATGTACCATGACTCTTGTCATCACAATGCTACATGCACATATCATCACAATGTTGGATGACCCATGACATCACAATGTTCCATAACACCTGTCATCAAAAAGATCCATGACACTTTTCATCAAATTGCTCCATGACCCTGTCATAACAATGCTCCCTGCCCTTCTCATCACAATGCACAACGCCCTTGCCATCAAAATGCTCCATGACTTTTGTCATCACAAAGATCCATGACCCGTGGCATCACAATCTTCCATGTCATTGTCATCACAATGCTCCATGAACGCTCTCATCACATTGCTCCATGCCCTTGTCTTCACATAGCTACATGACACATGTCATCAGAATGCTCCATGACCTTCTCATCACAATGCTCCATGCCCTTGCCATCACAATGCTCCATTAACACTGTCATAACAATGCTCCATGACCCCTGCCATCACGATGTTCCATGGCCTTGTCATCACAAGGCTCCATGACCCTTCTCATCACAAGGCTCCAAGAACACTGTAATCACAATGTTCTCTGCCCCTTTTCATCTCAATGATCCATGAACCTTGTCACTACAATGCACCATGCCCATCATCATAATGCTTCCTGCTATTGTCATAACAATGAAATCAAAATGCTCCATGAACTCTGTCATAACAATGCTCCAAACCCTCGTGATCACAATAAACCATAACACTTGTCATCACAATGCCCCATGATGCTCATCATCACAGTTATCCATGGTCTTCTCATCAAAATGTTCCATGACCTTCATCATCACAATGCTCAATACACTTGTCATCAAAATGCTCCCTGACACTTGTTGTCTGTATGCTCATTTTACCCTGTCATGACAAGGCTCCATGCCTTTTTCATCACAATGATCCATGCCCTTTTCATCACAATGCTCCAAGACCCATGTAATCACGAAGCTCCATGCCCTTCTCATCACAAAGCTCAATGACACATGCCATCAGAATGCTCCTTGGTCTTCTCCTCACAATGCTCCATGTCCTTGTCATCACAAAGTTCCAAGACCCCTGTAATCACAAGGCTCCATGCCCTTTTTCATCAGTATGCTCCATGACCCCTGTCATCACAATGCTCCGTGACTCCAGTCATCACAATGCTTCATCACGTTTGTCATCACAACGGTCCATGCCCGCGTCATCACAAGGCTCTGTGTCCTTTGTAACCACAATGTTCCATGAACATTTCATCACAATGCTCCGTGACCCTTGTCATCACAGTGCTCCATGTCTTTGTCAGAACAGTGCTCCATGACCCTTGTCATCACAATGTGCCATGTCCTTTTCATCACAATGATCCACAACCTTGTCATCGGTATGCTCCATAAACCTTGTACTCACAATGCTCCATGCACTTCTCATCCAAGTGCTCTCTCACATGAGATATCACAGTGTTCCATCACTAGTCATCACAATCCTCCCTCACCCCAGTTATCACAATGTTCCATGACCCCTGTCATCACAATGCTACATCCCCTTATCAGCAAAATGTTCCATGACCCCTGGCATCACAATGTTCTATAACCCCTGTCATCTAAATATTCCATTACACTTTTCAACAAATTGCTCCATGACCCTGTCATCAAAATGCTCCCTGCCCTTCTCATCACAATGCACCACACCCTTGACATCAAAATGCTCCATGACATTTGTCATCACAAATCTCCATGACCCTTGGCATCACAATACTCCATGATATTGTCATCACAATGCTCCATGAACCCTCTCATCACATTGCTCCATGCCCTTGTCATCACAAAGCTCCATGACACTTGTCATCACAATGCAAGATGCCCTTGTCATCACAATGCTCCATGCCCACTCTCATCACAATAATCCATGAAACATTTCAGACCAATGCTCAATGCCCTTCTCATCACAATGCTCCATTACATCTGTCATAACAATGCTCCATGACACCTGCCATCACAATGTTCCACGGCCTTGTCATCACAAGGCTCCATGACCCTTGTCATCACAATGCTCCAAGTACCCTGTAATCACAATGCTCCAAGCCCTTGTCATCACAAAAATCCATGACGCTTGTCATCAGAATATTCCATGGCCTTCTCCTCACAATGCTCAAAGCCCTTGTCATCACAATGCTCCAAGACCCCTGTAATCACAATGCTCCATGCCCCTTTTCATCAGAATGCTCCATAAGATTTGTCATTACAAGTCTCCATGGTCATCTCATCAAAATGCTCCAGGACCTTGTTATCACCATGCTCCATTCCCTTGTCATCACAATGCTCCATGACCCATGTCATCACAATATTCCATGAACATTTTCAGCCCAATGCTCCATGACCTTGTCATCATAATGATCCATGTCCACTCTCATCACAATGCGCCATTTCATCTGTCATCACAATAATCCATGAAACTTATTAGACCAATGCTCCATGCCATTGTCATCACAATGCTACATCCCATTGCTATCACAATGTTCCAAGACCCCTGTAATCAGAATGCTCCATGCCCCTTTTCATCAGTATGCTCCATGAGACCTGTCATCACAAGGCTCCATGGATTTCTCACCACAATTCTCCAGGACGTTGTCATCACAATGCTTCACGACATTGTCATGAAAATTCTCAATGGCCCTTGTCATCATAATGCTCCAAGCCCTAGTCATCAAAATGCTCCATCATATTTGTCATCACAATCCTCCATTACATTTGGCATCACAATGCACCATGACATTGTCATCGAAATGGACCATGATATATGTCATCACAATGCTCCCTGACACCTGTCTTCACAATAAAACATGACTTTCTCATCACAATGCTCCATGCCCTTGTCATCACAATGCTCCATGAACCCTGTCAACACAATGCTTCGTGACTCCAGTCATCACAATGCTTCATAACGTTTGTCCTCACAACGGTCCATGCCCGTGTCATCACAAGGCACTGTGACCTTTTTAACCAGAATGCTCCATGAACATTTCATCACAATGCTCCGTGACACTTGTCATCACAATGCTCCATGCCTTTGTCAGAACAATGCTCCATGAAACTTGTCATCAAAATGTGCCACGGGCTTTCCATCACAATGATCCACAACCTTGGCTTTGCTATGCTCCATATAACTTGTAATCACAAAGCTCCATGCTCTTCTCATCCAAATGCTCTCTCCTGAGATATCACCATGTTCCCTCACTAGTCATCACAATCCTCCCTCACCTCTGTAATCAAAATGTTCCATGACCCCTGTCATCACCATGTTCCATTCCCTTGTCATTACAATGCTCCATTCCCTAGTCATCACAATGCTCCATGACCCCTGTCATCACAATGCTCCGTGAATCCAGTCATCACAGTGCTTCATAACGTTTGTCATCACAACGGTCTATTCCCGTGTCATCACAAGGCTCTGTGACCTTTGTAACCACAATGGTCCATGAAATTTTCATCACAATGCTCCGTGACACTTGTCATCACAATGCTCCATCCCTTTCTCAGAACAATGCTCCATGACCCTTTTAATCACATTGGGCCATACACATTTCATCACAATGATACACAACCTTGTCATTGCTATGCTCCATAAAGATTGTAATCACAATTCTCCATGTACTTCTCATCCAAATGCTCTCTCACATGAGATATCACAATGTTCCATCACTAGTCATCACAATCCTCCCTTAACCCTGTTATAACAATGTTCCATTACCCCTGTCATCACAATGATGCATCCCCTTATCAGCACAATGCTCCATGACCACTGTCATCAAAATACTCCATGAACATTTTCAGCCCAATCCTCCATGACACTTGTCATCACAATCATCCATGCCCTTGTCATCCCAATGCTCCATGACCCCTGTATTCACAATGTTCCGTGACACTTGTCATCACAGTGCTGCATGACACGTGTCATCACAATACTCCTTGCCTTTGTCAGCAAAATGCTACATGACCTTGTCATTACAATGCTCTAGGCGCTTGTCATCACAATACTCAATTACCATGTCATCACAATCCTCCATGAACCTTGGGATCACATTGCTTCATGCCCTTGTCATCACAATGCTCCATGCTCTTTGAAATCAAAATGATCCATGACTTCTGTCATCACAATGCTCCAAACACTTGTGATCACAATGTTCCATAACACTTGTCTTCACAACGCTCCATGATGCCTGTCACAACATTACTCCATGCCCTTTTCATCACAATGATCCATGACCTTTGTCATCACAATTCTCAATACACTTGTCATCACAATGCTCCCTGACACTTGTCATCAGCATGCTCCTTGAAACCTGTCACGAAAGGCTGCATGACATTTTATCACAAAGCCCCATGCCATTTTCATCACAATGCTCCATGCCATTGTCATCAAAATACTCGACAAGCTTGTCATCAGAATGCTCAATGACCCTTGTCATCACAATTCTCCATGCACTTGTCAGCACAGTGTTCCCTGACCCTTCTCATCACAATGCTCCAAGCCATTGTCATCACAATGCTCCATTACATTTGTCATGATAATTCTCCATGACACTTGGCATCACAATGCTCCATGCCATTGTCATCACAATGGGCCATTACATATGTCATCACAATGCTCTCTGACACCTATCTTCACAATATTGCAAGAACTGGTCATCACAATGCTCCATGCCCTAGTCATCACAATGCACCATTCCAACTGTCATCGCAATAATCCATGAAACATATTAGACCAATGCTCCATGCCCTTGTCATCAAAATGCTCCATGCCCTTGTTATCACAAAGTTCCATGACCCCAGTCATCACAATGCTCCTTGACTCCAGTCATCACAATGCTCCGTGACTCCAGTCATCACAATGCTCCATGACCTTTGTCATCACAATGATCCATGCCCTCATCATCAACAGTCTTTGTGACCTTTTTAACCACAATGCTCCATGAACATTTCATCACAATGCTCTTTGACCCTTGTCATCACAATGCTCTATGCCTTCCTCAGCACAATGCTCCATGCCCTTTTCATCACAATGCTCCATGACCCGTGTCATCACATTGTTCCGTGACTCCAGTCATCACAATTCTTCATAACATTTGTCATCACAATGGTCCATAACCGCGTCATCACAAGGCTCTGTTACCATTGTAACCACAATGCTCCATGCCCTTTTCATCACAATGCTCCATGACCCCTGTCATCACATTGTTCCGTGACTCCAGTCATCACAATGGTCTATACACGCGTCATCACAAGGCTCTTTTACCATTGTAACCACTATGCTCCTTGAACTTTTCATCACAATGCTCCGTGACCTTTGTCATCACAATGCTCCATGCCTTTGTCAGAAAAATGCTCCATGACACTTGTCATCACAATGTGCCACGCAATTTTCATCCCAACGGTCCACAAATTTGTCATCGAAATGCTCCATAAAACTTGTAATCACAATGCTCCATGTCGTTCTCATCACAATGCTCCATTACCCCTGTCATAATAATGCTCCATGACCCCTGCCATCACAATGTTCCACGGCCTTGTCATCAGAAGGCTCGATGAAACTTGTCATCACAATGCTCCATGCCCTTGTCATCACAAAGCTCCATGACACAGGTCATTAGAAAGTTCCATGGCCTTCTCATCAAAATGCTCCATTCCCTTATAATCACAATGCTCCAAGACCCCTGTAATCACAATGCTCCATGCACTTGTCATCACAAAGCTCCATGACACATGCCATCAGAATGTTCCATGTCCTTCTCATCAAAATGCTCCATGCCCTTGACATCACAATGCTCCAAGAACCCTGTAATCACAATGCTCCATGCCCCTTTTCATCTCAATGCTCCATGAACACTGTCATCACAATGCATCAGGCCCATCATGATAATGCTTTAGGCGATTGTCATCACAGTGAAATCTATATGCTCCATGACTTCTGTCATCACAATGCTCCAATCCCTTGTGATCACAATGTTCCATAACACTTATCATCACAACACCCAATGACGCTCATCATCACAATTATCCATGGTCTCCTCATCACAATGCTCCATGACCATTGTTATCACAATGCTCAATACACTTGTCATCACAATGCTCCCTGACACTTGTCATCAGTATGCTCCATTAACCCTGTCATGACACGTCTCCATACCTTTTTCATCACAATGATCCATGCCCTTTTAATCACAATGCTCCAAGACACCTGTAATCACAATGCTCCATGCCCTTGTCATCACAAAGCTCAATGACGCATGTCATCAGAATGCTCGATGGCCTTCTCCTCACAATGCTCCATGCCCTTGTCATCACAATGCTCCAAGACCCCTGTAATCACAATGCTACATGTCCCTTTTCATCAGAATGCTCCATGAGACTTGTCATCACAAGTATCCATTGTCTTCTCATCAAAGTGCTCCATTAACTTGTCATCAAAATGCTCCATGATCCCTGTCATCACAATACTCCATGAACATTTTCAGCCCAATGCTCCATGACACTGGTCATCACAAAGATCCATGCCCTTGTCATCCCAATGCTCCATGACCCATGTATTCACAATGCTCCGTGACGCTTGTCATCACATTGCTCCATGACACCTGTCATCACATTGCTCCATGCCTTTGTCGGCAAAATGCTACCTGACCTTGTCATTGCAATGCTCTATTCGCTTTTCATCACAATACTCCATTACCATTGTCATCACTGTCCTCCATGAACCTGGGGATCACATTGCTTCATGCCCTTGTCATCACAATGCTCCATGCTCCTTGAAATCAAAATGATCCATGACCTCTCTCATCACAATGCTCCAAACCCTTGTGATCACAATGATTCATAACACTTGTCATCACAACGCTCCATGATGCCTGTCATCACAATACTCCATGCCCTACTGATCACAATGCTCCATGACATTTGTCATCACAATTCTCAATACACTTGTCATCACAATGCCACATGCCTTTTTCATCACAATGTTCCATGCCATTGTCATCAAAATACTCCACAAGCTTGTCATCAGAATACTTCATGACCGTTTTCATCACAATTCTCCCTGCACCTGTCAGCAAAATTCTCCCTGACCCTTGTCATCTCAATGCTCCAAGCCATTGTCATCACAATGCTCCATTACCTTTGTCATCAGAATCCTCCATGACACTTGGCATCACAATGCTCCATGCCATTGTCATCACTATGGGCCATTACATATGTCATCACAATGCTCCCTGACACCTGTCTTCACAATACTGCATGACCTGGTCATCACAATGCGCCATTACAACAGTCATCACAATAATCCATGAAACTTATTAGACCAATGATCCATTCCCTTGTCATCACAATGCTCCATGTCCTTGTTATCACAATGCTCCATGACGCCTGTCATCACAATGCTCCATGCCTCCATTCATCACAATGATTCATGACCTTTTTCATCACAATGGTCCATGCCCTCGTCATCAACAGTCTCTGTGACATATTTAACCACAATGGTCCAATAACTTTTCATCACAATGCTCTTTGACCCTTGTCATCACAATGTTCTATGCCTTTCTCAGCACAATGCTCCATGACCCTTGTCATCACAATGCTCCATGCACTTGTCAGATCAATGCTCCATGACCCATGTCATCACAATGCACCCTGCGCTTCTCATCACAGTGCTCCACAATCTTGTCACCACGATGCTGCATAAAACTTGTCATCACAATTCTCCATGCACTTCTCATCAAAATGCTTTCTCACCAATGATATCACAATGTTACAGCACTATTCATCACAATACTCCCTCACCCCTGTCATCACAATGTTCCATGACTTTTGTCTTTGCAATGCTACATGCACATATCATCACAAAGTTCGGTGACCCCTGACATCACAATGTTCCATAACCCCTGTCATCATAATGTTCCATAACACATTTCCTCAAAATGCTCAATGACCCCTGACATCACAATGTTCCATAACCCCTGTCATCATAATTCTCCATGATCCTTTTCATCAAAATGCTCCATGAACCCTGACATCACAATGTTCCATAACCCCTCTCATTAAAATATTCCATGACACTTTTCATCAAATTGCTCTATGACCCTGTCATCACAATGCTCCCTGCCCTTCTCATCACAATGTACCACGCCCTTGTCATCAAAATGCTCCATAACCTTTGTCATCACAAACCTCCATGACAATTGGTATCTCAATGCTCCATGCCCCTTTGCATCTCAATGCTCCATGAACCCTGTCATCAAAATGCACCATGACCATCATCATAATGCTTCAGGCTCTTGTCATCACAATGAAATCAAAATATTCGATGATCTATCTCATCACAATGCTCCAAATCCTTGTCATCACAATGTTCCATAACACTTATCATCACAACGCCCCATGAAGCTCATCATCACAGTTATCCATGGTCTTCTCATCACAGTGCTCCATGACATTTGTCATCACAATGTTCTATACACAAGTCATCACAATGCTCCATGACACTTCTCATTAGTATGCTCCTGGAACCCTGTCATGACAAGGCTCCATACCATTTTCATAACAATGATCCATGCCAATTTCATCACAATGCTCCAAGACACCAGTAATCACAATGCTCCATGCCCTTGTCATCACAATGCTCCAAGACCCCTGTAATCACAATACTCCTTGCCCCTTTTCATCAGAATGCTCCATGAGACTTCTTATTACGAGGCTCCATGGTCTCCTCATCACAGTGCTCCAGGAACCTTTCATCACAGTGCTCCATTCCCTTGTCATCACAATGCTCCATGACCCCTGTCCTCACAATACTTCCTGAATATTTTCACGCCAGTTCTCCAGGAACTTCTCATCACAATGCTTCATGATCCCTGTCATCACAATGCTCCCTGACCACTGTCATCACAATGCTCCATGACCCCTGACAACACAGTGATCCGGGACTCTAGTCATCACAATGCTCCATTCCCTAGTCATCACAATGCTCCATTAATATTTTCAGCCCAATGCTCCATGACACTTGTCATCACAATGATCCATGACCTTGCCATCCCAATGCTCCATGACCCCTGTAATCACAATGATCCGTGATGCTTCTCATCAAACTGCTCTATGACGCTTATCATCACAATGCTCCATGCCTGTGTCAGCAAAATGCTACATGACCTTGCCATCAAAATGCTCCATTTGCTTGTCATCACAATACTCCCTTAGCATTGTCATCACAATCATCCATGAACCTTGGGATCACATTGCTTCATGGCCTTGTCATCACAATGCTCCATGCTCCTTGAAAACAAAATGATCCATGACTTCTATCATCACAATGCTCCAAACCCTTGTGATCACAATGTTCCATAACACTTGTCATCACAACGCTCCATGATGCCTGTCATCACAATACTCTATGCCCTTTTCGTCAAAATGCTCCATGATCTTTTTCATCACAATTCTCAATACACATGTCATCACAATGTTCCCTGACACTTGTCATCAGAATGCTCCTTGAAACCTGTCATGAAATGGCTTCAAGCATTTTTCATCACAATGCTCCAAGCCATTGTCGTCACAATACCCCACAAGCTTGTCATCAGAATGCTCCATGACACTTGTCATCACATTTCTCCATGGCCACTGTCATCACAATGCTCCATACCCCTTGTCATTACTGTGCTCCATGACGCATGTCATCACAATTATCCATGGCCTTCTCATCACAATGCTCGACGCCATTGTCATCAAAATGCTCCATGACCCATGTAATCACAATGCTCCATGCCCTTGTCATCAAAAAGCTCCATTTCTTTGTCAGAACAATGCTCAATGAACATAGTCATCACAATGTGCCACGCGCATTTCATCACAACGGTCCACAACCTTGTCATTGCTCTGCTTCATAAACCTTGTAATCACAATGGTCCATGCACTTCTCATCAAAATGCTCTCTCACCAGAGATATCACAATGTTCCATCACTAGTCATCACAATACTCCCTCATCCCTGTAATCACAATGTTCCAGGAACCTGTCATCACAATGCTACATCCCCTTATCATCACAATGTTCCATGACCCCTGACATCACAATGTTCCATGACCCCTGTCATCAAAATGCTCCATGACCCTTTTCATCCCAAAGCTCCAAGACCCCTGACGTCACAATGTTCTATAACCCATGCCATCAAAATGTTCCTTTACACTTTTTATCAAATTGCTGCATGACCTGGTCATCAAAATGATCCCTGCATTTCTCAGCACAATGCACCATGCCCTTGTCATCAAAATGCTCCATGACTTGTCATCACAAAGCTCCATGACACTTGGCATCCCAATGTTCCATGTCATTGTCATCACAATGCTCCATGAACCCTCTCATCACATTGCTCCATGCCCTTCTCATCACAAAGATCCATGACACTTGTCATCACAATGCTCGATGCCCTTCTCATCACAATGCTCCATGCCCTTTTCATTACAATCCTGCATGACCCATGTATCACAGTGTTCCGTGCCCTTGTCATCACAATGCTCCATGTGCACTCTCATCACAATAATCCATGAAACATTTCAGACCAAAGTTCCATGCCCTTCTCATCAAAATGCTCCATTACACCTGTCATAAAAATGCACCATGACCCTTGCCATCAAAATGTTCCACGGCCTAGTCATCACAAGGTTCCATGACACTTGTCATCACAATGCTCCAGACCCCTGAAAGCACAATGCTCCATGCCCTTGTCATCACAAAGCTCCATGACGCATGTCATCAGAAAGTTCCATGGCCTTCTCATCACAGTGCTCCATGCCCTTGTCATCACAATGCTCCAAGACCCTTGTAATCACAATGTTCCATGCCCCTTTTCATCTCAATGCTCCATGAACCCTGTCATCACAATGCACCATTCCCATCATCATAATGCTACAGGCTATTGTCATCACAATGAAATCAATATTCTCCATGACCTCTGTCATCATAATGTTCCAAACCCTTGTGATCACAAGGTTCCATAACACTTATAATCACAACACCCCATGACGCTCATCATCACAATTATCCATGGTCTTCTCATCACAATGCTCCATGATCTTTGTCATCACAATGATCAATACACTTGCCATCACAATGCTTCCTGACACTTGTCATCAGAATGCTCCATGAAACCTGTCATGACAAGGTTCCATGCATTTTTCATAACAATGATCCATGCACTTTTCATCACAATGCTCCAAGATCCCTGTAATCACAATGCTCCATGCTCCTTTTCATCAGAATGCTCCATGAGACTTCTCATCAGAAGTCTCCATCATCTTCTCATCACAATGCCCCAGGACCTTGTCATCACCATGCTCCATTCCATTGTCATAACAATGCTCCATGCCCTTGTCATCAAAAAGCTCCACGACACATGTCATCAGAATGCTTCATGGCCTTCTCATCACAATGCTCCATGCTCTTGTCATCAAAATGCTCCAAGACCCCTGTAATCACAATGCTCCCTGCCCATTTTCATCAGAATGCTCCATGAGACTTATCATCACAAGTCTCCATGGTCTTCTCATCACAAAGCTCTAGGACCTAGTCATCACCATGCTCCATTCCCTTGTCATCACAATGCTCCATGACCCCTGTCTTCACAATAATCCATGAACATTTTCAGCCCAATGCTCCACGACCTACTCATCACAATGCTCCATGGCCAATATCATCACAATGCTCCATGACCACTGTCATCACAACACTCCATGACACCTGACAACACAATGATCCGGGACACTTGTCATCACAATGTTCCATTCCCTAGTCATCAAAATGCTCCATGACCACTGTCATCACAACACTCCATGAACATTTTCAGCCCAGTGCTCCATGACCCTTGTCATCACAGTGCTCCATGCCTTTGTCAGTAAAATGCTCCATGACCACTGTCATCACAATATGCCACGTGCTTTTCATCCCAACGGTCCAAAAATTTGTCATCACAATGCTCCATAAACATTGTAATCACAATGCTGCATGCCCTTCTCATCACAATGCTCCATTACCCCTGTCATAACAATGCTCCATGACCCCTGCCATCACAATGTTCCACGGCCTTGTCATCACAAGGCTCCATGACACTTGTCATCACAATGCTCTAAGACCCCTTTAATCACAACGCTCCATGCCGTTGTCATCACAAAGCTCCATGACACATGTCATCAGATTGTTCCTTGGCCTTCTCATCAAAATGCTCCATGCCCATGTCATCACAATGCTCCAAAACCCCTGTAAACACAGTGCTCCATGCCCCTTTTCATCTCAATGCTCCATGAACCCTGTCATCACAATGCATCATGCTGATTATCATAATGATTCAGGCTATTGTCATCACAATGAAATAAAAATTCTCCATGTCCTCTGTCATCACAATGCTCCATGACCCCTGTTATCACAACACTCCATGAACATTTTCAGCCCAATGCTCCATGACACTTGTCATCACAATGATCCATGCACTTGTCATCCCAATGCTTCATGACCCCTGTATTCACAGTGCTCCGTGACACTTGTCATCACAGTTCTTCATGACACCTGTCATCACAATGCTCCATGCCCATCATCATAATGCTTCAGGCTATTGTCATCACAATGAAATCAAAATTCTCCATGACCTCTGTCATCATAATGCTCCACAACCTTGTGATCACAATGTTCCATAACACTTATAATCACAACACCCCATGACGATCATCATCACAATTATCCATGGCCTTCTCATCACCATGCTCCATGAACTTTGTCATCACAATTCTCAATACACTTGTCATCACAATGCTCCCTGACACTTGTCGTCAGAATGCTCCTTGAACCCTGCCACGAAAAGGCTCCATGCCTTTTTCATCACATTGCCCCATGCCGTTTTCTTCACAATGCTCCATGCCATTGTCATCAAAATACTCCACAAGCTTGTCATCAGAATGCTCCATGACCCTTGTCATCACAATTCTCCATGCACTTGTCAGCACAATGCTCCCTGACCCTTGTCATCACAATGCTCCAAGCCATTGTCATCACAATGCTCCATTACCTTTGTCATCAGAATCTTCCATGACACTTGGCATCACAATGCTCCATGCCATTTTCATCACAATGGGCCATTACATATGTCATCACAATGCTCCCTGACACTTCTCTTCACAATGATTCATGACCTTTGTCATCACAAGGGTCCATTCCCTCATCATCAACAGTCTCTGTGACCTTTTTAACCACAATGCTACATGAACTTTTCATCACAATGCTCTTTGACCCTTGTCATCACAGTGATCTACGCCTTTCTCAGCACAATGCTCCATGCCCTTGTCATCACAATGCTCCATGACCCTGTCATCACAATGCTCCGTGACTCCAGTCATCACAATGCTTCATAACATTTGTCATAACAATGGTCCATTCCCGCGTCATCACAAGGCTTTGTGACCTTTTTAACCACAATGATTCATGAACATTTCATCACAATGCTCTGTGACACTTGTCATCACAGTGCTCCATGCTTTTGTCAGAAAAATGCTCCATGACCCTTGTCATCACAATGTGCCATGCGATTTTTATCCCAACGGTCAACAAATTTGTCATCGCAATGCTTCATAAAACTTTTAATCACAATGCTCCATGCCCTTCTCATCACAGTGCTCCATTACACCTGTCATAACAATGCTCCTTGACCCCTGCCATCGCAATGTTCCACGGCCTTGTCATCGCAAGGCTCAATGACACTTGTCATCACAATGCTCCAAGACACCTGTAATCACAATGCTCCATGCCCTTGTCATCACAAAGCTCCATGATACATCTCATCAGAATGTTCCATGGACTTCTCATCAAAATGCTCCCTGCCCTTGTCATCACAATGCTCCAAGACCACTGTAATCAAAATGCTCCATGCCCCTTTTCATCTCAATGCTCCATGAACCCTGTCATCACAATGCATCATGCCCATCATCATAATGCTTCTGGCTATTGTCAGCACAATGAAATCAAAATTCTCCATGACCTCTGTCATCACAATGCTCCATGACCCCTGTCATCACAATACTCCATGAACATTTTCCGCCCAATGCTCCATGACCCTTGTCATCACAATGATCCATGACCCCTGTATTCACAATGCTCCGTGACACATGTCATCACAGTGCTCCATGACACCTGTCATCACAGTGCTCCATGCATTTGTCTGCAAAATTCTACATGATCTTGTCATTACAATGCTCTATGCGCTTGTCATCACAATGCTACAACCCCAGTATTCACAATGCTTCATGCCCCTTTTCATCTCAATGCACCATGAACCCTGTCATCACAATGCACCACGCACATCATCATAATGCTTCAGGCTATTGTCATTACAATGAAATCAAAATTCTCCGTGACCTCTGTCATCATAATGCTCCAAACCCTTGTGATCACAATGTTCCATAACATTTATCATCACCACACCCCATGACGATCATCATCACAATTATCCATGGTCTTCTGATCCCAATGCTCCATGATCTTTTTCATCACAATGCTCAATACACTTGTCTTCACAATGCTCCCTGACACTTGTCGTCAGTATGCTCCTTGAACACTGTCATGACAAGGCTCCATGCCTTTTTCATCACAATGATCCATGCCCTTTTCATCACAATGCTCCAAGACACCTGTAATCACAATGTTCCATGCACTTGTCATCAAAAGCTCCATGACGCATGTCATCAGAATGCTCCATGGCCTTTTCCTCACTATGCTCCATGGCATTGTCATCACAATGCTCCATTTACACTCTCATCACATTGCTCCATGAACTTGTCATTACAATCCTCCATGACCCATGTATCACAGTGTTCCGTGCCCTTGTCATCACAATGCTCCAGTCCACACTCATCACAATAAAATATGAAATATTTCAAACCAATGCTCAATGCCCTTCTCATCACAATGCTCCATTACCTCTGTCATAACAATGCACCACGACCACTGCAATCACAATGTTCCACGGCCTTGTCATCACAAGGCTCCATGACCCTTGTCATCACAATGCTCCAAGAAACATGTAATCAAAATTCTCCATGCCCTTGTCATAACAAAGCTCCATGACGCATGTCATCAGAAGGTTCCACTGCCTTCTCATCACAATGCTCCATGCCCTTGTCATCACAATGCTCCAAGACACCTGTAATCAGAATGCTCCATGCCCCTTTTCATCAGTATGCTCCATGAGACTTGTCATCACAAGGCTCCATGGTTTTCTAATCACAATGCTCCAGGACCTTGTCATCACAATGCTTCACGACATTGTCATGAAAATTCTCATTGGCCCTTGTCATCATAATGCTCCAAGCCGTAGTCATCACAATGCTCCATTATATTTGTCATTACAATCCTCCATTACATTTGGCATCACAATGCTCCATGCCATTGTCATCGCAATGGACCATGACATATGTCATCACAATGCTCCCTGACACCTGTATTCACAATACACCATTCCCTTGTCATCACAAAGGTCCATGCCCTTGTCATCACAATGCACCAGGTCCACTGTCATCACAATCATCTATGAAACTTGTCAGACCAATGCTCCATGCCCCTGTCATCACAGTGCTCCTTGCCCTTGTCATCACAATGCCCCGAGACTCCAGTCATCACAATGCTTCATAACGTTTGTCATCACAACGGTCCATGCGCGTGTCATCAAAAGGCTCTGTGACCATTTTAACCACAATGCTCCATGAACTTTTCATCACAATGCTCCGTGACCCTTGTCATCACAATGCTCCATGCCTTTGTCAGAACAATGCTCCATGACCTTTGTCATCACAATGTGCCATGCACTTTTCATCACAATGATCCACAACCTTGTCATCGCTATGCTCCATAAACATTGTAATCACAATGCTCCATGAACTTCTCATCCAAATGCTCTCTCACATGAGATATCACAATGTTCCACCACTAGGCATCACAATCCTCCCTCACCCCTGTTATCACAATGTTCCATGACCCCTGTCATCACAATGCTACATCCCATTATCTGAACAATGTTCCATGACCCCTGACATCACAATGTTCCATAACCCCTGTCATCAAAATGCTCCATGACACTTTTCATCCCAAAGATCCATGAACCCTGGCATCACAATGTTCTATAACCCCTGTCATCAAAATGTTCCATTACACATTTCATCAAGTTGCTGCATGACCCTGTCATCAAAATGCTCCCTGCCCTTCTCATCACAATGCACCACACGCTTGTCATCAAAATGCTCCATGACCATTGTCATCACAAAGATCCATGGCCCTTGGCATCACAATGCTCCATGTCATTGTCATCACAATGCTCCATGAACCCTCTCATCACATTGCTCCATGCCCTTGTCATCAGAAAGCACCATGACACTTGTCATCACAATGCTCGATGCCTTTCCCATCACAATGCTCCATGCCTTTGTCATTACAATCCTCCATGACCCATGTATCGCAGTGTTTCGGGCCCTTGTCATCACAATGCTCCATGCCCACTCTCATCACAAAAATCCATGAAACATTTCAGACCAATGCTCAATGCCCTTCTCATCACAATGCTCCATTATCTCTGTCATAACAATGCTTCATGACCCCTGCCATCACAATGTTCCAAGGCCTTGTCATCACAAGGCTCCATTACCCTTGTCATCACAATGCTCCAAAACCCCTGTAATCACAATGCTCCATGCCCTTGTCATCACAAAGCTCCATGACGCATGTCATCAGAATGTTCCATGGCCTTCTCCTCACAATCCTCCATGCCCTTGTTATCACAATGCTCCAAGACCCCTGTAATCACAATGCTCCATGCCCCTTTTCATCAGAATGCTCCATGAGACTTGTCATCACAAGTCTCCATGGTCATCTCATCACAATGCTCCAGGAACTTGTCATCACCAGGCTCCATTCCGTTGTCATCACAATGCTCCATGTCCCCCGTCATCACAATACTCCATGAACATTTTCATCCCACTGCTCCATGACCTTCTCATCACAATGCTCCATGAACAGTATCATCACAATGCTCCATGACCAATGTCATCACAACAGTCCATGACAGCTGACAACCCAATGATCTGGGACCTCTGTCATCATAATGCTCCAAGACCCCTGTAATCAAAATGCCCCATGACACCTGTCATCACAATACTCCAGGAACATTTTCAGCCCAATTCTCCATGACCCTTGTCATCACAATGATCCATGAACTTGTCATGTTAATGCTCCATGACCCCTGTATTTTCAATGGTCCGTGACGCTTGTCATCACAGTGCTCCATGACACATGTCATCACAATGCACTATGCCTTTCTCAGCACAATGTTCCATGCCCTTTTCATCACAATGCTCCATGACCCCTGTCATCACAATGCTCCATGACTCCAGTCATCACAATTCTTCATAACATTTGTCATCACGATGGGCCATACCCAAGTAATCACAAGGCTCTGTTACCTTTGTAATCACAATGCTCCATGAACTTTTCATCACAATGCTCCGTGACACTTGTCATCACAATGCTCCATGCCTTTGTCAAGAAAATGCTCCATGACCCTTGTCATCACAATGTGACACGTACTTTTCATCCCAACGGTCCACAAATTTGTCATCGCAATGCTCCATGAACCTTGTAATCACAGTGCTCCATGCCCTTCTCATCACAATGCTGCATTAACCCTGTCATAACAATACTCCATGACCCCTGCCAACACAAATTTCTATGCCCTTGTCATCACAAAGCTCCATGACACGTCATCAGAATGTTCCATGTACTTCTCATCAAAATGCTCAATGCTCTTGTCATCACAATGCTCCAAGACCCCTGTAATCACAATGCTCCATGCCGCTCTTCATCTCAATGCTCCATGAACCCTGTCATCACAATGCATCATGCCAATCATCATAATGTTTCCGGCTATTGTCAGCACAATGAAATCAAAATTCTACATGACCCCTGTCATCACAGTACTCCATGAACATTTTCAGCCCAATGCTCCATGACCCTTGTCATCACAATGATCCATGCCCTTGTCATCCCAATGCTCCATGACCCCTGTATTCACAATGCTCCATGCCCCTTTTCTTCAGAATGCTCCATGAGACTTGTCATCACAAGTCTCCATCGTCATCTCATCACAATGCTCCAGGACCGTGTCATCACCATGCTCCATTCCCTAGTCATCACAATGCTCCATGACACCTGTCATCACAATATTCCATGAATATTTTCAACCCAATGCTCCATGACCTTCTCATCACAATGCTCCATGACCATTATCATCACAATGCTCCATGACCACTGTCATCACAATGCGCCATTCCAACTGTCATCACAATAATCCATGAAACTTATTAGACCAATGCTCCATGCCCTTGTCATCAGAATACTCCATGCCCTTGTTATCACAATGTTCCAAGACCCCTGTAATCAGAATGCTCCATGCCCCTTTTCATCAGTATGCTCCATGAGACCTATCATCACAAGGCTACATGGATTTCTCATCACAGTGCTCGAGGACCTTGTCATCACAATGCTTCACGACATTGTCATGAAAATTCCTAATGGCCCTTGTCATCATAATGCTCCAAGCCCTAGTCATCACAATGTTCCATTATATTTGTCATCACAATCCTCTATTACATTTGGCATCACAATGCACCATGCCATTGTCATCGAAATGGACCATGACATATGTCATCAAAATGCTCCCTCACAGCTGTCTTCACAATTCTCCATGATTTTCTCATCACAATGCTCCATTACCTTGTCATCACAATCCTCCATGACCCCTGTCAACACAATGCTCCGTGACTCCAGTCATCACAATGCTTCATAACATTTGTCATCACAACGGTCCATGCCCGCGTCATCACAAGGCTCTGTGACCTTTGTAACAACAATGCTCCATGAACTTTTCATCACAATGCTCTGTGACCCTTGTCATCACAATGCTCCATGCCTTTGTCAGAACAATGCTCCATGACCCTTGTCATGAAAATGTGCCACGGGCTTTCCATCACAATGATCCACCACCTTGTAATCGCTATGCTCCATAAACCTTGTAATCACAATGCTCCATGCTCTTCTTATCCAAATGCTCTCTCACCTGAGATATCACCATGTTCTCTCACTAGTCATCAAAATCCTCAGTCACCCCTGTAATCAAAATATTCCATGACCCCTGTCATCACCATGTTCCATTCCCTTGTCATCACAATGCTCCATGACCCCTGTCATCACAACACTCCATGAACATTTTCAGCCCAGTTCTCTATGATGCTTCTCATCACAATGATCCATGCCCTTGTCATCCCAATGCTCCATGACCCCTCTATTCACAATGCTCCGTGACGCTTGTCATCACAGTGTTCCATGACACATGTCATCACAATGCTGCATGCCTTTGTCAGCAAAATGCTATATGACCTTGTCATTACAATGCTCTATGCGCTTGTCGTCACAATACTACATTTCCATTGTCATCACAATCCTCTAGGAACCTTGGGATCACATTGCTTCATGCCCTTGTCATCACAATGCTCCCTGCTCCTGGAAATCAAAATGATCCATGACCTCTGTCATCGCAATGCTCCAAACCCTTGTGATCAAAGTGTTCCATAACACTTGTCACCACAACGCTCCATGATGCCTGTCATCACAATACTCCATGCCCTTTTCATCACAATGCTCCATGACCTTTGTGATCACAATTCTCAATACACATTTCATCACAATCCTCCATGCGCTTCTCAGCACAATGTTCCATGACACATGTCATCACAATGCACCATGCGCTTGTCATCACAATGCTCCTTAAAATATGTCATCACAATGCTCCATGCACTTCTCATTAAAATGCTCTCTCACCACTGATATCACAATGCTACATCACTATTTGTCACAATACTCCCTCACCCCTGTCATCACAATGTTCCATGACTCCTGTCATCACAATGCTACATGCACTTATCATCACAATGTTTGATGACCCCTGAAATCACAATGTTCCATAACACCTGTCATCAAAATGTTCCATGACACTTTTCATCAAATTGCTCCATGACCCTGTCATCAGATTGATCCCTGCCTTTCTCATCACAATGCACAACGCCCTTGCCATCAAAATGTTCCATGACCTTTGTCATCACAAAGATCCATGACCCTTGGCATCACAATGCTCCATGTTACTGTCATCACAATGCTCCATGAACGTTCTCATCACATTGCTCCATGCCCTTGTCTTCACATAGCTCCAAGACACATGTCATCAGAATGCTCCATGACCTTCTCATCACAATGTTCCATGCCCTTACCATCACAATGCTCCATTACCCCTGTGTTAACAATGCTCCATGACCCCTGCCATCACGGTGTTCCATGGCCTTGTCATCACAAAGCTCCATAACCCTTCTCATCACAATGATACAAGAACTCTGTAATCACAATGCTCTATGCCCCTTTCCATCTCAATGATTCATGAATCCTATCATCACAATGCACGATGCCCATCATCATAATGCTTCATGTTATTGTCATCACAATGAAATAAAAATGCTCCATGACCTCTGTCATAACAATGCTCCAAACCCTTGTGATCACAATATTCCAAAACACTTGTCATCACAATGCCCCATGACACTCATCATCACAATTATACATGGTCTTCGCATCACAATGCTCCATGATCTTTGTCATCACAATGCTCCCTGACACTTGTCATCAATATGCTCTTTGAACACTGTCATGAGAAGGCTCTATGCCATTTTCATCACAATGATCCATGCCCTTTTCATCAGAATGTTCCAAGATACATGTAAACACAATGATCCATGCCCTTCTCATCACAAAGATCCATGTCTTTGTCAGAACAATGATCTATGACCATTGTCATCACAATGTGCAATGCGCCTTTCATCACATCGGACCACAACCTTGTCATTGCTATGCTCCATAAACCTTGTAATCACAATGGCCCATGCACTTCTCATCAAATGCTCTATCACCAGAGATATCACAATGTTCCATCACTAGTCATCACAATACTCCCTCACCCCTGTAATCACAATGTTCCAGGACCCTGTCATCACAATGCTACATCCCCTTATCATCACAATGTTCCATGACCACTGTCATCACAACACACCATGACACCAGAAAACACAATGATCCGGGACTCTTGTCATCACAATGCTCCATTCCCTAGTCATCACAATGCTCAATGACCCCTGTCATCACAACATTCCATGAACATTTTCAGCCCAGTGCTCCATGACACTTGTCATCACAATGATCCATGCCCTTGTCATCCCAATGCTCCATGACCCCTGTATTCAAAATGCTCCATTACGCTTGTCATCACAGTGCTCCATGACACATGTCATCACAATGCTCCATGCCTTTGTCAGCAAAATGCTACATGACCTTCTCATTACAATGCTCTATGCGCTTGTCATCACAATACTCCATTTCCATTCTCATCACAATCCTCCATGAACCTTGGGATCACATTGCTTCATGCCCTTGTCATCACAATGCTCCATGCTCCTTGAAATCAAAATGATCCATGACCTCTGTCATCACAGTGCTCCAAACCCTTGTGATCACAATGTTCCATAACACTTGTCATCACAACGCTCCATGATGCCTGTCATCACAATACTCCATGCACTTTTCATCACAATGCTCCATGACCCTTGTCATCACAATTCTCAATACACTTGTCATCACAATGCTCCCTGACACTTGTCATCAGAATGCTTCTTGAAAAATGTCACGAAAAGGATCCATGACTTATTCATCACAATGCGCCATGCCATTTTCATCACAATGCTACATGCCATTGTCATCAAAATACTCCACAAGCTTGTCATCAGAATGCTCCATGACCCTTGTCATCACAATTCTCCATTCACTTGTCAGCACAATGCTCCCTGACCCTTGTCATCATAATGTTCCAAGCCATTGTCATCACAATGCTCCATTACCTTTGTCATCAGAATCCTCCATGACACTTGACATCACAATGTTCCATGCCATCGTCATCACAATGGGCCATTACTTATGTCATCACAATGTTCCCTGACACCTGTCTTCACAATACTGCATGACCTGGTCACCACAATGCTCCATGCCCTTGTCATCACAATGCGCCATTCCAACTGTCATCGCAATAATCCATGAAACTTATTAGACAAATGTTCCTTGCCCTTGTCACCACAATGTTCCATGCCCTTCTCATCACAATGCTCCATGCTCTTGACATCACAATGCTCCATTAACCCTCTCATAACAATGCTCCATGACCCCTGCCATCACGATGTTCCATGGCCTTGTCATCACAAGGCTCCATGACGCTTCTCATCACAATGCTCCAAGAACACCGTAATCACAATGATCTATGCCCCTTTTCATCTCAATGATCCATGAACCCTGTCATCACAATGCACCATGTCCATCATCATAATGCTTCCTGCTATTGTCATAACAGTGAAACCAAAATGCTCCATGACCTCTGTCATAACAATGCTCCAAACCCTTTTGATCACAATATTCCATAACACTTGTCATCACAATGCCCCATGAAGCTCGTAATCACAGTTATCAATGGTCTTCTCATCACAATGTTCCATGACCTTCGTCATCACAATGCTCAATACACTTGTCATGAAAATGCTCCCTGACACTTGTTGTCTGTATGCTCATTTTACCCTGTCATGTCAAGCCTCCATGCTTTTTTCATCACAATGATCCATGCCATTTTCATCACAATGCTCCAAGACCCATGTAATCACGATGCTCCATGCCCTTGTCATCACAAGGCTCAATGGCGCATGCCATCAGAATGCTCCTTGGTCTTCTCCTCACAATGCTCCATGCTCTTGTCATCACAAAGATCCAAGACGCCTATAATCACAATGCTCCATGCCCTTCTTCATCAGTATGCTCCATGAGACTTGTCATCACATGGCTCCATGGTTTTGTCATCATAATGCTCCAAGCCCTAGTCATTACAATGCTCCATTATATTTGTCATCACAATCCTCCATTACATTTTGCATCACAACACTCCCTGCCATTGTCATCGCAATGGACTATTACATGTGTCATCACAATGCTCCCTGACACCTGTCTTCAAAATATTCCATGACCTTCTCATCACAATGCCCCATGCCCTTGTCATCACAATGCACCATGTCCACTGTCATCAAAATAATCTATGAAACTTGTCAGACCAATACTCAATTCCCCTGTCATTCCAATGCTCCATGCCCTTGTTATCACAATGTTCCATGACCCCAGTCATCAAAATGCTTCGTGACTGCAGTCATCACAATGCTTCATAACGTTTGTCATCACAACAGTCCATGCCCGCGTCATCTCAAGGCTCTGTGTCCGTTATACCCACAATGATCCATTAAATTTTCATAACAATGCTCCGTGACCCTTGTCATCACAATGCTCCATGCCTTTGTCAGAACAATTCTCCATGACCCTTGTCATCACAATGTGCCACGCGCTTCTCATCACAATGATCCACAACATCGTCATCGCTATGCTCCATAAACCTTGTAATCACAATGCTCCATTCACTTCTCATCCAAATGCTCTCTCAACAGAGACATCACCATGTTCCATCACTAGTTATCACAATCCTCCCTCACCCCTGTAATCACAGTGTTCCATGACCCCTGTCATCACAATGCTACATCCCCTTATCAACACAATGTTCCATGACCCCTGACATCACAATGTTCCATAACCCCTGTCATCAAAATGCTCCATGACCCTTTTTATCCCAAAGCTCCATGACCCATGGCATCACAATGTTCTATAAC
Organism: Mesoplodon mirus; assembly: GCF_964341445.2. Taxonomy (NCBI): domain Eukaryota; kingdom Metazoa; phylum Chordata; class Mammalia; order Artiodactyla; family Ziphiidae; genus Mesoplodon; species Mesoplodon mirus. The sequence continues at coordinate 1,520,561 of NW_028295746.1, read as the reverse complement.
CCCTGTCATCAAAATATTCCATTACACTTTTCATCAAATTGCTGCATGACCCTGTCATCAAAATGCTCCCTGCCCTTCTCATCACAATGCACCACACCCTTGTCATCACAAAGCTCCATGACCCTTGGCATCAGAATGCTTCATGTCATTGCCATCACAATGCTCCATGAACCCTCTCATCACATTGCCCCATGCCCTTGTCATCACAAAGCTCCATGACACTTGTCATCACAATGCTCGATGCCCTTCTCATCACAATGCTCCATGCCCTTGACATTACAATCCTCCATGACCCAAGTATCACAGTGTACCGTGCCTTTGTCATCACAATGCTCCATTCCCTCTCTCATCACAATAATCCATGAAACATTTCAGACCAAAGGTCAATGCCATTCTCATCACAATGCTCCATTACCACTGTCATAACAATGCTCCATGACCCCTGCCATCACAATGTTCCACGGCCATGTCATCACATTGCTCCATGCCCTTGTCATCACAAAAATCCATGACGCATGTCATCAGAATGCTCCATCGCCTTCTGCACACAATGATCCATGCCCTTGTCATCACAATGCTCCAAGACCCCTGTAATCACAATGCTCCATGCCCCTTTTCATCAGAATGCTCCATGAGACTTGTCATCACAAGTATCCATGGTCATCTCATCACAATGCTCCAGGACCTTGTCATCACCATGCTCCATGACCCATGTCATCACAATACTCCATGAACATTTTAAGCCCAATGCTCCATGACCTTCTCATCACAATGCTCCATGACCAATATCATCATAATGCTCCATGACCACTGTCATCACTACAATCCATGACACGTGACAACACAATAATCCTGGACTCTTGTCATCACAATGCTCCAAGACCCCTGTAATCACAATATTCCGTGACCCCTGTCATCACAATACTCCATTAACTTTTTCAGACAAATGCTCCATGACACCTGTCATCACAATGATACATGCCCGTGTCATCCCAATGCTCCATGACCCCTGTATTCACAATGCTCCGTGACGCTTGTCATCACTGTGCTTCATGACACATGTCATCACCATGCTCCATGCCTTTGTCAGCAAAATGCTACATGACCTTGTCATTACAGTGCTCTATGTGCTTGTCATCACAATACTCCTTTAAAATTGTCATCACAATCCTCCTTGAAACTTGGGATCACATTGATTCATGCCCTTGTCATCACAATGCTCCCTGCTCCTTGAAATCAAAATGATCCATGACCTCTGTCATCACAATGCTCCAAACCCTTGTGATCACAATGTTCCATAACACTTGTCATCACAAAGCTCCATTATGCCTGTCATCACAATACTCCATGCCCTTTTCATCACAATACTCCATGACTTTGTCATCACAATTCTCAATACACTTGTCATCACAGTGCTCCAAACCCTTGTGATCACAATGTTCCATAACACTTGTCATCACAAAGCTCCATTATGCCTGTCATCACAATACTCCATGCCCTTTTCATCACAATACTCCATGACTTTGTCATCACAATTCTCAATACACTTGTCATCACAATGCTCCCTGATATTGTCGTCAGAGTGCTCCTTGAACACTGTAACCAAAAGGCTCCATTCCTTTTTCATCACAATGCCCCATGCCATTTTCATCACAATGCTCCATGCAATTGTCATCAAAATACTCCACAAACTTGTCATCAGAATGCTCCATGACTCTTGTCATCACAATTCTCCATGCAATTGTCAGCACAATGCTCCCTGACCCTTGTCATCACAATGCTCCAAACCCTTGTCATCACAATGCTCCATTACCTTTGTCATCAGAATCCTCCATGACACTTGGCATCACAATGCTCCATGCCATTGTCATCACAATGGGCCATTACATATGTCATCACAATGCTCCCTGACACCTCTCTTCACAATACTGCATGCCCTTGTCATCACAATGCTCCAAACCCTTGTGTTCACAATGTTCCGTAACACTTGTCATCACAAAGCTCCATGATGCCTGTCATCACAATACTCCATGCCCTTTTCTTCACAATGCTACATGCCCTTGTATCACAATGTTCCAAGTCCCCTGTAATCAGAATGCTCCACGCCCCTTTTCATCAGTATGTTCCTTGAGATTTGTCATCACAAGCCTCCATGGTTTTCTCAACACAATGCTCCAGGACCTTGTCATCACAATGCTTCATGACATTGTCATGAAAATTCTCAATGGCCCTTGTCAACATAATGCTCCAAGCCCTAGTCATAACAATGCTCCTTTATATTTGTCATCACATCCTCCATTACATTTCGCATCACAATGCTCCATGCTATTGTCATCGCAATGGACCATGACATAGGTCATCAAAATGCTCCCTGACACCTGTCTTCATAATACTCCATGCCCTTGTCTTCACAATGCTCTATGCCCTAGTCATCACAATGCACCATGTCCACTGTCATCTCAATAATCTATGAAAATTGTCAGACCAATGCTCCATGCCCCTCTCATCACAATGCTCCATGCCCTTGTCATCACAATGCTCCATGACCCCTGTCATCACAATGCTCCGTGACTCCAGTCATCACTATGCTTCATAAGGTTTGTCATCACAACGGTCCATGCCCGCATCATCACAAGGCTCTGTGACCTTTGTAACCACAATGCTCCATGAATATTTCATCACAATGCTCCGTGACCCTTGTCATCACAATGCTCCATGCCTTTGTCAGAACAATGCTCCATGAACCTTGTCCTCACAATGTGCCATGCACTTTTCATCACAGTGATCCACAACCTTGTCATCGCTATGCTCCATAAACCTTGTAATCACAATGCTCCATGAACTTCTCATCCAAATGCTCTCTCACATGAGATATCACAATGATCCATTACTAGTCATCACAATCCTCGCTCAACCCTGTTATCACAATGTTCCATGACCCCTGTCATCACAATGCTACATCCCCTTATCAGCACAATGTTCCTTGACCCCTGACATCACAATGTTCCATAACCCCGTCATCAAAATGCTCCATGACCCTTTTCATCCCAAAGCTCCATGATCCCTGGCAACTCAATGTTCTATAATCCATGTCATCAAAATGTTCCATTATACTTTTCATCAAATTGCTGCATGACCCTGTCCTCAAATTGCTCCCTGCCCTTCTCATCACAATGCACAACACACTTGTCATCAAAATGCTCCATGACCTTTGTCATCACAAAGCTCCATGACCCTTGGCATCACAATGCTCCATGTCATTTTCATCACAATGCTCCATGAACCATCTCATCACATTGCTCCATGCCCTTGTCATCAAAAGCTCCATGACACTTGTCATCACAATGCTCGATGCCCTTCTCATCACAATGCTCCATGCCCTTGTCATTACAATCCTCCATGACCCGTGTATCACAGTGTTCCGTGCCCTTGTCATCACAATGTTCCATGCCCATTCTCATCACAATAATCCATGAAACATTTCAGAACAATGCTCAATGCCTTTCTCATCACAATGCTCCATTACCTCTGTCATAACAATGCTCCATGACCCCTGCCATCAAAATGTTCCATGGCCTTGTCATCACAAGGCTCCATGACCCTTGTCATCACAATGCTCCAAGACCCCTGTAATCACAATGCTCCATGCCCTTTTCATCACATAGCTCCATGACGCATGCCATCAGAAGGTTCCATGCCCTTCTCCTCACAATGCTCCATGCCCTTGTCTTCACAATGCTCCATGCCCCTTTTCATCAGAATGCTCCATGAGACTTGTCATCACAAGTCTCCATCGTCATCTCATCACAATGCTCCAGGACCGTGTCATCACCATGCTCCATTCCCTAGTCATCACAATGCTCCATGACACCTGTCATCACAATATTCCATGAATATTTTCAACCCAATGCTCCATGACCTTCTCATCACAATGCTCCATGACCATTATCATCACAATGTTCCATGACCACTGTCATCACAATGCGCCATTCCAACTGTCATCACAATAATCCATGAAACTTATTAGACCAATGCTCCATGCCCTTGTCATCAGAATACTCCATGCCCTTGTTATCACAATGTTCCAAGACCCCTGTAATCAGAATGCTCCATGCCCCTTTTCATCAGTATGCTCCATGAGACCTATCATCACAAGGCTACATGGATTTCTCATCACAGTGCTCGAGGACCTTGTCATCACAATGCTTCACGACATTGTCATGAAAATTCCTAATGGCCCTTGTCATCATAATGCTCCAAGCCCTAGTCATCACAATGTTCCATTATATTTGTCATCACAATCCTCTATTACATTTGGCATCACAATGCACCATGCCATTGTCATCGAAATGGACCATGACATATGTCATCAAAATGCTCCCTCACAGCTGTCTTCACAATTCTCCATGATTTTCTCATCACAATGCTCCATTACCTTGTCATCACAATCCTCCATGACCCCTGTCAACACAATGCTCCGTGACTCCAGTCATCACAATGCTTCATAACATTTGTCATCACAACGGTCCATGCCCGCGTCATCACAAGGCTCTGTGACCTTTGTAACAACAATGCTCCATGAACTTTTCATCACAATGCTCTATGACCCTTGTCATCACAATGCTCCATGCCTTTGTCAGAACAATGCTCCATGACCCTTGTCATGAAAATGTGCCACGGGCTTTCCATCACAATGATCCACCACCTTGTAATCGCTATGCTCCATAAACCTTGTAATCACAATGCTCCATGCTCTTCTTATCCAAATGCTCTCTCACCTGAGATATCACCATGTTCTCTCACTAGTCATCAAAATCCTCGGTCACCCCTGTAATCAAAATATTCCATGACCCCTGTCATCACCATGTTCCATTCCCTTGTCATCACAATGCTCCATGACCACTGTCATCACAATACTCCATGAACATTTTCAGCCAAATACTCCATGGCCTTCTCATCACAATGCTCCATGACCACTGTCATCACAACACTCCATGACACCTGACAACACAATGATCTGGGACTCTTGTCATTACAATGCTCCATTCCCTAGTCATCACAGTGCTCCATGAACCCTGTCATCACAATAATCCATGAACCATTTCAGCCCAATGCTCCATGACACTTTTCATCACAAGGATCCATGCCCTTGTCATCCCAATGCTCCATGACCCCTGTATTCACAATGCTTCGTGACGCTTGTCATCACAGTGCTCTATGACACCTGTCATCACAATGCTCCATGCCTTTGTCAGCAAAATGCTACATGACGTTGTCATTACAATGCTCTATGCACTTGTCATCAAAATACTCCATTACCGTTGTCATCACTATCCTCCATGAAACTTGGGATCACATTGCTTCATGCCCTTGTCATCACAATGCTCCATGCTCCTTGAAATCAAAATGATCCATGACCTCTGTCATCACAGTGCTCCAAAACCTTGTGATCACAGTGTTCCATAACACTTCTCATAACAACGCTCCATGATGCCTGTCATCACAATACTCCATGCCCTTTTCATCACAATGCTCCATGACCTTTGTCATCACAATTCTCTAAACACTTGTCATCACAATGCTCCCGGACACTTGTCGGCAGAATGCTCCTTGAACACTGTCATGAAAAGGCTCCATGCCTTTTTCATCACAAAGCCCCATGCCATTTTAATCACAATGATCCATGCCATTGTCATCAAAATACTCCACAAGCTTGTCATCAGAATGCTCCATGACCCTTGTAATCACAATTCTCCATGCACTTGTCAACACAATGCTCCCTGACCCTTGTCATCACAATGCTCCAAGCCATTGTCATCACCATGCTCCATTACTTTTGTCATCAGAATCCTCCATGACACATGGCATCACAATGCTCCATGCCATTGTCATCACAATGGGCCATTACATATGTCATCACAATGCTCCCTGACACCTCTCTTCATAATACTGCATGACCTGGTCATCACAATGCTCCATGCCCTTGTCATCACAATGCGCCATTCCAACTGTCATCACAATAATCCATGAAACTCATTAGACCAATGCTCCATGCCCTTGTCATCACAATGTTCCATGCCCTTGTTATCACAATGTTCCAAGACCCCTGTAATCAGAATGTTCCATGCCCTTTTTCATCAGTATGCTCCATGAGACGTGTCATCACAAGGCTTCATGGTTTTCTCATCACAATGCTCCAGGACCATGTCATCACAATGCTTCACGACATTGTCATGAAAATTCTCAATGTTCCTTGTCATCATAATGCTCCAATCCGTAGTCATCACAATGCTCCATTATATTTGTCATCACAATCCTCCATTACATTTGGCATCACATTACTCCCTGCCATTGTCATCACAATGACCATGACATAGGTCATCACAATGCTCCCTGACACCTGTCTTCACAATACACCATGACCTTCTCTACACAATGATCCATGCCCTTGTCATCACAATGCACCATGTCCACTGTCATCACAATAATCTATGAATCTTGTCACACAAATGCTCCATGCTCCTGTCATCACAATGCTCCATGCCCTTGTCATCACAATGCTCCATGACTTGTCATCACAATCCTCCATGACCCATGACACATGTATCACAGTGTTCCATGCCCTAGTCATCACAATGCTCCAAGACCCCTGTAATCACAATGCCATGCACTTTTCATCACAATGATCCACAACCTTGTCATCGCTATGCTCCATTAACCTTGTAATCACAATGCTCCATGCACTTCTCATCCAAATGCTCTCTCACATGAGATATCACAATGTTCCATCACTAGTCATCACAGTACTACCTCAACCCTGTAATCACAGTGTTCCATACCCCTGTCATCACAATGCTACATCCCCTTATCAGCACAGTGTTCCATGACCCCTGATATCACAATGTTCCATAACCCCTGTCATCAAAATGCTCCATGACCCTTTTCATCCCAAAGATCCATGAACCCTGGCATCACAATATTCTATAACCCCTGTCATCAAAATGTTCCATTACACTTTTCATCAAATTGCTGCATTACCCTGTCATCAAAATGCTCCCTGCCCTTCTCATCACAATGCACCACACACTTGTCATCAAAATGCTCCATGACCTTTGTCATCACAAAGATCCATGACCCTTGGCATCACAATGCTCCATGTCATTGTCATCACAATAGTCCATTAACCCTCCCATCACATTGCTCCATGCCCTTGTCATCACAAAGCTCCATGACACTTGTCATCACAATGCTCGATGCCCTTCTCATCACAATGCTCCATGCCCTTGTCATTACAATCCTCCATGACCCGTGTATCACAGTGTTCCGTGCCCTTGTCATCACAATGCTCCATGCCCACTCTCATCACAATAATCGATGAAACATTTCAGACCAATGCTCAATGCCCTTCTCATCACAATGCTCCATTACCTCTGTCATAACAATGCTCCAGGACCACTGCCATCAAAATGATCCACGGCCTTGTCATCACAAGGCTCCATGACACTTCTCATCACAATGCTCCAAGACCCCTGTAATCACAATGTTCCACGCCCATGTCATCACAAAGCTCCATGACGCATGCCATCAGAATGTTCCATGGCCTTCTCATCACAATGTTCCATGCCCTTGTCATGACAATGCTCCAAGACCCCTGTAATCACAATGCTCCATGCCCCTTTTCATCTCAATGCTCCATGAACCCGGTCATCAAAAGGCACCATGCCCATCATCATATTGTTTCAGGCTCTTTTCATCACAATGAAATTAAATTTCTCCATGACCACTGTCATCCTAATGCTCCAAAGCCTTGTGATCACAGTGTTCCATAACCCTTATCATCACAACATGCTATGATGCTCATCATCTCAATTATCCATGTTTTCTCTTCACAATGCTCCATGATTGTTGTCATCAAAATTCTCAAATACACTTGTCATCACAATGCTCCCTGACACCTCTCTTCATAATACTGCATGACCTGGTCATCACAATGCTCCATGCCCTTGTCATCACAATGCGCCATTCCAACTGTCATCACAATAATCCATGAAACTCATTAGACCAATGCTCCATGCCCTTGTCATCACAATGTTCCATGCCCTTGTTATCACAATGTTCCAAGACCCCTGTAATCAGAATGTTCCATGCCCTTTTTCATCAGTATGCTCCATGAGACGTGTCATCACAAGGCTTCATGGTTTTCTCATCACAATGCTCCAGGACCATGTCATCACAATGCTTCACGACATTGTCATGAAAATTCTCAATGTTCCTTGTCATCATAATGCTCCAATCCGTAGTCATCACAATGCTCCATTATATTTGTCATCACAATCCTCCATTACATTTGGCATCACATTACTCCCTGCCATTGTCATCACAATGGACCATGACATAGGTCATCACAATGCTCCCTGACACCTGTCTTCACAATACACCATGACCTTCTCTACACAATGATCCATGCCCTTGTCATCACAATGCACCATGTCCACTGTCATCACAATAATCTATGAATCTTGTCACACAAATGCTCCATGCTCCTGTCATCACAATGCTCCATGCCCTTGTCATCACAATGCTCCATGACTTGTCATCACAATCCTCCATGACCCATGACACATGTATCACAGTGTTCCATGCCCTAGTCATCACAATGCTCCAAGACCCCTGTAATCACAATGCCATGCACTTTTCATCACAATGATCCACAACCTTGTCATCGCTATGCTCCATTAACCTTGTAATCACAATGCTCCATGCACTTCTCATCCAAATGCTCTCTCACATGAGATATCACAATGTTCCATCACTAGTCATCACAGTACTCCCTCAACCCTGTAATCACAGTGTTCCATACCCCTGTCATCACAATGCTACATCCCCTTATCAGCACAGTGTTCCATGACCCCTGATATCACAATGTTCCATAACCCCTGTCATCAAAATGCTCCATGACCCTTTTCATCCCAAAGATCCATGAACCCTGGCATCACAATATTCTATAACCCCTGTCATCAAAATGTTCCATTACACTTTTCATCAAATTGCTGCATTACCCTGTCATCAAAATGCTCCCTGCCCTTCTCATCACAATGCACCACACACTTGTCATCAAAATGCTCCATGACCTTTGTCATCACAAAGATCCATGACCCTTGGCATCACAATGCTCCATGTCATTGTCATCACAATAGTCCATTAACCCTCCCATCACATTGCTCCATGCCCGTGTCATCACAAAGCTCCATGACACTTGTCATCACAATGCTCGATGCCCTTCTCATCACAATGCTCCATGCCCTTGTCATTACAATCCTCCATGACCCGTGTATCACAGTGTTCCGTGCCCTTGTCATCACAATGCTCCATGCCCACTCTCATCACAATAATCGATGAAACATTTCAGACCAATGCTCAATGCCCTTCTCATCACAATGCTCCATTACCTCTGTCATAACAATGCTCCAGGACCACTGCCATCAAAATGATCCACGGCCTTGTCATCACAAGGCTCCATGACACTTCTCATCACAATGCTCCAAGACCCCTGTAATCACAATGTTCCACGCCCATGTCATCACAAAGCTCCATGACGCATGCCATCAGAATGTTCCATGGCCTTCTCATCACAATGTTCCATGCCCTTGTCATGACAATGCTCCAAGACCCCTGTAATCACAATGCTCCATGCCCCTTTTCATCTCAATGCTCCATGAACCCGGTCATCAAAAGGCACCATGCCCATCATCATATAGTTTCAGGCTCTTTTCATCACAATGAAATTAAATTTCTCCATGACCACTGTCATCCTAATGCTCCAAAGCCTTGTGATCACAGTGTTCCATAACCCTTATCATCACAACATGCTATGATGCTCATCATCTCAATTATCCATGTTTTCTCTTCACAATGCTCCATGATTGTTGTCATCAAAATTCTCAAATACACTTGTCATCACAATGCTACCTGACACTTGTCGTCAGTATGCTCCTTGAAACCTGTCATGACAAGGCTCCATGCCTTTTCATCACAATGATCCATGCCCTTTTCATCACAATGCTCCAAGGCCCCTGTAATCGCAATGCTCCATGCCCTTGTCATCACAAAGCTCCATGACGCATGCCATCAGATTGCTCCATGGCCTTCTCCTCACAATGCTCCATGCCCTTGTCATCACATTGCTCCAAGACCACTGTAATCACAATGCTCCATGCCCCTTTTCATCAGAATGCTCCATGAGACTTGTCATCACAAGTCTCCATGTTCTTCTCATCACAATGCTCCAGGACCTTGTCATCAGCATGCTCGATTCCCTTGTCATCACAATGCACCATGACCCCTGTCATCACAATACTTCATGAACATTTTCAGCCTAATGCTCCATGAACTTCTCATCAAAATGCTCCATGACAAATATCATCAAAATGGTCCATGACCACTGTCATCACAACACTCCATGACACCTGACAACACAATGATCCGGGACATTTGTCATCACAATCATCCATGTCCTTGTCATCCCAATGCTCCATGACCCCTATATTCACAATGCTCCGTGACGCTTGTCATCACAGTGCTCCATGACACCTGTCATCAAAATGCTCCATGCCTTTGTCAGAAAAATGCTACATGACCTTCTCATTACAATGCTCTATGTGCTTGTCATCACAATACTCAATTACCATTGTCATCACAATCCTCCATGAAACTTGGGATCACATTGCTTCATGCCCTTGTCATCACAATGCTCCATGCTCTTTGAAATCAAAATGATTCATGACCACTGTCATCACAATGCTCCAAACACTTGTGATCACAGTGTTCCATAACACTTGTCATCACAACGCTCCATGATGCCTGTCAACACAATACTCCATGCCCTTTTCATCACAATGCTTCATGACCTTTGTCATCACAATTCTCAATACACTTGTCATCACAATGCTCCCGGACCTTTGTAGTCAGAACGCTCCTTGAACCATGTCACGAAAAGGCTCCATGCATTTTTCATCACAAAGCCCCATGCCGTTTTCATCACAATGCTCCATGCCATTGTCATCAAAATACTCCAAAAGCTTGTCATCAGAATGCTCCATGACCCTTGTCATCACAATTCTCCATGCACTTGTCAGCACAATGCTCCCTGAAACTTGTCATCACTATGCTCCAAGGCATTGTCATCACAATGCTCCATTACCTTTGTCATCAGAATCCTCCATGACACTTGGCATCAAAATTCTCCATGCCATTGTTATCAAAATGGGCCAATACATATGTCATCACAATGCTCCCTGACACCTCTCTTCACAATATTGCATGACCTGGTCATCACAATGCTCCATGCCCTTGTCATCATAATGCGCCATTCCAACTGTCATCACAATAATCCATGAAACTTATTAGACCAATGCTCCATGCTCTTGTCATCACAATGCTCCATGTCCACTGTCATCGCAATCATCTATGAAACTTGTCAGACCAATGCTCCATGCCCCTGTCATCACAGTGCTCCATGCCCTTGTCATCACAATGCTCCATGACCCCTGTCATCACAATGCCCCGTGACTCCAGTCATCACAATGCTTCATAACGTTTGTCATCACAACGGTCCATGCCCGCATCATCACAAGGCTCTGTGACCATTTTAACCACAATGCTCCATGAACTTTTCATCACAATGCTCCATGACACTTGTCATCAAATGCTCCAAGCCTTTGTCAGAACAATGCTCCATGACCCTTGTCATCACAATGTGCCATGCGCTTTTCATCACAATGATCCACAACCTTGTCATCGCTATGCTCCATAAACCTTGTAATCACAATGCTCCATGAACTTCTCATCCAAATGCTCTCTCACCAGAGATATCACAATGTTTCATCACTAGTCATCACAATCCTCCCTCACCCCTGTTATCACAATGTTCCATGATCCCTGTCATCACAATGCTACATCCCCTTATCTGCACAATGTTCCATGACCCATGACATCACAATGTTCCATAAACACTGTCATCAAAATGTTCCATGACACTTTTCATCCCAAAGGTCCATGACCCCTGGCATCACAGTGTTCTATAACCCCTGTCATCAAAATGTTCCATTACAATTTTCATCAAATTGCTGCATGACCCTGTCATCAAAATGCTCCCTGCACTTCTCATCACAATGCACCACACCCTTGTCATCAAAATGCTGCATGTCTTTGTCATCACAAAGCTCCATGACCCTTGGCATCACAATGCTCCATGTCATTGTCATCACAATGCTCCATGAACCCTCTCATCATATGGCTCCATGGCCTTGTCATCACAAAGCACCATGACACTTGTCATCACAATGCTCGATGCACTTCTCATCACAATGCTCCATGCCCTTGTCATTACAATCCTCCATGACCCATGTATCACAGTGCTCCGTGCCCTTGTCATCACAGTGCTCCATGCCCACTCTCATCACAACAATCGATGAAATATTTCAGACCAATGCTCAATGCTCTTCTCATCACAATGCTCCATTACCTCTGTCATAACAATGCTCCATGACACCTGCCATCACAATGTTCCACGGCCTTGTCATCACAAGGCTCCATGACCCTTGTCATCACAATGCTCCAAGACCCCTCTAATCACAATGCTCCATGCCATTTTCATCACAAAGCTCCATGACGCATGTAATCAGAATGTTCCATGGCCTTCTCTTCACAATGCTCCATGCCCTTGTCATCACAATGCTCCAAGACCCCTGTAATCACATTGCTCCATGCCCCTTTTCATCAGGATGCTCCATGAAACTTGTCATCACAAGTCTCCCTGGTCATCTCATCACAATGCTCCAGGACCTTGTCATCACCATGCTCCATTCCATGGTCATCACAATGCTCCATGACCCCCGTCATCACAATACTCCAGGAATATTTTCAGCCCAATTCTCCATGACCCTTGTCATCACAAAGATCCATGCCCTTGTCATCCTAATGCTCAATGACCCCCGTATTCACAATGCTCCGTGACGCTTGTCATCACAATGCTCCATGACACATGTCATCACAATGCTCTATGCCATTCTCAGCACAATGCTCCATGCCCTTTTCATCACAATGCTCCATGACCCCTGTCATCACAATGCTCCGTGACTCCAGTCATCACAATTCTTCATAACATTTGTCATCACAATGGTCGATACCCGTGTTATCACAAGGCACTGTTACCTTTGTAACCACAATGCTCCAGGAAATTTTCATCACAATGCTCCTTGACACTTGTCATCACAATGCTCCATGCCTTTGTTAGAAAAATGCTCCATGACACTTGTCATCACAATGTGCGACACGCTTTTCATCCCAACGGTCCAGAAATTTGTCATCGCAATGCTCCATAAATCTTGTAATCAAAATGCTCCATTCCCTTCTCATCACAATTCTCCATTACCTCTGTCATCACAATGCACCAAGACCCCTGTAATCACAAAGCTCCATGCCCTTGTCATCACAAAGCTCCATGACGCATGTCATCAGAATGTTCCATGGCCTTCTCCACACAATGCTCAATGCCCTTGTCATCACAATGCTCCAAGACCCCTGTAATCACAATGCTCCATGCCCCGTTTCATCAGAATGCTCCATGAGACTTGTCATCACAAGTCTCCATGGTCATCTCATCACAATGCTCCAGGACCTTGTCATCACCATGCTCCATTCCCTGGTCATCACAATGCTCCATGAAGCCTGTCATCACAATACTCCATGAACATTTTCAGCCCAATGCCCCATGACCTTCTCATCACAATGCTCCAAGACCAATATCATCACAGTGATCCATGATCACTGTCATCACAACACTCAATGACACCTGACAACACAATGATCCGGGACTCTTGTCATCACAATGCTCCTTTCCCTAGTCATCACAATGCTCCATGACCCGTTTCATCACAATACTCCATGAACATTTTCAACCCAATGCTCCATGACCCTTGTCATCACAATGATCCATGCCCTTGTCATCCCAATGCTCCATGACCCCTGTATTCACAATGCTCTGTGACGCTTGTCATCACAGTGCTCCATGACACCTGTCATCACAATGCTCTATGCCTTTGTCAGCAAAATGCTACATGACATTGTCATTACAATGCTCTATGTGCTTGTCATCACAATACTGCATTACCATTGTCATCACTATCCTCCATGAATCTTGGGATCCCATTCCTTCATGCCCTTGTCATCACAATGCTCCATGCTCCTTGAAATCAAAATGATCCATGACCTCTGTCATCGCAATGCTCCAAACCCTTGTGATCACAATGTTCCATAACACTTTTCATCACAACGCTCCATAATGCCTGTCATCACAATACTCCATGCCCTTTTCATCACAATGCTCCATGACCTTTGTGATCACAATTCTCAATACACTTGTCATCACAATGCTCCCTGACACTTGACGTCAGAAGGCTCCTTGAACCCTGTCACGAAAAGACTCCTTGCATTTTTCTTCACAAAGCCCCATGCCGTTTTCATCACAATGCTCAATGCCATTGTCATCAAAATACTCCACAAGCTTGTCATCAGAATGCTCCATGACCCTTGTCATCACAATTATCCATGCACTTGTCAGCACAATGCTCCCTGAACATTGTCATCAGTATGCTCCAAGCCATTGTCATCACAATGCTCCTTTACCTTTGTCATCAGAATCCTCCATGACACTTGGCATCAAAATGCTCCATGCCATTGTCATCACAGTGGGCTAATACATATGTCATCACAATGCTCCGTGACACCTCTTTTCACAATACTGCCTGACCTTGTCATCACAATGCTCCATGCCCTTGTCATCACAATGCGCCATTCCAACTGTCATCACAATAATCCATGAAACTTATTAGACCAATGCTCCATGCCCTTGTCATCACAATGCTCCATGCCCTTGCTATCACAAAGTTCCACGACCCCTGTAATCAGAATGCTCCATGCCCCTTTTCATCAGTATGCTCCATGAGACTTGTCATCTCAAGGCTCCAAGGATTTCTCATCACAATGCTCCAGGACCTTGTCATCACAATGCTTCACGACATTGTCATGAAAATTCTCAATGGCCCTTGTCATCATAATGCTCCAAGCCGTAGTCATCACAATGCTCCATTATATTTGTCATTACAATCCTCCATTACATTTCGCATCACAATGCTCCATGCCATTGTCATCACAATGGAACATGAGATATGTCATCACAATGCTCCCTGACAACGGTCTTCACAATACTCCATGACCTTGTCATCATAATGCTCCATGCCCTTGTCATCACAATGCACCATGTCCACTCTCATCAAAATCATCTATGAAACTTGTCAGACCAATGCTCCATGCCCCTGTCATCACAGTGCTCCATGCCCTTGTCATCACAATGCTCCATGACCCCTGTCATCACACTGCCCCGTGTCTCCAGTCATCACAATGCTTCATGACGTTTGTCATCACAACGGTCCATGCCCGCGATATCACAAGGCTCTGTGACCATTTTAACCACAGTGCTCCATGAACTTTTCATCACAATGCTCCGTGACCCTTGTCATCACAATGCTCCATGCCTTTGTCAGAACAATGCTCCATGACCTTTGTCATCACAATTCTCAATACACTTGTCATCACATTGCACCCTGACACTTGTCATCAGAATGCTCCTTGAACCCTTTCACGAAAATGCTCCATGCCTTTTTCATCACAATGCCCATGCCGTTTTCATAGCAATGATCCATGCCATTGTCATCAAAATACTCCACAAGATTGTCATCAGAATGCTCCATGACGCTTTTCATCACAATTCTCCATGCACTTGTCAGCACAATGCTCCCTGACCCTTGTCATCACAATGCTCCAAGCCATTGTCATCACAATGCTCCATTTCCATTGTCATCAGAATCCTCCATGACACTTGGCATCACAATGCTCCATGCCATTGTCATCACAATGGGCCATTACATATGTCATCACTATGCTTCCTGACACCTCTCTTCACAATACTGCATGACCTGGTCATCACAATGCTCCATGCCCTTGTTATCACAATGCTTCATGACCCCTGTCATCACAATGCTCCATGAATCGATTCATCACAATGCTTCATGACCTTTGTCATCACAATGGTCCATGCCCTCGTCATCCACAGTCTCTGTGACATATTTAACCAAAATGCTCCATGAAATTTTCATCACAGTGCTCTTTGACCCTTGTCATCACAATGCTCTATGCCTTCCTCAGCACAATGCTCCATGACCCTTGTCATCACAATGCTCCATGCGCTTGTCAGCACAATGCACCATGACCCATGTCATCACAATGCACCCTGCACTTGTCATCACAGTGTTCCACAATCTTGTCACCACAATGCTCCATAAAACTTGTCATCACAATTCTCCATGCACTTCTCATCAAAATGCTCTCTCACCACAGATATCACAATGTTACATCACTATTCATCACAATACTTCCTCACCACTGTCATCACAATGTTCCATGACTCCTGTCTTTGCAATGCTGCATGCACTTATCATCACAATGTTCGATGACCACTGACATCACAATGTTCCATAACCCCTGTCATCAAAATATTCCATGACCCTTTTCATTAAATTGCTGTATGACACTGTCATCACACTGCTCCCTGCAGTTCTCATCACATTGCACCACCCCTTGTCATGAAATTGCTCCATGACCTTTGTAATCACAAAGATCCATGACCCTTGGCATCCCAATGCTCCATGCCATTGTCATCACAATGCTCCATGAACCCTCTAATCACAATGCTCCATGCCCCTTTGCATCTCATTGCTTCATGAACCCTGTCATCAAAATGCACCATGCCCATCATCATAATGCTTCAGGCTCTTGTCATCACAATGAAATAAAAATATTCGATCATCTGTCTCATCACAATGCTCCAAATCCTTGGGATCACAATGTTCTATAACACTTATCATCACAACGCCCCATGACGCTCATCATCACATTTATCCATGCTCTTCTCATCACAGTGCTCCATGAACTTTGTCATCACAATGCTCTATAAACTTGTCATCACAATGCTCCCTGACACTTGTCATCAGTATGCTCCTGGAACCCTGTCATGACAAGGCTCCATACCATTTTCATAACAATGATCCATGCCAATTTCATCACAATGCTCCAAGACACCAGTAATCACAGTGCTCCATGCCCTTGTCATCACAATGCTCCAAGACCCCTGTAATCACAATATTCCATGCCCCTTTTCATCAGAATTCTCCATGAGACTTGTTATTACAAGGCTCCATGGTCTTCTCATCACAATGCTCCAAGAACTTTTCATCACAGTGCTCCATTCCCTTGTCATCACAATGCTCCATGACCCCTGTCCTCACAATACTTCCTGAACATTTTCAGTCCAATTCTCCAGGAACTTCTCATTACAATGCTTCATGATCCCTATCATCACAATGCTCCATGACCACTGTCATCACAACGCTCCATGACCCCTGACAACACAGTGATCCGGGACTCTTGTCATCACAATGCACCATTCCCTAGTCATCACAATGCTCCATGAACATTTTCAGCCCAATGCTCCATGACACTTGTCATCACAATGATCCATGGCCTTGCCATCCCTATGCTCCATGACCCCTGTAATCACAATGATCCGTGATGCTTCTCATCACAGTGCTCCATGACCCTTATTTTCACAATGCTCCATGCCTGTGTCAGAAAAATGCTACATGACCTTGTCATCACAATGCTCCATTTGCTTGTCATCACAATACTCCATTACTATTGTCATCACAATCCTCCATGAACCTTGGGATCACATTGCTTCATGCCCTTGTCATCCCAATGTTCCATGCTCCTTGAAAACAAAATTATCCATGACTTCTATCATCACAATGCTCCAAACCCTTGTGATCACAATGTTCCATAACACTTGTCATCACAACGCTCCATGATGCCTGTCATCACAATACTCCATGCCCTTTTCGTCAAAATGCTCCATGAACTTTTTCATCACCATTCTCAATACACTTGTCATCACAATGTTCCCTGACACTTGTCGTCAGTATGCTCCTTGAAACCTGTCATGAAATGGCTTCATGCCTTTTTTATCACAATGCTCCATGCCCTTTTCATCACAATGCTCCATGCCATTGTCATCACAATACTCCACAAGCTTGTCATCAGAATGCTCCATGACACTTGTCATCACAATGCTCCATGGCCACTGTCATCACAGTGCTCCATACCCCTTGTCATTACTGTGCTCCATGACGCTCGTCATCACAATTATCCATGGTCTTCTCATCACAATGCTCCACGCCCTCGTCATCAAAATGCTCCATGACCCTTGTCATCACAATGCTCCATGGCCACTCTCATCACAATGCTCCATTCCCCTTGTCATTACAGTGCTCCATGACGCTCGTCATCACAATTATCCCTGGTCTTCTCATCACAAAGCTCCACGGTCTTGCCATCATAATGCTCCATGCCCTGGCCATCACAATGCTCCATGTCCCCTGTCATCACAATTCTCCTCGTTCTTGGCATCACTATGCTCCACGACACTTCTCATCACCGCGTTACATGATTTGTCATCACAATTCTGTATGCCCTTTTCATCGCAATGCTCCATCACCCCTGTCATAGGAAGCTCCATGTGCTTCTCATCACAATGCTTCATGAACTTGTCATCAAAATTCTCAATGGCCCTGGTCATCACAATGCTCCATGCCCTTGTCATGACAATGCTCCATGTCCATTGTCATCACAATGCTCCAAGCCCTTGTCATCAAAATGCTCCATTACATTTGTCATCACAATCCTCCATGACACTTGGCATCACAATATTCCATTCCATTGTCATCGCAATGGACCATGACATATCTTATCACAATGCTCCCTGAGAACTGTCTTCAAAATAATCCATGACCTTCTCATCACAGTGCTCCATGCCTTGTCATCACATTGCACCATGCCCACTGTCATCACAATAATCCATGAAACATGTCAGGCCAATGCTCCATGCCCCTGTCATCACAATGCTCATTGCCTTTTCATCACAAAGCTCTATGACCCCTGTCATCACAATGCTCCGTGACTCCAGTCATCACAATGCTTCATGACCTTTGTCATCACAATGATCCATGCCCTCGTCATCACAAGGCTCTGTGACCTCTGTCACCAAAATGCTCCATGAAATTTTCATCACAATGTTCGGTGACCCTTGTCATCACATTGCTCTATGCCTTTGTCAGCACAGTGCTCCATGACCCATGTCATCACAATGCGCCATGTGCTTGTCATCACAGTGCTCCACAATCTTGTCATCACAATGCTCCATAAAACTTGTCCTCACAATGCTCCATGCACTTCTTATGAAAATGCTCTCTCACGAATAATATCAAAATGTTCCCTCACTAGTCATCACAATACACGCACTCCCCTGTAATCACAATGGTCCACAACACCGTCATGAAAATGTTCCATGACTCCTGACATCACAATGTTCCATAACCCGTCATCAAAATGTTCCATGACACTTTTCATCACATTGCTCCATGACCCTTTCATCACAATGCTCCCTGCCCATCACAAGAGAATGAACCACACCCTTGTCATCAAAAGGCTCCATGACTTTTGTCATCACAAAACTCCATGACCCTTGGCATCACAATGCTCCATGCCATGTCATAACAGTGCTCCAAAAACCTCTCATCACATTGTTCCAAGCCCTTGTCATCACAGGATCCATGATTCTTTTCATCACAATGCTCGATGCCATTCTTCTCACAATGCTCCATGCACTTCTCATTACAATCCTCCATGAACCATGTATCACAGTGTTCCGTGCCATTGTTATCACAATGCTCCTTCCCCCCTCTCATCACAATAATCCATGAAACATTTCAGACCAATGTTCCATGCCCTTTTCATCACAATGATCCAAGACTCCTGTAATCATAATGCTCCATGCCCCTTTTCATCTCAATGCTCCATGAACGCTGTCATCACAATGCACCAAATGCGCATCATCATAATGCTTCATGCTATTGTCATCACAATGAAATCAAAATGCTCTATGACCTCTGTCATCACAATGCTCCAAATCCTTGTGATCACAATATTCCATAACACCTATCATCACAAAGCCCCATAACGCTCGTCATCACAAGTATCCATGGTCTTCTAATCACAATGCTCCATGACATTTGTCATCACAGTGCTAAATACCCTTGTCATCACAATGGTCCCTGACACTTGTCATCAGTATGCTCCTTGAACCCTGTCATGACAAGGCTACATGCCTTTTTCATCACAATGTTACATGCCCTTTCCCTCACAGTGCTCCAAGACCCCTGTAATCACAATGCTCCATGCCCTTGTCATCACAAAGCTCCATGATGCATGTCATCAGAACGCTCCATGACATTCTCATCCCATTGTTCACTGCCCTTGTCATCACAATGCTCCAAGAGCCCTGTAATCACAATGTTCCATGCCCTTGTCATCACAAAGCTCCATGATGCATGTCATCAGAACACTCTATGACATTCTCATCCCAATGTTCCATGCCCTTGTCATCACAATGCTCCAAGACCCCTGTAATCACAATGCTCCATGACCCTTTTCATCAGAATGCTCCATGAGACTTGTCATCACATGGCTCCATGGTCTTCTCATCACAATGCTCCAGTAACTTGTCATCACAATGCTCCTTGACCCCTGTCATCACAATACTCCATGAACATTTTCAGCCCAATGCTCCATGACGTTCTCATCACAATGCTCCATGACCTCTGTCATAACAATGCTCCATGACCACTGTCATCACAACGCTCCATGAACCCTGACAACACAATGATCCGGGAATCTTGTCATCAAAATGCTCCATGCCGTTGTCATCCCAGTGCCCCATGAACCCTGTAATCACAATGCTCCATGACGCTTGTCATCACAGTGCTCCATGAACCTTGTCATCACAATGCCTTTGTCAGCAAAATGATACATAATCTTGTCATCACAATGCTCCATGTGCTTGTCATCACAATCCTCCATGACCCTTGGGATCATATTTCTTTATGCCCTTGTCATCTCTATCTTGCCTTTCTGGTTTTTACAGATTTTCGGATGCCCTTTTTGACCGGTGGGAAGCGACAATTCTTTGTAGTGTGGATTTGCGTTGTGTGCTTGCTTGATTGGCCAAAAAGGGCCTATGCCTTTACTCCTGAATATATTCAGGAGAAAAGTCATACACTGTTTTTGGCCAAGTGCATCATTCTCGAAGTTGTGATGCCTTTCCTGTGCTTTAAAGGCGATTCATATTTACCTCTTGAAATATGTTTTGTGCAATTCTGCCTCATTTTCAAGTCCGCTTTGTTGCCTTCCCTCAACAGATTTTTGGAAGAGAGTAGTCCTTTATAACTCTGCAGGTTTTTGATTTGCTTTGCCCCTGAGCTCCAATTTTCAAATCCCATTATTGGGAGCTGACCGCAAATCCACAATTTTGCTTCAGGACCTATACTGGTTCCAGGGGTGGCTATACTGGTTCCCTGTGGGTGGCTGAGGCTTTGGTTAATTCTTCTTCCTAATGGGAATTTAGACTGACATGTGTCCGTCCAAATGCCTACATCTACTCTCTGATTGGTTCTCCCTCTTCCCTTTCATCCTCTGCACAATTAGCAAACTGTGCGAACCAGGAGGTTATAGGGGATGACTCTCCTAAGTTGGGAGATTGATAGTAAAGTAGTTGGAATGCCAAACTGTAGCACAAGGAGAGGAAAAAGTAGGAGACTTTCAGAAACCTTTCACCATCACAGGGTGTCCATTCTCTAGGTTTCCCATACATCTTATAACTGTAGTGATATTCCCTTCTACCTGGAAATTTGGGACCCATGGAATGGTGGCATGCATTACTACTTTAAAGGGTCTGCATTTTCTCTCCCAATCTCACCAGTCCTCTCAGTCCCAAGTGTCCAGCCATATGTCTCATCCAGCTGTCTTTGCAGATAGGGTCATTCTAGGTTTCATCAGAACCCATGAAGGAATTGTGTAAGAATTTCACTGTTTTCTTTTTGTTTTGCTTTTGAAATTCATTTTTATAATGGGGTTGAGCTGACTTTCCCTGACGTGTTTATGACGGTCTAGACACACTTGTTTCCCTTACAGAGGCATATCAATACATAGGTTTTAAGATTCTTACTAATCAGATATATTCCTCTGTGGGGAATAGGGGTTTTGAGTCCCGTTCACTGAGGAAGGTGTAGGTCTTGTCTATTCTGTATTTGGTTTATGGAATGGTACCTGTGCTAATATCAAACTCTGGTTTTATGCATCACCCCACCTCTCCTTTCCCCTTAAGGAGGCATAAGAGTGTTTTCTAAATGTGAGACGCTGCTCTCTTTCCTAATTCAGTTCATGTGTTGTGATGTTGACATTCCCTCTGTAAGTGATATCTTATGATAAGATTCTTTTTCTGTGTGACTAATTTCCCTTAGAATCATCCTACCTAAATCCTCTCGTTATGCTGCTACTGGCCTTATGACATTGATTTCACGTCTGAGTGATATTCCGTTGTACAAAATTACCACAAGTTCTTTATGCATTTCTCTTTTTCCTGGGATACTTTAGGTGTACCGAAGTTGAGGTTCTTGTATGCAGAGCAGCCCTAAACATTGGGGTGCCTGTGTCTTGTTGATATTTAGTCTTCCCAAGTTATATGTCCATGAGTTGAAGTCCCCTTTGCTCGGGGGCTTTGTATTTTAGATGTTTTAGGAAACAGCATACACATCTTCAGTGTAGCTCTTGGATATTTATACCCCACCCATCAGCGTGACTAGTCTCCCTGTTTTCCATGGCCTCTCCTGCATTTTTGATTTGTACACATTTTTTGGATGGACTTTCTGAGCAGTGGAAATTGAGACTTCTTTATTGTGCGGATTTGCATTTCCCTCTTGCTTGGTTGGCCAAAAACTCTGTATGTGTTTTTTTCCTGAAGATATTCACGAAAAAAACGCATACACCCTTTTGCCCAACTGCATCATTTTAGAAATTCTGCTGCTTTTCATATGCTTTAAATGTGAGTACAATCTACCTTTTGAAATCTGTTTCCTGCAATTCTGCCTCTCATTCAGAACCTCTTCGTTGCCTTACCTGAATATATTTTTGGACGTTGGTTATCATTTATATCTTTGCAGGTCTCTGAATTGTCTGCTCCTGAGCTCCATTTTGCAACTCGCTTTTTTTGTGAGCTGACCGCCAAACCATTGGATTGATTCCAGCCCTATTCTGGTTCTGGGGAGGCAGGCTGAGCCTTTGGTTAATTCTTCTTCCTAAAGGGATATTAGAGTGACATGTGCCTGTCAAAACTACTACAGCTAATCTCTCATTGGTTCCTCCACTTCCCATTTATCCTCTGCAAAATTTGCAAACTGTGTGAAACAGGAGGTTAAAGGTGCTGATTCTCCAAGTGGGGAGATTGTTATTAATGTGGCTGGAATGGTGAACCCCAGCACCAGGAGATCAAAAATGAGGTGCATTTTAGACACCTCTCCTGAGCACACGTTGTACATTCATCTCGGGTTCCCAGGCATGTTTTCACTGTCAGAAGATTCCCTTGAAAGTGCAGATTTGGGACCCATGGAATGGGTACCAGGCAGTATTACTTTAAAAGGTCTGCATTTCCTCACCCAGCCTCTCTAACATCTCTTAGCGTGCATAGCTTCCAGCCTTATATATCATCCTGCTGTGGGTCTACATGTGTTCAATCCATGTTACATCATAGCCCTTCAACAAAAGTTGTAAGAATTTTTGTCTGTCTCACTGTTTTTATAAATATTTTTAAATTTATTTTTATATTGGCTACAGCTGATTTTCAAAGCTCTGTTTTTTGCTGCTGTACATCCACTTGATTCATGTACTGTGAGACAACAATAAATTCTTTCTCAGATGCTTATGAGTCATATGTATTATTTTCCAGTGACTTGAGTGGACTGAGTGCAGTTCTTTGAGGTACCGTGTAGGCCTTGCCAGATATTCAATTTGGTACTTGGAATGGTATCTTTGCTAATTTCAACCTCCTGGATAATACCTCACCATTCCCCACCTTTCCCATTTAGCAGCCTTATGTCTATTTTCTACATATTTGAATATGTTTCTGTTTTGTAGTTTATTTCATGTGTAGCCATTTTTGATTCCACCTTTAAGTGACATCTTATGATATGTGTCTTTTTCTTTCTGACATGTGTCACTTAGAATGATCATATGTAACTCCTCCAGAGTTGTTCCAACTGGCCTTATTTCATTGATTTCTGGATGAGTAATATTCCACTCTACATAAGTACCCCATCTCTTTTATCCATTTTATCCTTCCAGGGACATTTAGGTTATATCCAAGTGGAGGCCCTTTTTAACAGAGAGGTGGTAAAAGTTGGGGTGCCTGTTTTCTGTCATTTTTTGTTTTTCCCAAGGTATACGCCCATGAGTGCAAGTGCCCTATGCTCTGTAGCTCAGTTTTCAGATGTTTTAGCAAACACAATACACTTCTCCAGAGTGGCCGTTGGCAAATTACATTTCCACTATCAGCCTCACAGGGCTCCCTTTTCTCCTCACCCTGTCCTGCATTTCTGGTGTTTACACTTTATGTGGATGGCCCTTCTGACTGATGTGAAGTGATACATTTTGTAGTATTGATTTCCAGTGCCCACCTGTTTGGAGGATAAAAAGTGTGAATGGCCTTTACTTGAATATATTCAGAAAAAAATGCATATGCCCTTTTGGGTCAAGTGCATCATTGGCGATGTTCAGCCCCTTTTCTTGTGCTTTAATGGGGAGACCTTTCTACCTCTTCAAATCTGATTCCTGCCACTCTCCCTTGCTTATAAGTCCTTTTATGTGACTTACCTCAAGACATTTTTCAACAATAGATATTTTCAACTCTGCAGTTTCATGAATTTTAGTGCCCCTGAGTTCCATTTTTCAACTTGTGTTTTTGGAAACTCGACACAAAACAGCAGGATTTCCTCTAGCCCTATTCTCTTTCTGTGGGCAATTCCAGCCTTTGATGAATTTGTCTTCCGGATTGGAAATTAGAGTGGCATGTGCCTGTCCGTACACCTAAGACTTGTCTCTAAATTTTTCTCATCCTTCCGCTTCATCCTCTGGACAGATTCCAAACTGTGTGCAACTGGATGTTGACGGTGCTGATATCCCCAAGTGAGGAGATTGTTAGGAAAGATGCTGGAGGGGTGAACCCGAGCACCAGGCGATGAGATGAGGTGCCTTTTCCAAACTCTTTCCGATCAAACGGTGTACCTCCTCTAGGTGTGACAGGCATGTTTTAGCTGTAGAAAGGGTCCCGTGCATGGAAGGAGAACACCAGGGATTTTTCCAAATCAGTGCCTCCCCGAACCCCAAACTGGGGAATTTTTAAGCTACGGCTACACGTATGTCCATTAAGGGCCTTGGGAAATAGGCAGAGCCCAAACTTTAGATGATTGAAATCTTCAGGGTCAGAAGCGCTCACCATCGGCCTTGCTTAGGTTACATTTTATCTGTCATTGATAGATGATGTCAATAAAAATATCGATTCTTTTTCAGATTATTTCCCCTTATAGGTTATTGCAAAATATTCAGTGTAGTTCCCTGTGCTATACAGTAGTTCCTTCTTGATGATCTATTTTATACATAGCAGTGTGTATGTGTTAATCCCACACTGTTAATTTATCCCTTCTCCTACCTTTCCCCTTTGGTAATAATAAATTATAAGATTTTATACTTCTCAGAAATGGGGGAGCTGAAAGAGAGGTATCGTTTTCAATGGAAAAGCATTCAAAACAAGATTGAAGCTTCAGCCAAGAGTATTCGATGTACAACCATGGAAATAAATCACTTCATTTCTCTAATGTTGACCTGACAAATAAGACAGACGTCTTCACTGAACTTGCTTATAGTAAAGTGATGGAAATATCAAATGTAAGTCTTAGAAAAATCTTATTTTACCCGAGCATTATACACTGCTCTATGTTAACTACAGTTTGGCTCACACATCTGTTCAATGAAGTTACAAAGTTCTCAATTTCTGTTACTGATCATCCAGAGGGGACCCCAACAGTAGTCCCCATGCCCAGTGTCATTGGAGCCAACAGATCAAGACTGAGTTTGGTTCAGAAGCAAAGGAAACATTATTTTGAAAACCGAATGGAGAGGTGAGAGTGTGCACTCCCCCACGGGCTGAGGGCTGGGATGCTGAGTAGGGATCCCGGCAGCGTCAGTGGGAGTTAGGGGATGGAGGTCTCGAGGGCTGGGTTGGCTACAGCTCAGGCTCTATGCCGTGCATTCTGCATGGGACTCCGCTAGCTGAGGTGTCGACCCAGCCATTCTGCACTAGGGAGTCGGGTCTGAAGTGCCGGGTGTGGAACCTCTGCATGCGGAACCCTAGGAACATGTGAAATTAGACAAAGTACAAAGGAAAAACAGGTTAGACTTTATTTTATTGCCCAGATTCTCTTTTTATCTCCCAGGAATTTTTAATGAACGTTGCCAGAGACGAACCCCTCCTCTGCTTTTTGTTCCGTTCCTCATTCTTGGGGTGTTGAGGGTGAAGACCCCTCTTTTGTAAGTGCTTCATGCTGTGGTGGGAGCCCTGATACTTCGGGGGAGGGGCAAAACGTCTCCCCACCAGCCTCCTGGTGAGGTTGATTGTCCCAAGGCCTCCTGCCTCACTTCTCGTCCACCTGAGCACCAGCATTGGAAGTGTTATTGATTCTAATGACCTTTAAGTGTCCAGGAAAGAGATGCGCAAAGAGGCTGTGGTGGCAGGTTTCACCCCACACCACATTTGTTCGGTGACCTTAGGCTGACGGTTTTTGCCAGCCTAGATGCTCTGACCAGTAGTCTGTGCTTTCTTTAATTAGGTCCCTGAATTAATGTACAAACAGCACCATGTGTCAGAGCCCTGCCCGTGCAACACCCAGACAGTCCAGGGTCAGTGGTGATCCGGGACCATGACGTCCACTGAGTCAACGGTCTTTAGAAGTAGCCAGCAGTCCAGCCGGTCATATTGGCCACCATCACCGTGGTATCTGTGGGGTTTTCTATGGTGAAAGCGTGATATACGTTTCCCCCGCCAAGCTTATTAGCTCCCCTCTGGGTGCAGTAAGTCCTGCAAGCAGTAGTCTGCTCTTTCGGGGCACAGTCTTGTTGTTTTCTGAGAGAAACTCCAGGTCAAGTGATGGTCACACGAGTCATCTTGGGGGCCTGTTGCCCCCATTTGTCTCTCTGGAGGTTGGAGTTGGAGGGCCTCCTCACTCGAGGTCAGTGTGTCCACAGAGCGCCCCCTGCAACTTCAGGACATGATGGGTGGTTAGGATCACCACGTGGGTTCCAATTCCCTTAGAAGGGAGCTGGCCTTGTGGGCTGCTGATTTCCAGCTTTTTAGATACCCCAGTATCCTGGCCTGATGAATCAGTGGGCAAAGCCCTTTGTGACCATAGTTTATCATACCTGAAGGGCATTCTTGTGTTGCTCCATTTCAAGTGGTCCCTGTTTTTGCACTAAGTCTCCAAGGGCGATTAACCTTTGACCGGGTATGTAAAGGTCAAAGGGTTTAGCTAAATTAGCGAGTTCCTGGGCAAGGATCTGAATTGACTGCTCTTTCCATTCTTGAAAGGCTGCTTCTGGATTCTATTCAAAAAGATCATCATCTTTTCATGTCAGTGTTTCAGGTAGAGGCCCAGCTATTAGACTGTAGTTAGGGATCCAGATGCAGAAAACCTTGGCCTCCCCAGGAACCCCTAAGCTGCCTTCTAGTTTTAGAAGAGGTAAGGCTGCAAATGGCTTCTTCCCTATCCTGGGATGCGTTTCTCCAAATATCTGTGTGAATGAATCCCAGGAAAGTCACCTGAGCCTGGGATATTTGAGCCTTTTTATTGGACACCTTCTATCTTTTCTTGGCTAGGTAGTTCCGAGGCGTCTTTAGTAGGCCTGTCAATCAGAATGTCATCTGCATATTGAAGGAGGTTTCCCTTTTACAGAGGTAGAACGTTTAGGTCTTTAGAGGACATTTCCCCAATGATGGTGTGGGGATTTTTGAACCATTGGGGCAGGACGGACCAGCATTATTTGTTTTGTTGCATGTTGTGTCCTGCCACTCACAAGCCAAAAATTCTTGTGACTCTGAGATGAATGGAATACAGAAGAAGGCATCATTGAAGTCTAATACAGAATGCCATGGCCTGGTGGATGGTAGAATGAGCAGCAGGGTGTAGGAAATAGGATCTACTAGATGTATATCCTCGGTGGCTTCACTGACTGTCCTGATATCCTTTAACAGGTCTCCAGCAGCCCATGGGGCTCTCGTGGTCAGGCCAATCCCAGGATATGGAGCTCACCTGGGCTGCATCCCGCACCCCACAGCCCACGGGCCTCTCGTGTTCAAGTCCCTCCCAGGGTATGGAGCTCACCTCTGCAGCTACCCAGCAGCCCATGGGGCTCTCATAGTCAGGCCCTTCCCAGGATACGGAACTCCCCTGGCCAGGTACCCCAGCAGGGCTAGACACACAGGAACTGTGCACATAGCCCACCTTGCAGAGAACCGCCAGCTCACCTGTCGCTCACAGCTGACACAGAACACCTCAGAGCAGGACTTGAACTAACAAACAGCAGCTCTGACAGGTCTGTGACCCTGGCTATCACTCTGTGCAGCTTCTCTCTGCCTGGTCTTCCAGACACTTCCACTGCAGCCAGGGCACCAGGCCTCTGTCTCCACCCACCATCACTCCTCTCCCTGACTCCTGGGTTCCTCTCATTAGGATAGCGTCTTCTTGAAGTTGTTTTCCACTCATGGACCAGATAAAATGATAAGAAAACAAGCGGCAGCTGCAGCCCCTTGTCTATCCTGACTCTCAAGGCCCACAGCTGTTCCTTGGTCCTGACCCGTTTAGCAAGGTTCATTTTCTGCAACTGTGAGCCCCTGAGGGGTGAGGTTTGGCTGATTTGGGCAGCCTGACACTGCCTGCCAGGCCCCACCCAACAGGTGAGCCTGGGTTGAGGTCAATATAAACACCTCTCCAGTCAGCAAGAGCACCTGTAGCTGTGACTGACGCCATATTCTCTGCCCCGTCAGCAGTTTCGGGGCTGGGGTGGTGGGAGGGAGTGAGGGGCCGTGACTTTGTGGTTGGCCCAGTGTGATTTGGGCTCTGCTGGACTTTCTGCAGGAGTTGCCAGGCTGCCACCTGCTAAAGAAGAGGATGTGTCACCCATACCTGCCACTGGAATTTCTCCCCAGGCAGAGGTGAGGAAGTAAAAAAGCAATGGAGGCCGTGGCAGGAGGGGTATCTCAGGCAGGGAAATGGAAAGCTTCCAGAAGAGCATCTGGGGCCAGGACCATCCTGGCTGGCCTGCAGGCACCAAGTCGGCCTGCGTGCTCTTGCTAGTGTGGCTCCACAGCCCTTCCTCTAGGCTTGCAAGTGCTTGTACATATTCAGGTGTTTTACCTGGAAAGGGTGGGAAGAGTTCAGCTGCAGCAGGACTGGGGCTCAGCTCACATTTACTCACAGACGCCTCGACACAGTCCCCCAGCTTTGCAATGAGGATGCTCCTTGTGGGGGGGAGCGCTGCTGACGGCATGGGAGACGATTTCCCACCTCTGACCAACTTAAGAATTTTTTACCACTGGAGCAAGTGCCCTGATACGATTTTCCTCTGTATAACTGGTGAGTTCTGTTTTTTTTTTTTTCTTTTTTTCTTTTTGGTTCAAGTTAGATTTTATTTATTCATCTTTTTTTTTTAATTTGGAGATATAAACATGGAAATAATGCATTAATATAAAGACGTCTATGTGAAGGGAAAAACTTTTTTTCTGTTTTATTTTATTAAATGTTATTTATTTATTTTTAATTTTTTTAAATTTATTTCTTTTATACAGCAGGTTCTTATTGGATATATATTTCATACATATAAGTGTGCACATGTGAATCCCAGTCTCCCAATTCATCCCACCACCACCCTCACATGGCGTTCCCTCCTTGGTGTCCATATGTTTGTTCTCTACATCTGTCTCTATCTCTGCCCTGCAAACTGGTTCATCTGTACCATTTTTCTAGGTTCCACATATATGCATTAATATACAATATTTGTTTTTCTCTTTCTGACTTACTTCACTCTGTATGACAGTCTCTAGATCCATTGAGGTCTCAACAAATGACCCAATTTCATTCCTATGTATGACTGAGTTATATTCCGTTGTATATATGTACCACGTCTTTATCCATTCGTCTGTCTGTGGGCACTTAGGTTGCTTTCATTACCTGTCTATTGTAAATAGTGCTGCAGTGAACATTGTGGTGAATGTGTCTTTTTGATTTATGGTTTTCTCTGGGTATATGCCCAGTAGTGGGATTGCTGGATTATATGGTAATTCTATTTTTGTTTTTTAAGGAACCTCCATACTGTTCTCCATAGAGACTGTATCGATTTACATTCCCACCAATAGTGGAAGAAGGTTCCTTTTCTCCACACCCTCTCCAGCATTTGTTGTTTGTAGATTTTCTGATGATGCCCATTCTAACAGGTGTGACGTGATACCTCATTGTAGTTTCGATTTCCATTTCTCTAATAATTAGTGATGTTCAGCAGATTTTCATGTGCGTACTGGCCATCTCTATGTCTTCTTGGAAGAAATGTCTATTTAGATCTTCCATTTTGTATTGGGTTGTTTGTTTTATTAATATTGAGCTGCATGAGCTGTTTATATATATTGGAGATTAATCATTTGTCCATTGATTCGTTTGCAAATATTTTCTGCCATTCTGAGGGTTGTCTTTTCGTCTTGTTTGTAGTTTCCTTTGCTTTGCAAAAGCTTTTACGTTTCATTAGTCCAATCTGTTTAGTTTTCTTTTTTTTTCATTACTATAGGAGGTGAATCAAAAAAGATCTTGCTGTGATTTACGTCAGAGTATCCTTCGTAAGTTTTCCTCTCAGAGTTTTATACTGTCTGGTCTTACATTAAGGTCTCTGATTCATTTTGAATATATTTTTATGTATGGTGTTGGGGAGTGTTCTAATTTCATTCTTTTACATGTAGCTCTCCATATTTCCCAGCACCAATGATTGAAGAGACTGTCTTATCTCCATTGTATTGTCTTGCCTCCTTTGTCATAGATTAGTTGACCATAAGTGTGTAGGTTTATCCTTGGGCTTTCTTTTGTTTTTTTTTTTCCTTTTACACGTTTATTGGAGTATAATTGCTTTACAATGGAGTGTTCGTTTCTGCTGTATAACAAAGTGAATCAGCTATACATATACAAATATCACCAGATCCCCTCCCTCTTGCATCTCCCTCCCACACTCCATATCCCACTCTTTTATGTGGTCACAAAGCACCGAGCTGATCTCCCTGTTCTATGTGGCTGATTGTCAGTAGCTATCGGTGTTACATTTGGTAATGTATTTATGTCCATGCCACTCTCTCACTTCGTACGAGCTTACCCATCCCGCTTCCGGTGCCCTCAAGTCTTTCTCTATGTCTGTATCCTTAATCCTGTCCTGCCACTAGGTTCTTCAAAATCTTTTTTTTTTCTTCATTAGATTCCATATATCTCTGTTAACATACAGTATTTGTTTTCCCCTTTCTGACTTACTTCACTGTGTAGGACAGATTCTAAGTCCATCCACCTCAGTACAAATAACTCAGTTTTGCTTCTTTTTATGGTTGAGTAATATTTGATTGTATATATGTGCCAGATGTTCTTTATCCATTTATCTGTCGATGGACACTTAGGTTGCTTCCATGTCCTGGCTAATGCAAATAGAGCTGCAATGAACATTTTTGTACATAACTCTTTTTGAATTATGGTTTTCGCAAGGCAAATGCCCAGTACTTGGATTGTTGTGCCATATGGTACTTCTATTGTTAGTTATTTAAAGGAACCTCCATACTGTTCTCCCTAGTGCCCATATCAATTTACATTCCCAACCACAGTGCAAGTGTGTTCCCTTTTCTCCAATAAAGGCCTCTCCAGCATGTATTGTTTTGTAGATTTTTTTGATGATTGCCACTCTGACTGCTGTGAGGTGATACCTCAGGTTAGTTTTGATTTGCATTTCTCTAATGATTAGTGATGTTCAGCATCCTTTCATGTGTTTCTTGGTAATCTGTATATCTTCTTTGGAGAAATGTCTATTTAGGTCTTCTGCCCGTTTTTGGATTGGGTTGTTTGTTTTTGTGATATTGAGCTACATGAGGTGCTTGTAAAGTTTGGAGATTAATCCTTTGTCAATTGCTTCATTTGAAAATATTTTCTCCCATTCTGAGGGTTGTTTTTGCATCTTGTTTATGTTTTCCTGTACTGTGTAAAAGCTTTTAAGTTTCATTAGGTTCCATTCTTTGATTTCTGTTTTTATTTCCATTTCTCTAGGCGGTGGGTCCAAAAGGATCTTGCTGTGATTTATGTCATAGAGTGTTCTGCCTATGGTTTCCTCTAAGTGTTTTATAGTGTCTGGTCTTATATTTAGATCTCTAATCAATATAGAGTTTATTTTTGTGTATGGTGTTATGGAGTGTTCTAATTTCATTCTTTTATGTGTAGGGGTCCAGTTTTCCCAGCACCAATTACTGAAGAGACTGTCTTTTCTCCATTGTATATCCTTAGCTCCTTTGTCATAGATGAGATAGCCATAGGTATGTAGGTTTATCTCTGGGCTTTCTGTCCTGTTCCATTGATCTGTGTTTATGCCAATCTACATACACTTGATTCCATTATGGAGACATATAAATACATAGGTTTCAAGGTTATTACCAGTCAGATATATTCCTCTTCAGTGAATAGGGTGTTTTGTGTCCAGTTCATTGAGAAAGGAGTACGTCTTGTCTATTACATATTTGGTATATGGAATGGAATCTGTGCTAATTTCAAACTCTGCTTTTACACATCACCCCACGTCACCTTTCCCCTTAAGGAGGCATAAGTGTGTTTTCTAAATGTGTAACTCTGTTCTCTTTTGAAATTCAGTTCATGTGTAGCCATGTTTACATTTCCTCTATAAGTGATATATTACAATAAGTTTCTTTTTCTTTGTGGCTCATTTCACTTAGCATCATCGTACCTAAAGCCACTCATTATGCTGCTATTGGCCTTATGACATTGATTTTATGTCTGAGTGACATTCCATTGTATATAAGTACCACAACATCTATATCCATTTTTTTTTCCTTTCCTGGGATATATAAAGTGTACCGAAGTCGAGGTTCTTGTAAACAGAGCAGCCCTAAAATTTGGGCTGGCTGTGTGTTGTGGATTTTTAGTTTTCCCAAAATACACGCCCATGAGTGGAAGTGTGCTATGCTCTGTAGCTCTGTTTTAGAAAACAACATACAGTTCTCCAGAGAGGCTGTTGGCAATTTACATCCTGTCCATCGGGGTAACCAGGCTCCCTTTTCTCCATGGCCTGTCCTGCATTTGTGGCTTTTACACTATATGTGGATGACCCTTTTGACTGGAGGTAAGGGACACTTCTCTGTAGTGTGGATTTGCAATGCCTGATGGCTTGCTTAGCCAAAAAGGGCATATGCATTTTTTCCCGAATATATTCAAGAAAATACACATAATCCCTTTTCAGCCAAGGGCAACATTGTCGAAATTCTGTCGCTTTTCATGTGCTTTAAAGACGACTCCAATCTACCTCTTGAAATCTGTTTCCTTCAATTCTGCCTTGCATTCAAATCCTCTTCACTGCCTTTCCTCAATATATTTCTGGATGATAGTTGTCCTTTATAACTCTGCAAGTTTGTGAATTGCTGTGCCCCTGATTTCCATTTTTCAACTCGCCTCTTTGTGAGCTGGCTGCAATACCGCAGGATGGCTTTAGGCCCTAGTCCTGTTCTGGGGCTTCAGGCTGAGCCTTTGGTTAATTATTCTTCCTGATGGGAAACTAGAGTGACATGTGCCCATCCAAACACCTACAGCTAATCTCTCATTTATTTCCCCTCTTCCTGTTCATCCTCTGCACAGTTTGCAAACTGTGCATAATGGGAGGGTAAAGGCGCTGACACTCCAAGTGGGGAGATTTTGAGTAATGCAGATGGAATGGCGAAGCCGAGCACGACAAAAGGAAAAATGAGGTACCTTTTAGAAAACTTTCCCAATTACACAATGTACCATCCACTGGGTTTCCCATGCATGTTTTAACTGTAGGAATATTCCCTTAAACCTGGAGAGTTGGGACCACTAGAATGGGTAGCACACAGTATTGCTCTAAGTGGTGTTCTTTTGTTCACACAACCTCAGCAATCTTGTCAGCCCCAAGTGTCCAGTCTTATGTCTCATCCAGCTGTGTGTGTAAAGGTGGTCAATCTAGCTTGCATCACAGGCCCTGAACGTAATTTTTAAGACTTTCTCTCTGTTTTTGCATTTTGATTTTGAAATTTATTTTTATAAGTGGGTTTAACTGAATTTCAGTGCTGTGTTCATGCCGTTATACACACACATGATTCCTTTATGGAGACATGAGAATACATATGTTTTAAAATACTTAGAGTCAGACATATTCCTCTGCAATGAATAGGGGGTGATGAGTCCAGTTCATTGTGCTGGGAGTAGGTGTTGTCTATTACATACATGGTTTATATAATGGTATCTGTGCTAATTTAAAACTGTGATTTTATGCATCACCCCACCTCGGCTTTCCTATTAAGCAGGCAGAAGATGTTTTCTAAATGTGTGACTCTGTTGTGTTTGTAATTCAGTTCATGTGTAGTCATGTGTACATTCCCGCTATGAGTCATAACTTATGATAAGATTAGGTACTCTGTAATCTTTCCTAACTCAGTTCATGTGTAGCCATGTTTACACTACCTTCATAAGTGATATCTTATGATAAGTTTCTTTTTCTGTGTGACTTATTTCACTTAGAATCATCGTACCTGAATCCACTCTTTTTGCTGCTACTGGCCTTATGACATTGATTTCATGGCTGAGCGATATTCCATCGTACGTAAGTACCACAATATCTTGAACCATTTTTGTCTTTCCTGGGATACTTAAGGTGTACCCAAGTTGAGGTTCTTGTAAGCAGCGCAGCGCTAAATTTAGTGTGGCTCTGTCTTATTGATTTTCAGTTTTCCCAAGGTATATTCCCTAGCCTGGAACTGCCCTTGGCTGTGTAGCTCTGTTGTTTACTTGTTTTAGGGAACACAATGCACTCCTCCAGAGAGGCAGTTGGCAACTTTCTTCCCGCCCATCAGCATAACAAGGCTCCCTGATCTCCAGGGCCTGTCTTGCCTATCTGTTTTTTACACATTTTGTGGATGTCCCTTTTGACCGGTGGGAAGGGATACTTCTTTGTTGTGCAGATTTGCATTGCTGCTTGCTTGCTTGGCCAAAACTGGCGTATGCATTTTCTCCTGAATATACTCAGGAGAAAACGCATACGCCCTTTTTGGCCAAGTGCATCATTGTCGAAGTTGTGCCCCTCTTCCTGTGCTTGAAAGGTGATTCCAACGTACCTCCTGAAATCTGTTTCCTGATATTCTGCCTCGTTTTAAAGTCAGCCTCTCTGCCTTCCCTCAAAAGATTTTTGGACGATAGTTTTCCTCTGTTACTCTGCCAGTTTGTAAATTCCTGTGCCCCTGAGCTCCATTTTTCAACTCGATTTTGTGAGCTGACAGCAAATACAAAATTATGGTTCAAAACCTATACTGGTTCCCGGGGGGTGGCTGAGACATTGGTTAATTCTTCTGCCTGCCAGGCATTTAGAGTGACATGTGCCCGTCCAAATGCCTAACAGCTACACTTTCATTGGTTCCCCCTTTTCCCTTTCATCCTCTTCCAGATTGGCAACCTGAGCAAACCAGGAGGATAAAGGGGCTGTCTCTCCAAGTTGGGAGATTGATAGTTAAGCAGTTGGAAAGTCAAACCGGAGCACCAGGAGAGGGACAGTTAGTTGGGTTTTAGAAACCTTTCATATTCACTGTGTGACCATTCTCTTGGTTTCCTGTACATGTTATTGCTGTAGTAATATTCCCTTCAACATGGAGAGTTGGGAACCATGGAATGGGTGCCACACATTATTGCTTTGAAGGGTCTGCATTTGCTAACCCAAATTCACCAATCTCTCAGTCCCAAGTGTCCAGCCTTATGCCACATCCAGCTGTCTTTTTACACAGGGTCATTCAAATTTCATCAGAGACCCTGAAGGAATTGTAAAGAATTTCCCTGTTTTGTTGTTTTGTTTTTGAAATTCCTTTTTATAGTGGGTTTGAGCTGATTCTCACTGCCGTGTTTATGCCAGTCTAGACACAATTGTTTCCCTTACGGAGATATATCAATACATAGGTTTTAAGATCCTTACTAGTCAGGTATATTCCTCTGTGTGAAGTATGGGGTCTTGATAACCTTTCAGTGAGGAAGGTGTAGATCTTGTCTATTCTGTATTTGGTTTCTGGAATGGTGCCTGTACTTATATCAAACTCTGTTTTATGCAACACCCCACCTCTCCTTCCCCCTTAAGCAGGCATAAGAGTGTTTTCTAAATGTGAGACTCTGTTCCCTTTCCTAACTCAGTTCATGTGTAGCCATGTTTACAGGATTTTCATAAGTGATATCTTATGATAAGATTCTTTTTCTGTGTGACTTATTTCACTTAGAATCATCATACCTGAATCCATTCATTTTGCTGCTACTGGTCTTTTGACATTGATTTCATGGCTGAGGGATATTCCATCATAACGTAAGTACCACAATTTTTTGAACCATTTTTATCTTTCACGGAATATTTAAGGTGTACCCAAGTTGAGGTTCTTGTCAGCAGTGCAGCCCTAAATTTTGGGGTGGCTCTGTCTTTTTGATTTTCAGTTTTCCCAAGGTATATTCCCTAGACTGGAAGTGCCCTTGGCTCTGTAGCTCTGTTGTTTACTTGTTTTAGGGAACACAATGCACTCCTCCAGAGAGGCATTTGGCAATTTACATGCATTCCTTCAACATAACAAGGCTCCCTGTTCTCCAGGGCCTGTCTTGCCTTTCTGGATTTTACACATTTTTCCGATATCCCTTTTGACCGGTGGGAAGTGATACTACTTTGTAGTGCAGATTTTCATTGCCCGCTTCCTTGCTTGGCCAAAAAGGGCGTATACGTTTTCTCCTGAATATATTCAGGAGAAATCACATACGCACTTTTTGGCCAAGTGCATCATTGTCGAAGTTGTGACACTCTTCCTTTGCTTTAAAGGCGATTCGAACGTACCTCTTGAAATCTGTTTCCTGCTATTCTGCCTCGCTTTCAAGTCCACCTCGTTGCCTTCCCTCAACAGATTTTTGGACGATAGTTGCCCTTTGTTACTCTGCCAGTTTGTGAATTGCTGTGCCCCTGAGCTCCATATTTTAACTCGTTTTTTGTGAGCTGAAAGCAAGTCCAATATTTTGGTTCAGGACCTATTCTGGTTCCCTGGGGGTGGCTGAGACTTTGGTCAATTCTTCTTCCTCCCGGGAAATAAGAGTGACATATGCCCGTCCAAATACCTAACAGCTACTCTCTCATTGGTTCTCCCTCTTCCCATTCATTCTCTGAAAAATTGGCAACCTGTGCGAAACAGGAGGTTAAAGGTGCTGTCTCTCCAGGTTCAGAGATTGATAGTAAAGCAGTTGGAAAGTCAAACCGGAGCGCCAGGAGAGGGAATATTCGTTGAGTTTTAGAGACCTTTCATATTCACAGTGTGTCCATTCTCTTGGATTCCCATATATGTTATAGCTGTAGTAATATTCCCTTCAACCTGGAGAGTTGGGACCCATGGAATGTTTGCCATGCATTATTGCTTTAAAGGGTCTGCCTTTGCTCACCCAGTCTCACCAATCCTCTCAGTCCCATGTATCCAGCCCTATGCCACATCCAGCTGTCATTGTACATAGGGTCATTCCAGGTTTCATCAGAGACCCTGAAGGAATTGTAAAGAATTTCCCTGTTTTTTTGTTTTGTTTTTGAAATTCCTTTTTTATAGTGGGTTTGAGCTGATTCTCTCTGCCATGTTTAGGCCAGTCTAAAACACTTGATTCACTTACGGAGACATATCAATACATAGGTTTTAAGATTCTTACTAGTCAGATATATTCCTCTGCAGGAAATATGGAGTTTTGAGTCCCTTTCACTGAAGAAGGTGTAGGTCTTGTCTATTCCATAGTTGGTTTATGAAATGGTACCTGTGCTTATATCAAACTCTGGTTTTATGCATCACCCCACCTCTCCTTCCCCCTTAAGCCGGCATAAGAGTGTTTTCTAAATGTGAGACTCTCTTCTCTTTCCTAACTCAGTTCATGTGTAGCCATGTTTACAGGATCTTCATAAGTGATATCTTATGATAAGTTTCTTTTTCTGTGTGACTTATTTCCCTTAGAATCATCGTACCTGAATCCACTCATTTTGCTGCTACTGGTCTTATGACATTGATTTCATGGCTGAGGGATATTCAATCGTACATAAGTACCACAATTTTTTGAACCATTTTTATATTTCCTGTGATATTTAAGGTGTACCCAAGTTGAGGTTCTTGTAAGCAGTGCAGCCCTAAATTTTAGGGTGGCTTTGTCTTATTGATTTTCAGTTTTCCCAAGGTATATTCCCTAGACTGGAAGTGTCCTTGGCTCTGTAGCTCTGTTGTTTACTTGTTTTAGGGAACACAATGCACTCCTCCAGAGAGGCAGTTGGCAATTTACATCCCGCCCATCAGGATAACAAGGCTCCCTGTTCTCCAGGGCCTGTCTTGAATTTTTGGTTTTTAACCTTTATGTGTATGTCCCTTGTGACAAGTGGGAAGTGATACTTCTTTGTAGTGTAGATTTGCATTTCCCCCTTGCATGCTTGACCAAAATGGGCGTATGCGTTTTCTCCTGAATATATGCAGGAGAAAACGCATACGCCCTTTTTGGCCAAGTGCATCATTGTCGAAGTTGTGCCCCTCTTCCTGTGCTTCAAAGACGCTTCCAACGTACCTCTTGAAATCCGTTTCCTGCTATTCGGCCTCACTTTCAAGTCCGCTTCGTTGCCTTCCCTCAACAGATTTCTGGACCATAGTTGGCTTTTATTATTATGCCAGATTGTGAATTGCTCTGCCACTGAGCTCAATTTTTCAACTCGTTTTTTGTGAGCTGAATGCAAGTACAAAATTTTGTTTCAGGAGCTATACTGGTTCCCAGTGGGTGGTTGAGACTTTGTTTAATTCTTCTTCCTGCCGGGAATTTAGAGTGACATATGCCCGTCCAAATTCCTAAAAGCTACTCTCTCATTGGTTCTCCCTCTTCCCTTTCATCCTCTGCCAAATTGGCAAACTGTGAGAACCAGGAGGTTAAAGGGGCTGTCTCTCCTAGTTGGGAGATTGATAGTAAAGCAGTTGGAAAGTCAAACCGGAGAACCAGGAGAGGGACTATTCGTTGTGTTTTAGAGACAATTCGTATTCAGAGTGTGACCATTCTCTAGGTTTCCCGTACATGTTATAGCTGTAGTAATATTCCCTTCAACCTGGAGAGTTGGGACCCATGGAATGGGTGCCATGCATTACTGCTTTAAAGGGTCTGCATTTGCTCACCCAATCTCACCAATCCTCTCAGTCCCAAGTGTCCAGCGTTATGCCACATCGAGCTGTCATTGTAGACAGGGACATTCCAGGTTTCATCAGAGACCCTGAAGGAATTGTAAAGAATTTCCCTGTATTTTTTTTGTATTTGAAATTCCTTTTTATTGTGGGTTTGAGCTGATTTTCGCTGCCATGTTTATGCCAGTCTAGACACATTGATTCCCTTACGGAGACATATCAATACATAGGTTTCAAGATTCTTACTATTCAGATATATTCCTCTGCGGGAAATATGGGGATTTGAGTCCCTTTCACTGAGGACGGTATAGGTTGGTCTTGTCTATTCCATAGTTGGTTTTTGGAACGGTACATGTGCTTATATCAAACTCTGGTTTTATGCATCTCCCCACCTCTCCTTCCCCCTTAAGCAGGCATAAGAGTGTTTTCTAAATGTGAGACTCTGTTCTCTTTCCTAACTCAGTTCATGTTTAGCCATGTTTACAGGATCTTCATAAGTGATATCTTATGATAAGCTTCTTTTTCTGTGTGACTTATTCCACTTAGAATCATCGTACCTGAATCCACTCATTTTGCTGCTACTGGTCTTATGACATTGATTTCATGGCTGAGGGATATTCCATCGTACGTAAGTACCACAATTTTTTGAACCATTTTTATCTTTCCTGGGATATTTAAGGTGTACCCAAGTTGAGGTTCTTGTAAGCAGTGCAGCCATAAATTTGGGGGTGGCTCTGTCTTATTGATTTTCAGTTTTCCCAAGGTATATTCCCTAGACTGGAAGTGCCCTTGGCTCAGTAGCTCTGTTGTTTACTTGTTTTGGGGAACACAATGCACTCCTCCAGTGAGGCAGGTCGCAATTTACATCCCTCCCATCAGTATAACAAGGCTCCCTGTTCTCCAGGGCCTGTCTTGCCTTTCTGGTATTTACACATTTTGTGGATGTCCCTTTTGACCGGTGGGGAGTGATACTTCTTTGTAGTGCAGATTTGAATTGCTCGCGTGTTTGCTTGGCCTAAAAGGGCATATGCGTTTTCTCCTGCATATATTCAGGAGAAAATGCATACGCCCATTTTGTCCAAGTGCATCATTGTCGAAGATGTGCCCCTCTTCCTATGCTTTACAGGTGATTCCAACGTACCTCTTGAAATCTGTTTCCTGCTGTTATGCGTCGCATTCAAGTCCGCCTCGTTGCCTTCCCTCAACAGACTTTTGGATGATAGTTGTCCTTTATTACTCTGCCAGTTTGTGAATTGCTGTGCCCTTGAGCTCCATTTTTCAACTCGTTTTTTGTGAGCTGAACGCATGTCTAAAATTTTGGTTCAGGGCCTATACTGGTTCCCGGTGGGTGGCTACAACTTTGGGTAATTCTTCTCCCTTCCGGGAAATTAGAGTGATATATGACCGTCCAAATGCGTAACAGCTACTCTCTCATTGGTTCTCCCTCTTCCCTTTCATCCTCTGCCAAATGGGCAAACTGTGAGCACCAGGGGGTTAAAGAGGCTGTCTCTCCAAGTTTGGAGATTGATAGTAAATGAGTTGGAAACTCAAACCGGAGCACCAGGAGAGGGACTATTCGTTGAGTTTTAGAAACCTTTTGTATTCACAGTGTGTCCATTCTCTAGGTTTCCCGTACATGTTATAGCTGTAGTAATATTCCCTTCAACCTGGAGAGTTCTGACCCATGGAATGGGAGCCATGCATTATTGCTTTAAAGGGTCTGCATTTGCTCACCCAATCTCACCAATCCTCTCAGTCCCAAGTTTCCAGCCTTATGCCACATCGAGCTGTCATTGTAGACATGGATATTCCAGTTTTCTTCAGAGAACCTGAAGGAATTGTAAAGAATATCCCTGTTTTTTTGTTTTGTATTTGAAATTCCTTTTTATAGTGGGTTTGAGCTGATTCTTGCTGCCATGTTTATGCCAGTCTAGACACACTTGATTCCCTTACGGAGACATATCAATACATAGGTATTAAGAAACTTACTAGTCAGATATATTTCTCTGTGGGAAATATGGGGTTTTGAGTCCCTTTCACTGAGGAAGTTATAGGTAGGTCTTGTCTATTCCATAGATGGTTTTAGGAACGGTACCTGTGCTTATATCAAACTCTGGTTTTATGCATCACCCCACTTCTCCTTCTCCCTTAAGCAGGCATAAGAGGGTTTTCTAAATGTGAGACTCTGTTCTCTTTCCTAACTCAGTTCATGTGTAGCCATGCTTACTGGATCTTCATAAGTGATATCTTATGATAAGTTTCTTTTTCTGTGTGACTTATTTCACTTAGAATCATCGTACCTGA
This sequence comes from Mesoplodon mirus, assembly GCF_964341445.2. Classification (NCBI taxonomy): domain Eukaryota; kingdom Metazoa; phylum Chordata; class Mammalia; order Artiodactyla; family Ziphiidae; genus Mesoplodon; species Mesoplodon mirus. Next base: position 1,478,653 of record NW_028295746.1, on the reverse strand, counting down.
ATCCAATCATTTTGCTGCTACTGGTCTTATGACATTGATTTCATGGCTGAGGGATATTCCATCGTACGTAAGTATCACAATTTTTTGAACCACTTTTATCTTTCCTGGGATATTTAAGGTGTACCCAAGTTGAGGTTCTTGTAAGCAGTGCAGCCCTAAATTTTGGGGTGGCTCTGTCTTATTCATTTTCAGTTTTCCCAAGGTATATTCCCTAGGCTGGATGTGCCCTTGGCTCTGTAGTTCTGTTGTTTACTTGTTTTAGGGAACACAATGCACTCCTCCAGAGAGGCAGTTGGCAATTTACATGCCGCCCATCAGTATAACAAGGCTCCCTGGTCTCCAGGGCCTGCCTTGCCTTTCTGGTTTTTACCCATTTTGTGGAAGTCCCGTTTGACCGTTGGGAAGTGATACTACTTTGTATTGCAGATTTGCATTGCCCACTTGCTTGTTTGGCCAAAAAGGGTGTATGCGTTTTCTGCTGAATATATTCAGGGGAAAACGCATAGACTCTTTTTGGCCAAGTGCATCATTGTCGAAGTTGTGCCCCTCTTCCTGTGCTTTAAAGGTGATTCCAGTGTACATCTTGAAATCTGTTTCCTGCTCTTCTGCCTCGCTTTCAAGTCCGCCTCGTTGCCTTCCCTGAACAGATTTTTGGACGATAGTTGCCCTTTATTACTCTGCCACTTTGTGAATTGCTGTGCCCCTGAGCTCCATTATTTAACACGTTTGTTGTGAGCTGAACGCAAGTCCAATATTTTGGTTCTGGAGCTATACTGGTACACGGTGGGTGGCTGAGACTTTGGTTAATACTTCTTCCTCCCGGGAAATAAGAGTGAAATGTGCCCGTCCTAATGCCAACAGCTACTCTCTCATTGGTTCTCCCTCTTCCCTTTCATCCTTTGCCAAATTGGCAACCTGTGTGAACCAGGAAATTAAAGGTGCTGTTTCTCCAAGTTGGGAGATTGATAGTAAAGCAGTTGGAAAGTCAAACTGGAGCACCAGGAGAGCGATTATTCGTTGAGTTTTAGAAAGCTTTCGTATTCACAGTGTGTCCATTCTCTAGGTTTCCCGTACATGTTATAGCTGTAGTTATATTCCCTTCAACCTGGAGACATCGGACCCATGGAATGGGTGCCATGCATTATTGCTTTAAAGCGTCTGCATTTGCTCACCCAATCTCACCAATCCTCTCAGTCCCAGGTATCCAGCCTTATGCTATATCCAGCTGTCATTGTAGATAGGGTCATTCCAGGTTTCATCAGAGACCCTGAAGGAATTGTAAATAATTTCCCTGTTTATTTGTTTTTGAAATTCCTTTTTATAATGGGTTTGTGCTGATTCTCGCTGTCATAATTATGCCAGTCTAGACACACTGATTCCCTTACGGAGACATATCAATACATAGGTTTTAAGATTCTTACTAGTCAGATATATTCCTCTGCGGGAAATATGGGGTTTTGAGTCCCTTTCACTGAGGAAGGTGTAGGTCTTGTCTATTCCATAGTTGGTTTTTGGAACGGTACCTGTGCTTATATCAAACTCTGGTTTTATTCATCACCCCACCTCTCCTTCCCCCTTAAGCAGGCATAAGAATGTTTTCTAAAAGTGAGACTCTGTTCTACTTCCTAACTCAGTTCATGTGTAGCCATGTTTACAGGATCTTCATAAGTGATATGTTATGATACGTTTCTATTTCTGTGTGACTTATTTCACTTAGAATCGTCGTACCTGAATCCACTCATTTTGCTGCTACTGGTCTTATGACATTGATTTCATCACTGAGGGATATTCCATCGTACGTAAGTACCACAATTCTTTGGACCATTTTTATATTTCCTGTGATATTTAAGGTGTACCCAAGTTGAGGTTATTGTAAGCAGTGCAGCCCTAAATTTTGGGGTGGCTCTGTCTTATTGATTTTCTGTTTTCCCAAGGTATATTCCCTGGACTGGAAGTGTCCTTGGCTCTGTAGTTCTGTTGTTTACTTGTTTTACGGAACACAATGCACTCCTCCCGAGAGGCAGTTGGCAATTTACATCCCGGCCATCAGCATAACAAGGCTTCCTGTTCTCCAGGGCCTGTCTTGAATTTCTGGTTTTTACCCTTTATGTGGATGTCCATTAGGACCGGTGGGAAGTGATACTTCTTTGTAGTGGAGATTTGCATTGCCCGCTTGTTTTCTTGGCCAAAATGGGTGTATGCGTTTTCTCCTGAATATATTCAGGAGAAAACACATACGCACTTTTAGGCGAAGGGCATCATTGTCGAAGTTTTGCCCCTCTTCCTGTGCTTTAAAGGTGATTCCAACGTACCTCTTGAAATCTGTTTCCTGCTATTCTGCCTCACATTCAAGTCCACCTCGTTGTGTTCCCTCAACAGATTTTTGGATGATAGCTGTCGTTTATTACTCTGCCAGTTTGTGAATTGCTGTGCCCCTGAGCTCCATTTCTTAACTCGTTTTTTGTGAGCTGAACACAATACCCATATTTTGGTTCAGGACCTATACTGGTTCCCGGTGGGTGGCTGAGACTTTGGTTAATTCTTCTTCCTCCCGGGAAATAAGAGTGACATGTGCCAGTCCAAATGCCTAACAGCTACTCTCTCTTTGTTTCTACCTCTTCCCTTTCATACTTTGCCAAACTGGCAACCTGTGCGAACCAGGAGGGTAAAGGTGCAGTCTCTCCTAGTTGGGAGATTGATAGTTAAGCAGTTGGAATGTCAAACTGGAGCAACAGGAGAGTGATTATTCGTGGAGTTTTAGAAAGCTTTCTTATTCACAGTGTGTCCATTCTCTAGGTATCCCATACCTGTTATAGCTGTAGTAATATTCCCTTCAACCTGGAGAGTTGGGACCAATGGAATGGGTGGCATGCATTATTGCTTTACAGGGTCTGCATTTGCTCACCCAATCTCACCAATCCTCTCAGTCCCATGTGTCCAGCCTTATGCCACCTCCAGCTGTGGTTGTAGATCTGGTCATTCCAAGGTTCATCAGAGAGCCTGAAGGAATTCTAAAGAATTTCGCTGTTTTTTTTTTTTTTTGAAATTCCGTTTTATAGTGGGTTTGATCTGATTCTCGCTACCATCTTTATGCCAGTCTAGACACACTTGATTCCCTTACGGAGACTTATCAATAAATAGGTTTTAAGATTCTTACTAGTCAGATATATTCCTCTGCGGGAAATGTGGGGTTTTGAGTCCCTTTCACTGAGGAAGGTGTAGGTGTTGTTTATTCCATAGTTGGTTTTTGGAAGGGTACTTGTGCTTATATCAAACTCTGCTTTTATGCATCACCCCACCTCTCCTTCCCCCTTAAGCAGGCATAAGAGTGTTTTCTAAATGTGAGACTCTGTTCTCTTTCCTCACTCAGTTCATGTGTAGCCTTGTTTACAGGATCTTCATAAGTGATATCTTATGATAAGTTTATTTTTCTGTGTGACATAATTCCCTTAGAATCATCGTACCTGAATCCACTCATTTTGCTTCTACTGGTCTTATGACATTGATTTCATGGCTGAGGGATATTCCATCATACGTAAGTACCACAATTTTTTGAACAATTTTTACCTTTCCTGGGATACTTAAGGTGTACCCAAGTTGAGGTTCTTGTAAGCAGTGCAGCCCTAAATTTTGGGGTGGCTCTGTCTTATTCATTTTCAGTTTCCCCAAGGTATATTCCCTATACTGGGAGTGTACTTGGCTCTGTAGCTCTGTTGTTTACTTGTTTTAGGGAACACAGTGCACTCCTCCAGAGAGGCAGATGGCAATTTACTTCCCGGCCATCAGCATAACAAGGCTTCCTGTTCTCCAGGGCCTGTCTTGCCTTTCTGGTTTTTACACATTTTGTGGATGTCCCTTGTGAGTGGTGAGAAGTGATACTTCTTTGTAGTGCAGACTTGCATTGCCCACTTGCTTGCTTGGACAAAAGTGCGTATGCATTTTCCCCTGAATATATTCAGGAGAAAATGCATATGGCCTTTTTGGCCATGTGCATCATTGTCGAAGTTGTGATCCTCTTCCTGTGCTTTAAAGGCGATTCCAACGTAGCTCTTGAAATCTGTTTCCTGCTATTCTGCCTCGCTTTCAATTCCGCCTAGTTGCCTTCCCTCAAAAGGTTGTTGGAAGATAGTTGCCCTTTATTACTCTGCCAGTTTGTGAATTGCTTTGCCCCTGAGTTCCATTTTTTAACTCGTTTTTTGTGAGCTGAACGCAAGTCCAATATTTTGGTTCGGGACCTATACTGTTTTTCGTTGGGTGGCTGAGACTTCAGTTAATTCTTCTTCGTCCCGGGAAATAGGAGTGATATGTGCCCGTCCAAATGCCTAAGAGCTACTCTCTAATTGGTTCTCCCTATTCCTTTTCATCCTTTGCCAGTTGGCAACCTGTGCGAACCAGGAGGTTAAAGGTGCTGTCCCTCCAAGTTGGGAGATTGACAGTAAAGCAGTTGGAAAGTCAAACTAGAGCACAAGGAGAGGGACTATTCGTTGAGTTTTAGAGACCTTTCGTATTCACAATGTGTCCATTCTCTAGGTTTCCCGTACATGTTATAGCTGTAGTAATATTCCCTTCAACCTGGAGACATTGGACCAATGGAATGGGTGCCATGCATTATTGCTTTAAAGGGTCTGCATTTGCTCACCCAATCTCTCCAATCCTCTCAGTCCCAGGTATCCAGCCTTATGCCATATCCAGCTGTCGTTGTAGATAGGGTAATTCCAGGTTTCATCAGAGACCCTGAAGAAATGGTAAAGAATTTCCCTTTTTTGTTTTTGAAATTCCTTTTTATAGTGGGTTTGTGCTGATTCTCGCTGCCATGTTTATGCCAGTCTAGACACACTTGATTCCATTAAGAAGTCATATCAATACATAGGTTTTAAGATTATTACTAGTCAGATATATTCCTCTGCGGGAAATATGGGGTTTTGAGTCCCTTTCACTGAGGAAGGTGTAGGTCTTGTCTATTCCATAGTTGGTTTATGGAACGGTACCTGTGCGTATATCAAACTCTGGTTTTATGCATCACCCCACCTCTCCTTTTTCTTTAAGCAGGCATAAGAGTGTTTTCTAAATGTGAGACTCTGTTCTCTTTCCTAACTCTGTTCATGTGTAGCCATGTTTACAGGATGTTCATAAGTGATATCTTATGATATGTTTCTTTTTCTGTGTGACTTATTTCACTTAGAATCATCGTACCTGAATCCACTCATTTTGCTGCTACTGGTCGTATGACATTGATTTCATGGCTGAGGGATATTCCATCGTACGTAAGTACCACAATTTTTTGAACCATTTTTATATTTCCTGGGATATTTAATGTGTACCCAACTTGAGGTTCTTGTAAGCAGTGTAGCCCTAAAGTATGGGGTGGCTCTGTCTTATTGATTTTCAGGTTTCCCAAGGTATATTCCCTTGCCTGGAAGTGCCCTTGGCTCTGTAGCTCTGTTTTTTACTTGGTTTAGGGAACACAATGCACTCCTCCAGAGAGGCAGTTGGCAATTTACATCCCGCCCATCAGCATAACAAGGCTCCCTGTACTCCAGGGCCTGTCTTGGCTTTCTGGTTTTTACCCATTTTGTGGGTGTCCGTTTTGACCGGTGGGAAGTGATACTTCTTTGTACTGCAGGTTTGCATTCCCCGCTTGCTTGCTTGGCCAAAAAGGGCCTATGCGTTTTCTCCTGAATATATTCAGGAGAAAACACATAAGCCCTTTTTGGCCAAGTGCATCTTACTCGATGTTTGTCCCTCTTCGTGTGCTTTAAAGGCAATTCCCACGTACCTCTTGACATCCGTTTCCTTCTATTCTGCCTCGCTTTCAAGTCCGCCTTGTTGCCTTCCCTCAACAGATTATTGGACGATAGTTGCCCTTTATTTCTCTGCCAGTTTGTGAATTGCTGTGCCCCTGAGCTCCATTTTTTAACTCGATTTTTGTGAGCTGAACGCAAGACCAATATTTTGGTTCTGGACATATAGAGGTTTTTGGTGGGTCTCTGAGACTTTGTTTAATTCTTTTTCCTCCCGGGAAATAAGAGTGACATGTGCCCGTCCATATGCTTAACAGCTACTCTCTCATTGGTTCTCCCTCTTCCCTTTCATCCTTTGCCAAATTGGCAACCTGGGAGATCCAGGAGGTTAAAGGTGCTGTCTTTCCAAGTTGGGAGATTGATAGTAAGCAGTTGGAAAGTCAAACTGGCGCAGAAGGAAAGGGAATATTCGTTGAGTTTTAGAAACCTTTCGTATTTACTGTGTGTCCATTCTCTAGGTTTCTCATACATGTTTTAGCTATAGTAATATTCCCTTCAACCTGGAGAGTTGGGACCCATGGAATGGGTGCCATGCATTATTGCTTTAAAGGTTCTGCATTTGCTCACCCAATCTCACCAATACTCTCAGTCCCATGTGTCCAACCTTATGCCACATCCAGCTGTCATTGTAGATCGGGTCATTCCAGGTTTCATCAGAGACCCTGAAGGAATTGTAAAGAATTTCCCTGTTTTTTTGTTTTGTTTTAGAAATTCCTCTTTATACTGGGTTTGAGCTGATTCTCACTGCCATATTTATGCCAGTCTAGACACACTTGTTTCCCTTACGGAAACATATCAATACATAGGTTTTAAGAATCTTACTAGTCAGATATATTCCTCTGGGGGAAATATGGGGTTTTGAGTCCCTTTCACTGAGGAAGGTGTAGGTCTTGTCTATTCCATAGTGGGTTTTTGGAACGCTACCTGTGCTTATATCAAACTCCGGTTTTATGAATACCCCCAGCTCTCCTTCCCCTTAAGATGGCATAAGAGTGTTTTCTAAATGTGAGACTCTGTTCTCTTTCCTAACTCAGTTAATGTGTAGCCATGTTTACAGGATCTTCATAAGTGATATCTTATGATAAGTTTCTATTTCTGTGTGAATTATTTCACTTAGAATCATCGTACCTGAATCCACTCCTATTGCTGCTACTGGTCTTATGACATTGATTTCATGGCTGAGGGATATTCCATCGTACGTAAGTACCACAATTTTTTGAACAATTTTTATCTTTCCTGGGATACTTAAGGTGTACCCAAGTTGAGGTTCTTGTAAGCAGTGCAGCCCTAAATTTTGGGGTGGCTCTGTCTTATTGATTTTCAATTTTCCCAAGGTATATTCCCTAGACTGGAAGTGCCCTTGGCTCTGTAGCTCTATTGTTTACTTGTTTTAGGGAACACAATGCACTCCTCCAGAGAGGCAGTTGGCAATTTATATCCCGCCCATCAGCATAACAAGGCTCCCGGTTCTCCAGGGCCTGTCTTGCCTTTCTGGTTTTTACACATATTTCCTATGTCCCTTTTGACTTGTGGGAAGTGATACTTCTTTGTAGTGCAGATTTGCATTGCCCCCTTGGTTGCTTGGCCAAAAAGGGCATATGCGTTTTCTCCTGAACATATTCAGGAGAAAAGGCATATGCCCTTTTTGCCCAAGTACATCATTGTCGAAGTTGTTCCCCTCTTCCTGTGCTTTAAAGGTGATTCCAACGTACCTCTTGAAATGTGTTTCCTGCTATTCTGCCTCCCTATCAAGTCCGCCTTGTTGCCTTCCCTCAACAGATTTTTGGATGATAGTTTCCCTTAATTACTCTGCCAGTTTGTGAATTGCTGTGCCCCAGATCTCGATTTTTTAACTCGTTTATTGTGAGCTGAGTGCAAGTTTAATATTTTGGTTCAGTACCTATACTGGTTCTTGGTGTGTGGCTGAGACTTTGGTTAATTCTTCTTCCTCCCAGGAAATAAGAGAGACATGTGCCCGTCCAAATGCCTAACAGGTACTCTCTCATTGGTTCTCCCTCTTCCCATTCATCCTCTGCCAAATTGGCAACCTGTGCGAAATAGGAGGTTAAAGGTGCTGTCTCTCCAGGTTTGGAGACTGATAGTAATGAAGTTGGAAAATCAAACCGGAGCACCAGGAGAGGGACTATTCGTTGAGTTTTAGAGACCTTTCGTATTCACAGTGTGTCCATTCTCTAGGTTTCCCGTACATGTTATAGCTGTAGTAATATTCCCTTCAACCCGGAGAGTTGGCACCCATTCCATGGGTGCCATGCATTATTGCTTTAAAGGGTCTGCATTTGCTCACCCAATCTCACCAATCCTCTCAGTCCCTTGTGTCCAGCCTTATGCCACATCAAGCTATCGTTGTAGATAGGGTCATTCCAGGTTTCATCAGAGACCCAGAAGGAATTGTAAAGAATTTTCCTGTTTTTTTGTTTTGTTTTTGAAATTCTTTTTGATTGTGGGTTTGAGCTGATTCTCGCTGCCATGTTTATGCCAGTCTAGACACACTTCATTCCCTTACGGAGACATATCAATACATAGTTTTTAAGATTCTTAGGAGTAAGATATATTCCTCTGCGGGATATATGGGGTTTTGAGTCCCTTTCACTGAGGAAGGTGTAGGTGTTGTCTATTCCATAGTTGTTTTTTGGAATGGTACCTGTGCTTATATCAAACTCGGATTTTATGCATCACCCCACCTCTCCTTCCCCCTTAAGCAGGCATAAGAGTGTTTTCTAAATGTGAGACTCTCTTCTCTTTCCTAACTCAGTTCATGTGTAGCCATGTTTACAGGATCTTCATAAGTGATATCTTATGATACGTTTCTTTTTCTGTGTGACTTATTTCACTTAGAATCATCGGACCTGAATCCACTCATTTTGCTGCTACTGGTCTTATATCATTGATTTCATGGCTGAGGGATATTCCATCGTACGTAAGTACCACAATTTTTGGAACCATTTTTATAATTCCTGGGATATTGAAGGTGTACCCAAGTTGAGGTTTTTGTAAGCAGTGTAGCCCTAAATTTTGGGGAGGCTCTGTCTTATTGATTTTCAGATTTCCCAAGGTATATTCCCTAGACTGGAAGTGCCCTTGGCTCTGTAGCTCTGTTGTTTACTTGTTTTAGGGACACAATGCACTCCTCCAGAGAGGCAGTTGGCAATTTACATCCCGCCCATCAGCATAACAAGGCTCCCTGTTCTCCAGGGCCTATCTTGCCTTTCTCATTTTTATCCATTTTGTGGATGTCCCTTTTGACTGGTGGGAAGTGATAATACTTTGTAGTGAAGATTTGCATTGCCCGCTTGCTTGCTTAGCCAAAAGGGACGTATGCGTTTTCTCCTGAATATATTCAGGAGAAAACGCATACGCCCTTTTTGGCCAAGTGCATCATTGTCGATGTTGTGCCCCTCTTCCTGTGCTTTAAATGCGATTCCAAGGTACCTCTTGAAATCTGTTTCCTGCTATTCTGCCTCGCTTTCAAGTCCACCTCATTGCCTTCCCACAACTGATTTTTGAATGATAGTTGTCCTTTATTACTCTGCCTGTTTGTGAATTGCTGTGTCCTTGAGCTCCATTTTTCAACTCGTTTTTTGTGAGCTGAACGTATGCCCAAAATTTTGATTCAGGACCTATGTTGGTTCCCAGTGGGTGGCTGCGACTTTGATTAATTATTCTTCCTGCCGGGAAATTAGAGAGACATATGCCCGTCCAAATGCCTAACAGCTACTCTCTCATTGGTTCTGCCTCTTCCCTTTCATCCTCTGCCAAATTGGCCACCTGTGAGAACCAGGATGTTAAAGGGGCTGTCTCTCCAAGTTGGGAGATTGATAGTAAAGCAGTTGGAAAGTCAAACTGGAGCACCAGGAGAGGGATTATTCGTTGAGTTTTAGAAACCTTTCATATTCAGAGTGTGTCCATTCTCTTGGTTTCCCGTACATGTTATAGCTGTAGTAATATTCCCTTCAAACTGGAGAGTTGGGACCCATGGAATGGGTGCCATGCATTATTGCTTTAAAGGGTCTGCATTTGCTCACCCAATCTCACCAATCCTTTCAGTCCCATGTGTCCAGACTTATGCCACATCCAGCTGTCGTTGTAGATAGGGTCTTTCCAGGTTTCATCAGAGACCCTGAAGGAATTGAAAAGAATTTCCCTGTTTTTTTGTTTCGTTTTTGAAGTTCCTTTTTATAGTGGGTTTGAGCTGATTCTCACTGCCATGATTATGCCAGTCTAGACACACTTGATTCCCTTACGGAGACATAACAATACATAGGTTTTAAGATTCTTACTAGTTAGATATATTCCTCTGGGGAAATATGGGGTTTTGAGTCCCTTTCACTGAGGAAGGTGTAGGTCTTGTCTATTCCATACTTGTTTTTGGAACGGTACCTGTGCTTATATCAACCTCTGGTTTTATGCATCACCCCACCTCTCCTTCCCCCTTAAGCAGGCATAAGAGTTTTTTCTAAATGTGAGACTCTCTTCTCTTTCCTAACTCAGTTCATGTGTAGCCATGTTTACAGGATCTTCATAAGTGATATCTTATGATAAGTTTCTTTTTCTGTGTGACTTATTTCACTTAGAATCATCGTACCTGAATCCACTCATTTAGCTTCTACTGGTCTTATGACATTGATTTCATGGCTGAGGGATATTCCATCGTACGTAAGTACCACAATTTTTTGAACCATTTTTATATTTCCTGGGATATTTAAGGTGTACCCAAGTTGAGGTTCTTGTAAGCAGTGCAGCCCTAAAATTTGGGGTTGTTCTGTCTTATTGATTTTCAGTTTTCCCAAGGTATATTCCCCAGAATGGAAGTGTCCTTGGCTCTGTAGCTCTGTTGTTTACTTGTTTTAGGGAACACAATGCACTCCTCCAGAGAGGCAGTTGGCAATTTACATCCCGGCCATCAGCATAACAAGGCTCCCTGTTCTCCAGGGCCTGTCTTGAATTTCTGGTTTTTAACCTTTTTGTGGATGTCCCTTTGGACCGGTGGGAAGTGATACTTCTTTGTAGTGCAGACTTACATTGTCCGCTTGCTTGCTTGGCCAAAAAGGGCGTATGCGTTTTCTCCTGAATATACTCAGGAGAAAACACATACGCCCTTTTTGGCCAAGTGCATCATTGTCGAAATTGTGCCCCTCTTCCTGTGTTTTAATGGTGATTCCACCGTACCTCTTGAAATCTGTTTCCTTCTATTCTGCCTCCCTTTCAAGTCCACTTCGTTGCCTTCCCGCAACAGATTTTTGGATGATAGTTGTCCTTTATTACTCTGCCAGTTTGTGAATTGCTGTGCCCCAGAGCTCCATTTTTTAACTCGTTTTTTGTGAGCTGAACGCAAGTCCAATATTTTGGTTGAGGGCCTACACTTGTTCCCGGTGGGTGGCTGAGACTTTGCTTAATTCTTCTTCCTCCCAGGAAATAAGAGTGTCATGTGCCCGTCCAAATGCCTAACAGCTACTCTCTCATTGGTACTCCCTCTTGCCTTTCATCCTTTGTCAAATTGGCAACCTGTGCCAAACAGGAGGGTAAAGGTCCTGTCTTCTCCAAGTTGGGAGATTGATAGTAAAGCAGTTGGAAAGTCCAACTGGAGCACCAGGAGAGGGACTATTCGTTCAAATTTAGAAAATTTTCGTATTCACAGTGTGTCCATTCTCTAGGTTTCCCATACATGTTATAGCTGTAGTAATATTCCCTTCAACCCGGAGAGTTGGGACTCATGGAATGTGTGCCATGCATTATTGCTTTAAAGGGTCTGCATTTGCTCACCCAGTCTCACCAATCCTCTCAGTCTTATGTGTCCAGCCTTATGCCACATGCAGCTGTCGTTGTAGATATGGTCATTACAGGTTTCATCAGAGACCCTGAAGGAATTGTAAAGAATTTCCCTTTTTTTTGTTTTTCAAATTCATTTTTATTGTGGGTTTGAGCTGATTCTCACTGCCAGGTTTATGCCAGTGTAGACACACTTGTTTCCCTTATGGAGACATATCAATACATAGGTTTTAAGATTCTTACTAGTCAGATATATTCCTCTGCGGGAAATATGGGGTTTCGAGTCCCTTTCACTGAGCAAGGTGTAGGTCTTGTGTCTTACATAGTTGGTTTTTGGAACAATACCTGTGCTTATATCAAACTTTGGTTTTATGCATCACCCCACCTCTCCTTCCCCCTTAAGCAGGCATAAGAGTGTTTTCTAAATGTGAGACTCTGTTCTCTTCCCTAACTCAGTTCATGTGTAGCCATGTTTACAGTATCTTCATAAGTGATATCTTATGATAAGTTTCTTTTTCTGTGTGACTTATTTCACTTAGAATCATCGTACCTGAATCCACTCATTTTGCTGCTACTGGTCTTATGACATTGATTTCATGTCTGAGAGATATTCCATCGAATGTAAGTACCACAATTTTTTGAACCATTTTTATATTTCCTGGGATATTTAAGGTGTACCCAAGTTGACGTTCTTGTAAGCAGTGAAGGCCTAAATTTTTGGGTGGCTCTGTCTTATTGATTTTCAGTATTCCCAAGGTATATTCCCTAGACTGGAAGTGCCCTTGGCTCTGTAGCTCTGTTGTTTACTTGTTTTAGGGAACACAGTGCACTCCTCCAGAGAGGCAGTTGGCAATATACATCCCGCCCATCAGCATAACAAGGCTCCCTGTTCTCCAGGGCCTGTCTTGAATTTCTGGTTTTTACCCATTTTTTCGATGTTCCTGTGGACCGGTGGGAAATGATACTTCTTTGTAGTGCAGACTTGCATGAATGCTTGCTTGTTTGGCCAAAAAAACTGTATGCATTTTCTCCTGAATATACTCAGGAGAAAATGCATAAGCCCTTTTTTGCCAAGTGCATCATTGTCGAAGTTGTGCCCCTATTCCTGTGCTTTAAAGGTGATTCCAACGTAACTCTTGAAATCCGTTTCTGGCAATTCTGCCTGGCTTTGAAGTCCGCCTCGTGTCCTTCGCTCAACAGGTTTTTGGTCGATAGTTGTCCTTTATTACTCTGCCAGTTTGTGAATTGCTGTGCCCCTGAGCTCCGTTTTTTAACTGTTTTTTTTCTGAGCTGTACGCAAGTCCAATATTTTGGTTCAGGACATATACTCGTTCCCGGTGGGTGGCGGAGACTTTGGTCAATTCTTCTTCCTCCCGGGAAATAAGAGTGATATATGCCCGTCCAAATGCCTGACAGCTACTCTCTCATTGGTTCTCCCTCTTCCCATTCATCCTCTGCGAAATTGGCAACCTGTGCGAAACAGGAGGATTAAAGTGCGGTCTCTCCAGGTTGGGAGATTGATAGTAAAGCAGTTGGAAAGTCAAACCGGAGCCAAAGGAGAGGGACTATACGTTGAGTTTTAGAGACTATTCGTATTCACACTGTGTCCATTCTCTTGGTTTCGCATACATGTTATAGCTGTAGTAATATTCCCTTCAACCTGGAGAGTTGGGACCCATGGAATGGGTGCCATGCATTATTGCTTTAAAGGGTCTGCATTTGCTCACCCAATCTCACCAATCCTCTCAGTCCTATGTTTCCAGCCTTATGCCACATGCAGCTGTCATTGTAGATAGAGTCATTCCAGGTTTCATCAGAGACCATGAAGGAATTATAAAGAATTTCCCTGTTTTTTTGTTTTTCAAATTCCTTTTTATAGTGGGTTTGAGCTGATTCTCGCTGCCATGTTTATGCCAGTCTAGACGCACTTGATTCCCTGAAAGAGACATATCAATACATAGGTTTTAAGCTTTTTACTAGTCAGATATATTCCTCTGCGGGAAATATGGGGTTTTGAGTCCCTTTCCCTGAGGAAGGTGTAGGTCTTGTCTATTCCATACTTGGTTTTTGGAACTCTACCTGTGCATATATCAAACTCTGGTTTTATGCATCACCCCACCTCTCCATCCCTCTTAAGCAGGCATAAGAGTGTTTTCTAAATATGAGACTCTCTTCTCTTTCCTAACTCAGTTCATGTGTAGCCATGTTTACAGGATCTTCATAAGTGATATCTTATGATACGTTTCTTTTTCTGTGTGACTTATTTCACTTAGAATCAT